>NC_090296.1:94111652-94428074 GCF_039906515.1 Pseudorca crassidens | reverse complement strand
AAATTATATGCACATGATTAATTATAAACCTTTTGTCTCATTGATAAAAGCTTATCGAAATATGAATTAGGAATGTAAGGAGCATCCTTGAACTTTCTGATCCATTTCTTCAAGCTTAATTTCAAAAATCTTAAGAACCATACATTCTCCCTCCCTGAACTAAATTCAAAGGAAGAGAGAGAATGGAGAATGAGCCAAACCCCAAGACTTGGGGATGTCTATGGTTAAAAAGTTGGGGAAGAATGCTCCAAGTCATTGCCATTCAAAAAAATAAAAATTAAAACTACTAGAATAGCTAAAATTAAAAGGACTGAAAATACTAAATGTTGATGAGGATGTGAAGCAACTGAAACTCTCATAAACTGCTGGTGGGAGTTTAAAATGGTACAACTTTGGAAAGGTTATTTTCTTATATAGTTAAGGATGTACGTATTGCACATCTGCATCAAAGTGTTTGCTCAAAAGAAACGAAAATGTATATCCACAAAAAGACTTGCATAAGAATATTCATAGCAGTTTATTCATATGGTCAAAAAAGAACACAACCCAAACTAATACCCCCAGGAAAATAGATAAATGAACTGTGGATAAGATACATACTACTCAGCAATAACCATGAACAAACTACTGACAGATGATGTATGAATTTCATAGACATTATGCTGAGTGAAATAAGCCAGTCATAAAAGAGTAGACAATGTATGAATTTATTTACATGAAGATTTACAAAAGACAAAACTATCTATAGTGAAAAAAAATCAGAAAAGTGGTTTACTCCGGAGAGGCATAAGGGGACTTTCCGGGGTGATGGGATGTTCTATGCCTCAGTAGGAGGAGTATGTGTTTGTTCCTGTGCCAAAATATATCAGATTGTACACTTATGTGCATTTTACCCTATATAAATTTTACCTAAAAAATGACTGAAAACAAATGCTGAACTACAGTTAGTAGACTGCATTTCTCAGTTCATGGGTTAGTAACTCTGAAACTACTTTCTGTGTATCCTACTTTTGAGCAAATGAGTAAATTTTTTAAGAGGACTCAGGGTCAGATTTCTTACTATCAGAGAAGAGTTACAAACATGGATAAAGGAAACATTAGCATGTTCCCTGAGGTTATAGATTGAAATTGGAGGTATCCGTATGAACTCAAGCTTTTTAACAGATAAATAGGTATATAAACAATTTTCTAGCTCAGCCCACTGAGAGCACTTAAAGCAATGACACCCCAATAGCAATGAACACATCTAGCACTTATGTCTTGTTTTCTAGCTACCATTCTTCACTAAAATGACCAGGGCTCCTTGGAGAAAAGCCTTGTATTCCAGAACTGGATCATGAAAAGCACAAGATGAGCCTGGGACAACTTTTTGTACCAGAAACTAAGGAGATGCTCAATGAGTACTTGGGGAAATGACCCAGGATTAGCTCAAAGGATCTTCTACAGGACAAATCTGCAACAACTTGAGCATCAGTAATAAAAGTGTGTTATACTCCACTGTATAAAATAAGAATCCATGAAAGCACACTGTTATGAATAGATACATACATATACACGTAGGGGAACAGAAAAGCTCTTCCTTATAGAAAAATGCTAATTCAGAAATATAGAAGGAATGGTAGAATTAAAAAATCATCAAAGGACACTAAAACTAGTTTGATAAGGGTGAAAACTTAATGAGGAACAGATATTTATCTAGTCTCAAAGTACTTCCTTACAAATTATTTACTTCTTACAAAGGGAAAAATGGTAACTTTATGGTGGAGAAATTTGGCAGACGCCACCTGTTCCAGTTACTAGGGCTACATAATAAATTATCCCCAAACTCACCACCATTAATCAGCCATTTATTATGCTCGTGGATTCTGGGGTTTAGGAATTTGGACAAAGTACATCAGGAATGGCTTGTCTCTGCTCCATGATGTTGGCGTTCTCAGCTGGAAAATGTGAAATCTAAAGGCTGGGATCATTCAAAGCCTCCTTTACTCACATACATCACGTACTTGACGTCTGTCACTGGGAGCTTCAGATCTTCTACGTGTGGCAAGTTGGGCTTCCTCACAGGATGGTGGCTGCCTGGATTCACTACTGTACAGTTACTACTTCTCACTTTGTTATTAATAAGTAGCTTATAGGGAGAGAGTTTGAAACTGTATAAATACTGTGTATCTCAGTCATGACTTTTCCACTCTTTAGCATCTACTGATGATTTTTGCCTGCAACAATTATAGTTCTAGTATTGTTGCAAACTCTGTTTTTTTAATAAATTTATTTATTTTTGGCTGTGTTGGATCTTTGCTCCTGCGTGCGGGCTTTCTCTAGTTGCGGCGAATGGGGGCTACTCTTCATTGCAATACGCCGGCTTCTCATTGTGGTGTCTTCTCTTGTTGTGGAGCACAGGCTGTAGGCACATGGGATTCAGTAGTTGCAGCACGCGGGCTCAGCAGTTGTGGCTCTCGGGCTCTAGAGTGCAGGCTCAGTAGTTGTGGCGCATGGGCTTAGCTGCTCCATGGCATGTGGGATCTTCCCAGACCAGGGCTCGAACCAGTGTCTCCTGCATTGGCAGGCGGATTATTAACCACTCCCAACACCAGGAAAGCCTGCAAACTCTATTTTTAAATGCCAGTTTACTTCACATACATCTACATTTCTTCAAGAAGTCCAAAATCCAAACAGAGTATAGGTTGAATCTTGGAAGCATAGAACTCATTTGTTTGGCTCACTAGACTTCATCTTTGATAAAGCCCCTAGTTTTTCTAGTTGGACAATCTTTGTTAATCCAAAAGGCAACCAAAAAAGACATCTCATACATTTAATTGCATTTCTATTATTAAACACTGAAGTTGAGCATCTTTTCATATTTAAATCATTTATATTTCCTTTTTTAATAACTATTTGTTCTTATCATTTATCCATTTCACTTTTACTTGCAGGAGTTTTTTTATATATGAAGAAGTAATTATGGAACAAAGAAATATATTATGGAAGATAGCTCTTTATCAGTTAAACAGGTTGCAAGCATTTTTCTCAGTTGTGTTTGTCCTTTCTCCTTTCTCCTGAGTATTCTTTCTTTTTGGGGAGGGGGGACCATAGCAGAGTTTTAATAGGTACCACTTTGGACATTTTTTTTCTTGAATTTTATTTTTTTATACAGCAGGTCCTTATTAGTCATCAATTTTATACACATCAGTGTATACATGTCAATCCCAATCTCGCAATTCATCACACCACCCCCACCCCACCCCTCCGCCGCTTTCCCCACTTGGTGTCCATACGTTTGTTCTCTACATCTGTGTCTCAATTTCTGCCCTGCAAACCAGCTGATGTGTACCATTTTTCTAGGTTCCACATATATGCGTTAATATGAGATATTTGTTTTTCTCCTTCTGACTTACTTCACTCTGTATGACAGTATCTAGATCCATCCACGTCTCTACAAATAACCCAATTTTTTTCCTTTTTATGGCTGAGTAATATTCCATTGTATATATGTGCCACATCTTCTTTCTCTATTCGTCTGTCGATGGGCAATTAGGTTGCTTCCATGACCTGGCTATTGTAAACAGTCCTGCAATTAACACTGGTGTGCATGTGCCTTTTTGAATTATGGTTTTCTCTGGGTATATGCCTAGTAGTGGGATTGCTGGGTCATATGGTAATTCTATTTTTAGCTTTTTAAGGAACCTCCATACTGTTCTCCATAGTGGCTGTATCAATTTACATTCCCACCAACAAAGCAAGAGGGTTCCCTTTTCTCCACACCTTCTCCAGCATTTGTTGTTTGTAGATTTTCTGATAATGGCCATTCTAACTGGTGTGAGGCGATACCTCATTGTAGTTTTGATTTGCATTTCTCTAATAATTAGTGATCTTGAGCAGCTTTTCATGTGCTTCTTGGCCAGCAGTATGTCCTCTTTGGGAAATGTTTATTTAAGTCTTCTGCCCATTTTTGGATTGGATTGTTTGTTTTTTTGATATTGAGCTGCATGAGCTGTTCATATATTTTGGAGATTAATCCTTTGTCCGTTGATTCATTTGCAAATATTTTTTTCCATGTTGAGGGTTGTCTTTTCGTATTGTTTGTGCTTTCCTTTGCTTTGCAAAAGCTTTTAAGTTTCATTAGGTCCCATTTGTTTATTTCTGTTTTTATTTCCATTACTCTAGGAGGTGGATAAAAAAATATCTTGCTGTGATTTATGTCAAAGAGTGTTTTTCCTATGCTTTCCTCTAAGAGTTTTATAGTGTCCGGTCTTACATTGAGGTCTGTAATTCATTTTGAGTTTATTTTTGTGTATGGCGTTCGGGAGTGTTCTAATTTCATTCTTTTACATGTAGCTGTCCAGTTGTCCCAGCACCACTTATTGAAGAGACTGTCTTTTCTCCATTGTATATCCTTGCCTCCTTTGTTATAGATTAGTTGACCACAGGTGCATGGGTTTATCTCTGGGCTTTCTATCTTGTTCCACTGATCATTTTTCTGTTCTTGTGCCAGTACCATATTGTCTTGATTACTGTAGCTTTGCAGTATAGTCTGAAGTCAAGGAGTCTGATTCCTCCAGCTCTGTTTTTTTCTCTCAAGACTGTTTTGGCTATTCAGGGTCTTTTGTGTCTCCATACAAATTTTAAGATTTTTTGTTCTAGTTCTGTAAAAGATGCCATTGGTAATTTAATAGGGATTGCACTGAATCTGTAGATTGCTTTGGGTAGTAGAGTCATTTTCACAATACTGATTCTTCCAATCCAAGAATATGGTATAGCTCTCCATCTGTTGGTATCATCTTTAATTTCTTTCAACATTGTCTTATAGTTTTCTGCATACAGGTCTTTTGTCTCCCAAGGTAGGTTGATTCCTAGGTATTTTATTCTTTTTGTTGCAATGGTAAATGGGCGTGTTTCCTTAATTTCTCTTTCAGATTTTCCATCATTAGTGTACAGAAATGCAAGAGATTTCTGTGCATTAATTTTGCATCCTGCAACTTTACGAAATTCATTGGTTAGCTCTAGCAGTTTTCTGGTGGCATCTTTAGGATTCTCTATGTATAGTATCATGTCATCTGCAAACAGTGACAGTTTTACTTCTTCTTTTCCAATTTGTATTCCTTTTATTTCTTTTTCTTCTCTGATTACCATGGCTAGGACTTCCAAAACTATGCTGAATGATAGTGGCAAGAGTGGACATCCTTGTCTTTTTCCTGATCTGAGAGGAAATGTTTTCAGTTTTTCACCATTGAGAATGATGTTTGCTGTGGGTTTGTCATATATGGCCTTTATTATGTTGAGGTGGGTTCCCTCTATGCCCACTTTCTGGAGAGTTTTTATCATAAATGGGTGTTGAATTTTGTCCAATGATTTTTCTGCATCTATTGAGATGATCACATGGTTTTTTCAATTTATTAATATGGTGTATCACCTTGATTCATTTGCGTATACTGAAGAATCCTTGCATCCCTGGGATAAATCCCACTTGATCATGGTGTATGATCCTTTTAATGTGTTGTTGGATTCTGTTTGCTAGTATTTTGTTGAGGATTTTTGCATCTATATTCATCACTGACATTGGTCTGTAAGTTTCTGTTTTTGTAGTATCTTTGTCTGGTTTTGGTATCAGGGTGATGGTGGCCTCATAGAATGAGTTTGGGAGTGTTCCTTCCTCTGCAATTTTTTGGAAGAGTTTGAGAAGGATGGGTGTTAGCTCTTCTCTAAATGTTCGATAGAATTCACCTGTGAAGCCATCTGGTCTTGGACTTTTGTTTGTTGGAATATTTTTAATTACAGTTTCAATTTCATTACGTGTGATTGGTCTGTTCATATTTTCTATTTCTTCCTGGTCCAATCTTGGAAGGCTATACCTTTCTAAAAATTTGTCCATTTCTTCCAGGTTGTCCATTTTATTGGCATAGAGTTGCTTGTAGCAGTCTCTTAGGATGCTTTGTATTTCTGCAGTGTCTGTTGTAACTTCTCCTTTTTCATTTCTAATTTCATTGATTTGAGTCCTCTCCTTCTTTTTCTTGATGAGTCTGGCTAATGGTTTATCAATTTTGCTTATCTTCTCAAAGAACCACCTTTTAGTTTTATTGGTCTTTGCTATTGTTTTCTTTGTTTCTATTTCATTTATTTCTGCTCTGATCTTTATTTCTTTCTTTCTTTCTGCTAACTTTGAGTTTTGTTTGTTCTTCTTTCTCTAGTTCCTTTAGGTGTAAGATTATATTGTTTGAGATTTTTCTTGTTTCTTGAGGTAGACTTGTATAGCTATAAACTTCCCTCTTAGATCTGCTTTTGTTGCATCTCGTAGGTTTTGGATCATCATGTTTTCATTGTCATTTGTCTCTAGGTATTTTTTGATTTCCTCTTTGACTTCTTCAGTGATATCTTGATTATTTAGTAACGTATTGTTTAGCCTCCATGTGTTTGTGTTTTTTACGTTTTTTTCCCCTGTAATTGATTTCTAATCTCATAGCGTTGTGGTCAGAAAAGATGCTTGATATGATTTCAATTTTCTTAAATTTACTGAGGCTTGATTTGTGACCCAAGATGTGATCTACCCTGGAGAATGTTCCATGTGCACTTGAGAAGGAAGTGTAATCTGCTGTTTTTGGATGGAATGTCCTATAAATATCAATTAAATCTATCTGGCTTATTGTGTCATTTAAAGCTTGTGTTTCCTTAATAATTTTCTGTTTGGATGATCTTTCAACTGGTGTAAGTGAGGTGTTAAAGTCCCCCACTCTTATTGTGTTACTGTCGATTTCCTCTTTTAGAACTGTAAGCAGTTGCCTTATGTATTGAGATGCTCCTATGTTGGGTGCATAAATATTTACAATTGTTATATCTTCTTCTTGGGTTGATCCCTTGATCATTATGTAGTATCCTTCCTTGTGTCTTGTAACATTCTTTATTTTAAAGTCTATTTTATCTGATATGAGTATTGCTACTCCAGCTTTCTTTTGATTTCCATTTGCATGGAATATCTTTTTCCATCCCCTCACTTTCAGTCTGACTGTGTCTAGGTCTGAAATGGGACTTTTTAGACAGCACATATATGCGGCTTGCTTTTCTATCCATTCAGCAATATGGATAGAAAAGCATCCATATTGCTTTTCTGTTTGTTTCGGGTGGAGCATTTAATCCATTCACGTTAAGGTAATTATTGATATGTATGTTCCTATGACTATTTTCTTAATTGTTTTGGGTTTGTTTTTGTAGGTCCTTTTCTTCTCTTGTGTTTCCCACTTAGAGAAGTTCCTTTAGCATTTGTTCTAGAGCTGGTTTGGTGGTGCTGAATTCTCTTAGCTTTTGCTTGTCTGGAAAGCTTTTGATTTCTCCATTGAATCTGAATGAGATCCTTTGTGGGTCGAGTAATCTTGGTTGTAGGTTCTTCCCTCTCATCACTTTAAGTATATCATGCCACTCCCTTCTGGCTTGTACAGTTTCTGCTGAGAAATCAGCTGTTAACCTTATGGGAGTTCCCTTGTAGGTTATTTGTCAATTTTCCCTTGCTGCTTTCAATAATTTTTCTTTGTCTTTAATTTTTGCCAGTTTGATTACTATATGACTCGGTGTATTATGACTCGGCATGTTTCTCCTTGGATGTATCCTGTATGGGACTCTCTGCACTTACTGGACTTGGGTGGCTATTTCCTTTCCCATGTTAGGGAAGTTTTCAACTCTAGTCTCTTCAAATATTTTCTCGGGTCCTTTCTCTCTCTCTTCTCCTTCTGGGACCCCTATAATGCGAATGTTGTTGTGTTTAATGTTGTCCTAGAGGTCTCTTAGGCTGTCTTCATTTCTTTTCATTCTTTTTTCTTTATTCTGTTCCACAGCAGTGAATTCCACCATTCTGTTTTCCAAGTCACTTATTCATTCTTCTGCCTCAGTTATTCTGCTATTGCTTCCTTCTAGTGTAGTTTTCATTTGTTATTGTGTTGTTCATCTCTGTTTATTTGTTCTTTAATTCTCTAGATCTTTGTTAAACATTTCTTGCATCTTCTTGATCTTTGCCTCCATTCTTTTTCCAAGGTCCTGGATCATCTTCAGTATCATTATTCTGAATTCTTCTTCTGGAAGGTTGCCTATCTCCACTTCATTTAGTTGTTTTTCTGGGGTTTTATTTTGTTCCTTCATCTGGTACATAGTCCTCTGCCTTTCATCTTTTCTATCTTTCTGTGAATGTGGTTTTGGTTCCACAGGCTGCAGGACTGTAGTTCTTCTTCCCTCTGCTCTCTTCCCTCTGAGTATTCTTTCTTATGCACACTTTTTTGTTATATCTATGTAGTAGAATTTACCAATTTGTGTGTGTGTGTGTGTGTGTGTGTGTGCGCGTGCATGTGTGTGTGGTTTATTGAAAGATCCTTTCACATTCAGCTATTATGAGTCAAATCACTCATACTTTCACATACTACATTTATTATTTTATTCTTCTTGGGATTTCTTGGTCTATCTGGAATTTAATTTGGTGTTACAAGTGATTTAGAGATCCAACTTTTTTTTCATATAATGATCTAGTTGTCTGAACACCGTTAAATGAATAAGTTATATTTTCCTTAACTGATGCAACTTTAATAATGTAATAAATTCCCAATATGTATATGCCTTACTTTCTATTCTATATTAATGATCTAGTCATGTAATTTTACCATGTTGTTTTAATTATTATAGATTTATAACATAATATTTGGTATGACCAGTACCTTTTCATTTACAGTTTTCTACAATTTTTCTCTCCAAGAATATGTTTCTTTTTCATGTGACCTTAGATTCAATTTATATGCATAAAAATGTGAATTTTGTCATGAAAGTAATAAAGTTTTGATTAATTTAGGGAGACTTTACATCTTTTGATATGGATATATCAGTATGAAAGTCTTCTCAAATATACAGAATCTCAAACATAGCAGACCTTTTTGATGCTCAAGGCTTCTTCTGTAACCTCCTTTTTTGGTGTGCCTAATTTAGCGTTTTAAATGTGTTTTTGGTGTATATCCATTTATATGATTACATTTATTCAGGGAGGTATTTTACCTGTTTTGTCACTATTGCAAGTGAATTCTTTCCTTCCATCCTGTCTTCTAACTGATTGCTGCATCTTTATGGTTAAATGTTTATAAATAGTTAAAAGAGTTCATAAATTCCCTAATGATATAAATTCATAAATTTATATCATTTAACAGAAGGAAGAGAATTTAATTTCTTTCTATACAAATCACCAACACACTTAGTAGAAAATGAATCTAGGTCTACATACAAAAACAAAAGACCATTTTGTGTCCTCTTCTTTTTTTTTTTTTTTTTTTTTTTTGCTGTACACGGGCCTCTCCCGTTGCAGAGCACAGGCTCTGGACGCGCAGGCTCAGCGGCCATGGCTCACGGACCCAACCGCTCCACGGCATGTGGGATCTTCCCGGACCGGGGCACAAACCCGTGTCCCCTGCATCAGCAGGCGGACTCTCAACCACTGCGCCACCAGGGAAGCCCTGTGTCCTCTTCTTATCCAATCTTAAAACATCTTCATGAGGGAGATGTTATGATAATCCTCATTTTACAAGAAATATGAGACCAGTGCAGTTTGATGGCTCACCACAGCTCCACAAAATCAATGATTCTGTTCAGGCAGCTTACACAAACTTCTAGGTCTTCAACTGGTTCAAGAAGTCACCCCTACCACAAGGTTTTCATCCTTGTGTTTTGTGTGAAAATCTATGTAGGAAGAAAGAGGAAAACAGTGCAGTTTCTTTCAAACCTCAGAAAAGGTAGAAATAAACTCCACAAAATCCTGGAACAGAAGCTGAGGCAGATGGACAGAACTCAGAAAGAGAGCCAGCTAGAACCCCTGGAGGGATGAGCTTCTCAGGAAGTCAGGCAGGACAGTGCCTGGTTAGAGAAAAAAACAGTCGCTACATTTGTT
This sequence comes from Pseudorca crassidens, assembly GCF_039906515.1. Taxonomy (NCBI): domain Eukaryota; kingdom Metazoa; phylum Chordata; class Mammalia; order Artiodactyla; family Delphinidae; genus Pseudorca; species Pseudorca crassidens. The sequence goes on along the minus strand of NC_090296.1, from coordinate 94,418,173 downwards.
TGTATGTTTATTCTGAATGCTTTTTCCACTCCATATATATATATATATATATATATATATATATATATATCTATCTTTGGTAAATTTTCAACTGTTTTATATAATGAAGTTTTGTGTGGTGTTTTACAAAGAGAAATCTATTTTTATGGAGCTAGAATATGGTGAGGCTGATTTTGTAGCTTATCAAAAAGCAGGTGCTCTGCAGGGAGGCAAGTGAGCCTCTGTGGACACTTAGTGAACATTTCTAAATGGGAAACAGCAAAGGAAGGTTCCAAGTGACAGCCACTGAGAGGCCAGGGTAGTCTGAGCAGGAAACCCATAGTCATCATTTCTGAATAGAAGCATATGGTATTTGAAAGATCTTGAAAAACTGCTTGCAGTATTTAAGGTGAAGCAACACAAATAGAACAGGAGCTCTCACCTGATCTATGTGCCATGCTTCTCTTCTGCTCTGCAATATGATTTCCACATTTTCTCCTAACTAGAGTGCTGCTTTGTTGCCCTAAATATCCGTACTCAGTGTACGGACCCTATGAGCTGACCGTACTCTGTTCAAACCTGATTTACTTGATTCTTCCACCTTCAAACCTGCCTTCGCCTGTGACACGTGCCCTCCTTGTTTTCCAGCTACTACAGCCTGTCATCCAAGCCTATCATTTTTGCTTTCAAAATAAATTAAACCTTTCTCCTCCAGCTAGATCCCAATCCTGGCTTTTATCCCTGAATTCTGAATTCTCTCACTTATTAAACACATTTTGACTGGGCACTACTGCTGATATATTCAGCCATAGCACTGGGCACAGGGTAGAGAAATGAGGGCGGTAGCACCTGTGGACACGGGAAAGGGCGTACTGACAGAATGTTTCAGGTGAAACTGTGCAGCTCAGGTCAAGAACAATGAGGAGCTTCCCTGCTGGGCTTCCTGACATGAACTCTTTCTAGTTCAATCCACCATGCCTTCTCTTCAGCCTGACTGCTCTCCTTCATTCCTGACTCAAAGCTTTCAAGTTCCTTCCTTCATCCATTCAGCTCATGCACCGAGTCCGTATGGCTCTGTGCTCAGAGATACATATGGGGTGAGATCCAGTCCCTGGCCTTAAGGAGCTCAGCAGAAGAAAGACCAGCAGACCCACAATTATGGAGAGAGAAGCCTGAAGCAGGACTAACTGGTGCTCTGGGGTCTCAGAGAGGGCATGAGAAACTCTGCTAGGCAATGGAAAGAGCTGGCCTGAAAGATGACCCTGAAGAAGTTTATCAGCTAGAGGTGGGCTAAGTTTAGGCAGAGAGCATCCCAGGCACAGGGAGCTGCAGGTGGAAAAACACAGAAGAATGAACGGAGGGCTCAGGGATAGTAGTCCCTCAGCATGGTGGGAGAGGAGGTGTATGGTTAGTGTGGTAATGACCCAGATTCCAACCACACCACTGGATGTGATGGCCATATGTTCCCTCCGCCATGTGGATTTATCATCCCTGAGGATGCCTGAGGCCGTAACAACTAATAATAAGGTTTCAAATGAATGAAATCCCATGCAGCCACTTCTGACTCTCATCTCACATGCCGCTGCATGGACATGGCTGGGCTTGTACGGGGCTCAACAGTCACTGTGAATCAGGCTCTGGGATCAGGGCTCATATTCACAAGTCACAGTGTGGAATGAAGGAGTATAAGTTGTAGAAATGAGGCACCTATTGCCCTAGCTGCAGAAGTGTTGGCATCTTATGGCTCAGATTAATTTTCCTCTAGGACTTGCTCTCATTTGAAGAGAGTGAACTCACCCAAAGCCATGACCCCTTCCCATAACTCACATCTAGTGATAACCCACATCCAGTGATGGATGCAAGGAACAAAGCCTGGGTCCCTTACCTTGATACAGAACAACTCTAAGGGACCACTCCAGCTCCAGGGCCTCCCATGGGACTGGCTGACCTTGTCACTCTGCATGGCAGCTCAGCTCCCTCTTCCTAATCCTGCTTCCTTCACTCCACCATAAGTGTTCATCCCAAGAGCACTCCCAATGCACACAAATCTCTGTCTCAGAGTCTACTCTCCAGAGAACCTGATCCACAACAGATACCCTAGGCAGCCTTGTTCCCATTCAAACAAGAGCAGATAGTATTAACATAGTTTCAGAAAGACTGTATCAATCTGAAGGAAGTTGGTCAGCCATGGAAACCAGGTAAGGTAGTTGCTGGCAGTGCTCACTCATGCACGTGCTCGAAGAAGGGGCCTTGTCAGGGCCTTATAAGTTGTGTTCTACCTGGAAAAACATTTCTCTCCTGGGGAGCTGGATGTGTAGGGCTACTGCATCTGGTGCCATTAGATGAACCCACATCCTATAACTAAATCCTCTTTCCCATTTCTCATGCTTATCAAGAAGCATTGTGATTCTCATCTGCCCTTCTGTGTACCTGCAGACAGAAAGTGCCTGGATGCGTGGTCCATCTGGCAGTTACACTTTCTTATTTTCAATTATCATATTCAGGCTTGGAGTCCACCACTTGAAAATTCCATCAGCCTGAGTGGACTGACGGGTGCTGAGAGAGTGGGGAAGATATATGTGGAAGCCCACAAGGCAGAGCCTAAAACTTGGATGACAGTCAATCCACCATGGTAATGCCCTTCTGGGGATCTCTTGGTACACAGTCAACTTCTTCTTACGATATTTTAGCCTAGACTTTCAAATGTCCATAGACTTAACTCAGAGGAAACACAGAAACAGTTCTGCTTTCCCAGTGCAGCCCCTTCTCAGACCAAACTCACTAGGAAACAAACCTCTTTTCCTTCAGATGTCAGGGGAGATGGCTGTTGGGAGGTTAAAGAGCTTTTTCACAAGCAAAGGAAAGGAAAGGAATTGAGAGCTTCCCCTGGAGTGAGCAAGGACCAAGGCCCTCCTGTGAGGAGATATGGTTGGTATATTAAAGCAAGATTTCTGTAAGTAGAGATGATTTTGCTGGTAACTGCTTTCTGAGTTCACTTTAAACCTCAACAGTAAATTGATTGATGTTGGTGAATAAAAATTCACATTTTAAGGCAAGACTAGATAAATTTCAACATAAAGCTTTTTCTCTGCCCTTTGGCCCCTTTTCTCCTCTGCAGTGTTCACTGTACATCTGCACTATGCATTAACCAGACCTCCCCAATGGCAAAAATACCTGCTTAACCATAAAGATCACTTTTTCTTCTTCTGACGTCAACCAGGTAACTCCTTAGAAGATAACATTCTTTCCTCAACGCTGTAAGGTGTCACAATGACCCACTACTCACTTTTTACCTGTGGATATCTTGGTAATTTTTATGTACACTAACATTATATCATTTCCCTTAAAGATAGCAGTTGATGATCACACTGGTCAGATGACCTGGGGAGACACTGGGCCATACCTAACAGAAGTTCTTAGCTTAAATACTTACTTGTGACCCTATTAATATTATTAGCTATATTACTTGTACTCTGCCTCTTTTAGAAGATGATTATTTCTTGCATTACCAAATGTGTGACTGAGCCTCAGATACAATTATTGATGATTAGATGACTTGAATCTATTGACCAAATATACAGTCCTATAAGATCAGTGATTTTTAATAGTGTAACTCCAGATATGAGAAGAAGCAACAAGACAGAACCATTTCCTGGACCATAATGGACTAGTAAGACAGGCAGTCCAGAGGCTTTTGGCTACTGTTAACAGGGCCTAGTCCAGTAATAAGTGGCCTATCAATGAAATCCCCACCTGACATGGGCATAAACATTCCTAGTCCCTTGGGACAAATTGGTCATGAAATGCCTCCAAACCTTGGTTGAAATTAAAACCTAAATAAACGGAAGGGACTGTAAAATAAAGAATGTTACCCACCATCCAGTTCTACAAGAATTAAATTATTAGCCACTGCCATCACTGACATGCAATGTACCCTGAAAGGAATTCAGGGTGAGGATCAGGGTGAGGCACCCTATGCTAAGGGAAAACTGGCAGAACAAGACTTTAGATAGTTGGATATTTTCAACAGAAAATTTTTATGAACCCAGTTTCTTATATCTTCCCATAGTTAGAAAAGCACTGAAGCCATTAACTGTTTCTTCCTCATGAATAGTAGCAATCTTCTACTGAGATGACTGCTTCATTTCATGTACACTTTTGCCAAAATCCCAAGTACACTGACCTCTCCCTGTACCTCTTTGAAACAGTTCTCAGAGTTCTTGGAGCGACTGTCTACTGGGTTATTATCCTCAGGATTATTGGCTCGAATAAAATTTTCCATCTCTTTCTTAGATCGACTATCGATTAACTGTTTTCACTGACAAAACTCTATGTAAATAAGGAGTCAAAATTGTGTCTGCCCAGCTGCTTGATGCCTAAAGAACATCCACTTAGCTTCCAGTCCCTGAGAGCAGGAGACCAGGCTAATACCTTCCAGATACTGTCTTTGAAAAATGGAATTCTGGATGGACATTTCCTGTCTCTCACAATCTGGCGTTTCTTTGTGGGGAGAGGGGTATTTTCCAAGTCTCTGCTTTTGAAAACTGACTTCAAAATGGAATTTAGGAAATCACTCTCATCTCTACACCACCTCTATCTCCTCCCTAATCTCTCTCCTCAACACCGCATTACATCCTGCTCCTCTATGACGTGTGGGGTCCCCAGAGGTCTACCGGAGGAGAACATGTACGACCTCTCGTCATTTGGTCAGTTGAGGTGACTTTCTTCTGGACAGGTGTCTGTGTCAGCTGGACCTGGTGACATGATGGTAGAGATGCCGGCAAGGCCTGTCTCAGAGTGGCAGTGCTGGTGGAGAGCTCCTACTATCTCCCCAAGGCCCTCTCTTGCTACTTAGGCAAAGGAGGCTCAGGGAGTGTTGTGAGCAGAGCCCAGAACTGATTCCTAGACCAGGGCCCCTTCCACCAGGACATATGCTGAGCTGTTTCACTCATGCGCTAATCAATCACACATTTAGACAACTACTTAGTCCACAAATGTTCACTAAGCCCCTACCATGGGAAAGCACAGAGCCTGGGTCACTAAAAGGAGCAGGAAGAAGTGTGGGTGCTGGTGGGGGGAGCCACAGATGGGCACATGCAGAAGGACACGATGTAGACCCTACAGTAGTAGCCCGTGCCTGCAGGAGGCCTTAGCTCCCAGGTGACAGAAGAGGATTCGAAAGGTCATATGAAGGGCCAGGGGAAACATCCCCACCTCACAACTTGGTAGAGGGCTCCAGGCCCTTGGAACAGAGGACAGGCACTGCCAGCCAGGACCGGCTTCACAATCTGTGGGACCCAGAGCAAAATTAAAATCTGAGGCCCTTTGCTCAAAAAAAAAAGTATTAAAATCAAGACAGTAAGAGCAGAACATTAATCCAAGCATGGGGCTCTTCTAAGTACAGGACTCCATGTGACTTCACACGCCCATGGAGCTGGCCCTGATGCTACTCATATTTACCATTTCATTCACAAAGCCAAGGAATGTCAGACCACCCAGTACCTAATCCAGGCAACTCCTGAGCAAAAAAGGAAGCAGAGGCCCAGAGAAATGAAGTGACTTGTCCACGGTCTCACAGCTGGTTACTGGCAGCCAAGTCTCCTTAGAAAACAGCTACACCCTGCTTTGCCAATCAGAATTATATCCCATAGATTTGTCTACCTGCTTGTTTACTTCCTACTGTAAAGTTGGCTAGGTATAGGATAAAGAGAAGAAAATATGCTCATTTGTACATAAAATAAGGCCCCCCCAAACCTGAAGGCAGAACCCTTTATCTGCCCCAGATTCTCCAGCCACCACTGCTGGCTCCTCTTTCTGGGGAAGCAGCCCAGGTCCACCCAGGAAGTCTCTCCACTGTCCAGATGCTCAGGCATGGCGCATGGCACTCCACCACATGACTGGCATCTTTCGAGGGTCTCCTGACCATCCTTGATGAGGGTGAGGGGAGACAGAGCACAAATCATGACCTGTCACCGCTGAAAGGACCATGGAGATGAGCAGAATAACACTTCCATTCTATAGATCAGAGACCTGAGGCCCAGAGAAGGGCTGTGGAGAGCTGGGAGAAGAACAAAGGTCTGCTGGTAGAGAGCTCCCCAAATGCCAGTCTTGGCTCAGAAACTGTGTGTGACCATATTGCTAGCTGTACTTCCTTCTCTACAACATTGGGAGGTAAGCGGAGAAGAAAGACAAGAAGGTGTGATGAAAGCGGCTTCTGAGCCAGATAGACCTGGACAGTTCTGCTGCTTTCCAGCTGTACAAGTTTTGCTATCATGGAAATACTAAGTCTCAGTTTCCCCATCTAAAAAATGAGCATAGAATGTACCCCACACATTGGATGCAATGAGATGGCCTAAGAGGCCCTGATCCTGCCATTATAGTATGTGCTCAACCAAGGTTGTGTCCTGCCCACCCTCCCTCTCTTCCTCTGCATCAGGAGTTCCAGCTGGGGCCACATTGGAAACCTTTCATGGGTGGTGTGAGGTGAAGCATCCCAGCATCTAGTTGCATCTCCGGAAAGATATGGACCTGAAGACCTTATGAGAAAAGACTTTAACCATGTATACAACTGGGGTTCTGACTCACTGGCAAACTAGGGTTCAGTGGGAAGCGACAGGGAGAAGCAGAGGGATCCTCATTATGGATCAGCAAAGGCCTGGCATAACATCAGACACACCCAGAATGCCCAGAAATCTTTGAGGGAAGAGGGAACCTTGAAATAGCTGCTAAGACCCTGTGCACCAGCAGGGGAAGTTAATAAGTAGTAAAATCCATGAGTTCCCATTAAGGGGGGGTCTCCTGGTTACTCAGGGTGCTGAGGCCTGCAACTGTCTCCACCCCACACAATGCCATGAAGAAGCCTACAGGGGCCCCTATGGGTGGGGGACTCCAAGGATTGCCCACTGGCCATTTCTGTCACCAAAGCTGCTCCTTTCCAGCTCACCACTCATGCGCCCTCCTCCATGTAACTTTCATCCCCTCCTGCCTTCACTCCTGCTGACTCTCAGCTTAAAAGCCCCTTTGTACCCAAAGAAGTCTTCTCCTGTCTCAGCGCCTCTCCTTGGGGAAGCTCTTCTCACTCCATCAGCAGGAACCTCGTACACATTTGTGGTCCTTCACACTGGCCTGGATCTCTCTCCCGTGGCAGCCTCTCCCTGGGGCTGGGACCCAGGCCTTTGTCCCCAGACACTGTGAACCTCCTGGGGCAAGAAACTTTAAATTGGTCACCTCTGTACACTCCTCAGTGCCTGACACAGTGCTGGTGAGTGTCTTTGGTTCAATAAAATGAGATAATTGGGTCACTAATTATTCCACACATGTGCAAGTCTCTGCCCTCTACATTTCAGTCCCAGCGTTTGAGAAAAACAGAAAAGCAGGGCAAGAGGCCCAGATGCATCCCTTCCTGTGCTGAGAGCAGCATTGGGGGAGTAAGCAGAAGCCCACTGTACCCTTCCCCACCTCCTGCACCACACACACCAACCAGCACATGCACACTGCAGAGCCTTCACTGGTTTCTGGGCATTTCATTATCTTTGTCATGTTTCCCATGGCCTATGGGTCACAGAAAGGGGTCACACATGAGGTCACTGGGAGGGTTTACACCACAATCTCTCTGCAATTCACTGGGGAAATCCACCCTGGCAGACCCACCACCTACAGGTTTTCCACAGCCCTGGTCTCCCAAGTGCCAGCCCTCAAGATCCCTTGCTTCCGCATGTCCTCAGACACTTGGAGTTCCCCAAGGCTTCCATGTCCTGAGCAACCCCTCCTACCCAGAAACACCTGTCTCTGAACCTGTGTATCCAGCCTTGGCTCTCTCTGCAGTGCCATGGACTCTGATTACAGACACTCTCATCAGAGTTCCTGCAGGGGATGGGAGCACATTTAAAACCATGCACACGGGCTTCCCTGGTGGCACAGTGGTTGAGAGTCCGCCTGCCAACGGAGGGAACACAGGTTCGTGCCCCAGTCTGGGAAGATCCCACGTGCCGCGGAGCGGCTGGGCCCGTGAGCCATGGCCGCTGAACCTGCACGTCCAGAGCCTGTGCTCCGCAACGGGAGAGGCCACAGCAGTGCGAGGCCCGCGTACCGCAGAAAAACAAAACAAAACAAAACAAAAAACCATGCACACGAGGATGGAGGACTGAGTTCTGGAGCATAGGCACTTCTGCAGAGAAAAGAGGGGGTGAGGGCTTGGACTTAGTTGTACAGTTCTAGTTCTCTAAAGTGACGGGCAGGGGTTCTAAAGCCAATGTGGCAAATAGGAGGGGTGTCCATGGTTGGCAAAATAGTCTGTGTGTGTGTGTGCACGCGTATTTCACAATTTAAAATTTTTAAAAAGAACAAAAGCACTTGAGGATTTAAGTACAACATACTTCAGAAACATATGACAGCAGTAGGACTCTCCTAGACCTTCTGTTCATTCTTAGGCATTGGAATAATTTTGGCCTCAGTCTGCTCCCCAAATCAGCTCCCCTGAGGGACCTTCCTCCCCTCCTCTTCCCTAGCCAACCCTGGGCCCCTGTTCCTTCTTCCCTCCTGCCTGTGGCTGGCCTGCACCCCTTTCTTCCTGGGGCCCAATCATCTCTGCTTCCAAGACCAAGCCTGGCCCAACCAGCCCCCAAATTCTCCCCCATCCTGCACATTCTTACCTTCTTCCCAGTGGCCCTCAGGCTGCTTAGGGCTGCCAGCCACAGAGCCCACACTGAAATTAACAAAAGGAATGCCTACAGAATCCTCACACATTCCTTCAATCTCATAGGAAGGAGGGTGTGGCCAAGAAGATCCTGAACTCCTTTCCTCCCAGGGTCACACCAAAATTACAACTATTTACAGAGCAACTACTGATGAGAAAGGTCTGAAGACTAGCAGAAAGGATCTTCTACAACTAAAGATATAAAGAAGGATCCACAACGAGACAGGTAGGAGGGACGGGAGACATGGTTAAGATCCCTACACCCCGGGTGGCCAACTCACTAATGAGAGGATAATTATGACTGCAGATGTCTTCCCCAATGAGTCAGGCGTATGAACCCCACATTGGGCTCCCCAGCTGGATGTCCTACACCAAGAAGATGAGCACCCCCCAGAACTTCTGTGTTTTTGTAATGGCTAAAATCAAACTTATTTATTTTTTTCTTTAGTTTTTATTGAAATATAGTTGATTTATATGTATATACTTTCTTAGATTCTTTTCCATTAGCGGTTATTACATGATATTGAGTATAGTTCCCTGGGCTATACAGTAGGTCCTTGTTGGCTATCTATTTTATATATAGTAGTGTATATATTTTAATCCCAAACTCCCCTTTGGGATTGATCCCTCCCCCAACCTAGGCGCTTTGGTAACCATAAGCTTGTTTTCTATGTCTGTCAGTCTGTTCCTGTTTTGTAATTAAGTTCATTTGTATCTTTTTCTTAGATTCCACATATGAAAGCAATATCATATGATATTTGTCTTTGATACTAACTTCACTTAGTATGTTAATTTCTAGGTCCATCCATGTTGCTGCAAATGACATTATTTCTTTTTCTTTTTTTTTTTACAGCTGAGTAAGATTCCATTGGTATATTCCATGTAGTATATTCCATATGCCACATCTTCTTTATCCATTCATCTGTCAACGGACACTTAGGATGCTTCCATGTCTTGGTTATTGTAATAAATAGTGCTGCTATGAACATTGGGGTACATGTATCTTTCCGAATTACAGTTTTCTCTGGACATATGCCCAGAAGTGGGATTGCTGGATCATATGTTAGCTCTATTTTTAGTTTTTTAAGGAACCTCCATACTGTTTTCCATAGTGGCTGCACCAATTTACACTCCCAACAGTGGTGTAGGAGGGTTCCTTTTTCCCCACAACCTCTTCAGCATTTATTATTTGTAGACTTTTTCATGATGGCTATTCTGACCCATGTGCAGTGATACCTTACTATAGTTTTGATTTGCATTTCTCTAATAATTAGTGATATTCAGCATCTTTTCATGTGCCTGTTGGCCATCTGTACGTCTTCTCTGGAGAAATGTCTATTTAGATCTTCTGCCCATTTTTTTGATTGGGTTGTTTGTTTGTTTTTTTATATTGAGCTGCATGAGCTGTTTGTATATTATGGAAATGAATCCCTTCTGGGTCACATCGTTTGCAAATATTTTTTCCCATTCCTTAAGTGGGCTTTTTGCTTTGTTTATCATTTCCTTTCCTGTGCAAAAGCTTTTAAGTTAAGTTAGGTTCCATTTGTTTATTTTTGTTTGTATTTTCATTACTCTAGGAGACAGATCCAAAACGATATTGCTGCGATTTATGTCAAAGAGTGTTCTGCCTATGTTTCCCTATAGGAGTTTTACAGTATCTGATCTTACATTTAGGTCTTTAATCCATTTTTAGTTTATTTTTGTATATGGTGTTAGAGAATGTTCTAATTTCATTCTTTCACATGTAGCTGTCCAGTTTTACTGTGCTGTCCAGTTTTCCCAGCACCACTTTTGGAAGAGACTGTCTCTTCTCAATTGTATTTTCTTGCTTCCTTTGTTGTAGATTAATTGGCCACAAGTGCACGGTCAACGCACTTTATTTCTGGGCTCTCTATCCTGCAGAACATTTGGCTTTAAGGCCAGTAGTGCTACTTCTGGGAGAGCCAGAGGTCTGTGGAGAATAGAAAATCCAGTCCTAAAAGGTGCATATAAAATTTCACATGCTCTAAGTCCAAGGGCAGAAGAAGTAATCTGAAAGAAGCCTGGGTCAAACTCACTTGTTGATCTTAGAGAGCCTCCCAGAGAGGCAAGAGGCAACTGAAACTCAGCCTAAGAACTTAGATACTGGCAGCAGTCACTAATGAGAGCACATCCCACTAAGAGAACACTGGTGCTGGTAATCACCACTGTGGAATTCTCTGTCTAGATTATTAGTACAGTGCAGTGACTTGCCCTTGTCCACTTGCGAGTCTGCCTCAGTCCCGAGAAGCCCCAGTCCAGGCAATTAGCTGGGCAGGGATACTGCCCCACTCACCAACAGGCCTGCTGCCGAAGGACACCCTGCGTACCCAGTAGCTCCAGGACTGGCCCTACCCACCAATAGGCCAGTAAAGCCCCAGGACCTCCAGGACCCTGACACTAGCCATCAGACCCAGGCCCACACACCAGAAGGCCTACATTAGCCCTAAATCCAGCCTCACCAACCATAGGTAGGCCTCAGCACTGGTCCCAACCACCCTCAGGTTGACGCCCACTCCTGAAACCCAGGGCACTGCAGCCAGAGACCCTGGGACCCAGCTCTGCCCACCAGAGGGTCAGCACTAGCCCTGAGGCCCCTCCTCAGCCCTGCCACTGCCCACCAGCCAGCTAACATCTACAACAGAAACTCAGGACCTTGAAGCCAGACACAGAGCCACCCACCAGTGAGTCACCCCTAGGCCTGGGACTGTCCTCACCCATCACTGGGTAGACAATAGCCCTGGGAAAACCATGGCACTACAGCCAGTTGTGTCGGGGTCTGGTGCACTCACCAGTGGGCTATCACTAGCTCTGGGTCAGCCCAGAGCCCACGGCCACACAAGTCAGGAATTGGCCCTGCCCACCAGTGGGCATACACCAGGCCCAGATACCCCTAAGCCATGGCCCTCCCCCCCATCAACAGGCTGATCCAACTCTGGAAGCCCTGAACCTACTGCTGGCCACCCCGAGACGAAGCTTTGCCCACCACTAGACCAGCATTAGCCCAAGGACCCCCTTTCCCAGGGCTCTGTAGCCAATCATTTCATGACACAGCCCTGCCCACCTACAGGGGGCAGCCTATGCCCAAGGCAGGGCCTGGCAACCCACCTGACACAGGTGCAGCTACACCAACCACCACGCCTACAGTAGTCAGCCTGCCACAACAGACAGACCCACGCAGTTCACACAGAGGGCACCACTAAAGCTTATTGCTTGGGTGACCAGAGGGGAGTGCACTGATGGGCCCCATAGGACATTTGCTCATAAGGCCACTTTTCCAAGATTGAAAACAAAACCAACCTACCAAACATATAGGAATAAAAATGGTGAATTAGGCAAAATGAGGCACCAGAGAAATATGTTCCAAATGAAGGAATAAGATAAAACCCCAAAAGAAGAACTAAGTGAAGTGGAGATAAGCAACCTACATGATAAAGAGTTTAAGGTTATGGTCATAAAGATGGTCAAAAAGTCAGAAGAAGAATGGATGAAGAGAGTGAGAAGTTAGAAGTTTTCCTTCTTACTGGAAAACCTTACTCTTTGGGGGAAGTAATTTTGAACATGAAGGGGGTGAGGGATTGCTTTTTTTTTAAAAAAAAAAAAAATTGATTTGGCCTCCAGAGGAAAAGATTGCCTAAACCAGGTGCTGATGAAGTCACAGAATGACTCCACCTCTGGAATGAGCTTCATTTTCATGTATTTTGGTAAGAAATTTGGCTCTCAGTTGAGAATTCAGTCACTCTACCTGTTCAAGGGCAAGATGATAAGGTTCTATCAGACCAAATGTCTAAACAAAACTGAGACTCTACCAAGGTCAGAAATGCTACACTTCAAGCCAATAGATCTCTCTTGGGCTTGCTTGTTTTGACTTGTAACTACAAATTTGTCTTGTCTAAATGTCCAATCATATTATAAAGCAAAGCACCCATCTCTACAGTACAGCATCCTCTGAAGCAACAGGAGTCCTAGATGTACCTTTGGGGATTCTCTAATTTTTCTGCCACTCTGATTTCCACAGGACTTTAAATTGCTTCCCTTGAGATCAAGCAACACAAGATGGTTTTGGAAGTGCTGAACTCAGTGCATTATAACATCATCAGCATGGTGACCGAAGTTGTGCCTGTTGCCAGCATTGCAATCCTGCTGCTCACTGGCTTTCTTCTCTTGGTTTGGAATTATAAAAACACATCCTCAATACCAGGTAACACAGTCATTTAGTTCTGTATCTAAGGAGAGTGTTTCCTTGGGCTTTTCGTCCATGAAAGTAAAGGAAATTTGCAAAACAGCGAAGAGTAAACCTGAGGAGATGGCTGAAGCCCAAGGCATATTAGCAAATGAATTCAGGTGAACATTTTTCTACCAATTATCTGCATATATTAAATGAAAGCATTAAAAAAATCTTAGATAATCCCTTCCAGTCTGCATTTTGTTTCGGTAAAATAGACTTGGCAAAAGTATCCTTTAAAGTAAATTTAAGATGCGGTGGAACGAGGTAATATTCCAGGTTTTGGATTTTTTTAATTTAAATTCATTCCAATTTTGGTCTAAAGGTGAAAATGTCTCTGGAATGCTTTCTGTACTCCTTTCTGTCTCCCTCCCACTTTACCTCATCCATGTCCTCTGCCCTCTCCCTTTCTTGAAACTATTCCTTCTCTTTATCCCATTCTTTATTTTTTTTTTATTTTTGGGCATGGTGGTGATGTTGGTGCCACCACAAGGGGTAGATGGAACCTGGACAGTGGATGAAAAATGGGGATCACTATAGTTCCCTTGAAAATCTAAAAAAAATCTTCCACAAGCTCTGTGGATCAATCAAGAGTAGAGTATAATATAATTATCCAGATAATCCCAGTAGAAACAACACCACTCTACACTATCAGATTAACTCAGAACTCCCAGAAATATCAGACGGCTTTGTAGTTTCTTGGAAAATTCCTCACGGCAGGCATGTGTTCCCAGTCCCATAAAAAATTCTGTAAGTCAATCATCTACATATAATGTTATTAGAACAATCCTAAGATTAAGACCCCTTGACCCCAAGACTCCCAAACTTGTTTTGCTTATATAGACATTAACAAAGACTTTCCACTAAGGGCAAAAAGAATACCCTGATAATCTTTTCCACATTAACCCAGCTACTTCAAAGTTAAGGAATAAACCTTGTTTGCCAGGTTTGGGTTTAAACATCCAATTTAAATGATTCACCCAAAAACTTAGATTATCTAAATTATCAGCACTGTACTGTCTCAGATAGTTGTGTGAGTTTTGGCTGAACGACTATTTCACTGACAGAATGGAATTAAAGGAGTAAGATACAGAAATGGTATAACTTTACAATAAAGCTCGTAAAACCATTCCAACAAGCTTTTGACGAACTTTTCACCACCACCACTAAAATCAAGCTACCAAGTTTGTTCTCTGATACAAGCAACAGCAACTCCCCTGGCTGCTCACCAGATTCACACTCCTCACAATTCTGTCATTGCCTATGTCAGCAAGGGTGTAAGAGCCACGGCTCTTCACTAAAACCACATCACTAGACTCAGACTCTGGTCTAGACACAGATCAGACACACTGCCTCATTCCTCAGTGCTTAGCTTTATTTTGTCTAATGAGATTTAGCTTAAGATTCTCTTCTTAAACCAAATCCTTTTTGAAGGAAATAAAAAAGAAATGCATGCTTTTTGTTGGGACATTGTCTTTGCAGACCGTGTTTCTCACAGTTAAAAAGATGACACCCAAACCACAGACTAATTCAAACCCACCCATTCCATTGACTGGTGCTTTCAAACCCAAAGTTTTCAGACAAAACTACGCAGCCAGACAGACCTGTCAGCTTGTCACTTGTCCTGGTTTTCATGCCTGTTACAAGAGGGACTGATTGACTTGTATTTGAAACTCATTGACACCATTTAACACAGCAAGAATAGAGTAGACACCTATTTCAGTCCGTTCAGACCGAAATGCTTGAGACCAAATGGAACTGGAGTGGTGTAGACTCTGGACTACTTTTTACTCATGGAGCTGTGAAGAGCATCATGTTAACTTGTGTTGTTGTTTTAATCATTTTGTGTGTGTGATTCACCTATATACATCAGAAGATATAAAAGGACATCCAGATCAAAAGAACAAGAATAGCAGTTAATTTAAAGCAATCGCTCTTTTTGGTGTTGCAGAAATACTGACTGATCTGATGACTTTCCTAGGTCCTGGCTACTTTCTGGGAATTGGACCCCTCATTTCCTACTGCAGGTTCCTCTGGATGGGGAATGGCAGTGCCTGCAATTACTACAACAAGACGTATGGTGAATTCGTGAGAGTCTGGATATATGGAGAGGAAACCCTCATTATTAGCAAGTAAGTCTGTTAATAATCGGGGACATATTTAAAAATCAAGGCTGGAATTTTCATATTAAAAACTAAACAAACTTATTTCGATATCTTGATGTCTGTTGCTAAAGATGTGTTTTTACTACTTTTTAAATGAAGGATGATGCCTGCAGCTCAGGATCTAGGACAGTGCTTCTCACCCTGGCTGCATATTAAAGTAACCCAAGGAGCTGTTCAAAACCCCAATGCCCAGGCCACAAACCCAACTTTTACAGTCTCCTGGGAAGGAGGGACCTGGGCATCCGTAGTGTTTAGAGGCCCCCAAATGATTGCAACGTGCTACAGAGCTTGAGGAGGAAAAAAGGTAAGAAGCTTCCAGAGTAGAGGGCCTTTCCCTGGGGAAACACCTAAGCAGGTTGGAGGAGTTCTGTCTAATTTTCTTACCCTTAAGTGTAGTTCAGGTGCTGGGAGTGCAAGACTAGACATGGAGGGAAGAATGAAGCACATGAGAAAGGACCAGAGGACCAGGACAGAAATTGCTCTTAGACACTAGGTACTTAGATCACCAGATAAATTCCCAGGAACCCTGACCAGTTGCTGAAATAGGATCCTCCTTACAGTGCAGGTAGCATCTGGCAACTGCTGTCTTAATTAGGAAAGTGACCTTAGTGACCCTGACAGGGTCAGGTGCTGATTCATGCTGAGAACATGACAAAACTCACTCTGCCCTTCCCCCAGCTTTCCCAGTTCTTTCCCCTTCCTGTCCTCACAGGCTTTTCTCTGGTTGGAGTCTCTGTGTTCTCCTTAATTGCCTCCCAGCCGCTCAATTTTCTTAAGGGATGAGCTCCCCGCAGGAATAGGACATGTTTGTCCCCATCTTCCCTTGCCTGCTCTTCAGGTCCTTCCAGAACTACCCATACCTCTTAAAAAGACCCCACTGGATGTCAGAAAGCTCTTTCTTTTTCTTTGAATAATATGCCAGGTATTTTCTCTTCTGAAAATTTTAACGTCTGTAGTTATTACACCTGTGTAGAGATTATGGGCCAACTTTTCCAAGCAGCTTAGTTCTGAAGTGGGGGGCTGCAGAACTTTGGAGCACGATGGGGTGGGAGTCAGGCACCAGTGCTGCCACGATTCTGCCTGAGCAACTGGGGGCTATGGGGAGAGATCCATCTGATCACCTGTAGATAAAGTATGCATGATTCCCCAGGCAGAGATGCGCTAAATTATTGAGGTTCTACAGAAGTTATGCATGACACTATATGTCATGTGTATATGTTAGTGTTTGCCATGAATATCAAAAATAGAATGTGAATAGCATCCATAAAGAGGAACTGGCATTTAACATGATAATTAGGATGATATTTGGCCATATGTTAGCAATTAACATAACAGTTAAGGTTATAGAATTTGTATACCTGTTTTAGTCATTTCCGAATTTATAGGAAATTCATTCTTTTATTCTGTAAATGTACATTTATTTATTAGAATTTATACTAAGCACTGGATGACCCTAAACTATCATAGAAATTATTGGCTCTCCATTCATTCATTAAATAAATATTTATTGAGAACTTATTATGTACAACAGGTATCATGAACAAATCACTCCCAAATCCCTACCCTTGTAGAGGAATATATTGTTGCAGTATTAATATACCAACAATAAAAGGCTAAAACATAGTATTATCAGTAGGGTGAACAACTGTCTTGGTTTATTTGGAACCAGAGGATTTCCCACGTTGTGGGATTTTTAAGCTGGGAAACCCAGGATGGTTGTCCACACCATTATCAGGTAGATATGGGCTATATGGAAGATGAGGTGGGTGGAGCAACTTCGGGATGGGGAGAAATCAGGATTCCATTTCAGATATTTTGACTTCACTTGCCTAGTACTGCTGAATAGGATATTAAGAAGGAAGTTCTAACCATTCAGACCTTCGACTGTAGTCAGAAACTAGCAAAGGAAGCTGAGAAGGACAACCACACAGAGAAGGGAAAACCAGGAGAGTGTGGAGGTCTGAAAGCCAGGAGAGAATGCCTGTCAGGGAGGATGGAATTGTCAACTCTCCAGATAGTGCCACATGACTGGACAGAGATGTGAGCATTGCATTTAGCACCAGGGAGGTCATGGGTGACCTTGACAAGGGCAGTTTCTATGCAGTGCTGGGAGCAAAAGTCTGACCACTGTAGAGAATGGGGAGAGAAGAATTGGAGGCAGCAGGTACAGACACTCTTTTGCCATAAAGGAGGCAGAGAAATGAAAGGGATGTTTGGTCCAAGGAGCTTTTATTTGTTAAGATACAAGATATCAACCATGTGTGTTTTGATGGGAATGATGAGTTACAGACGAAAGTGTTGATGCAGCACACAAAAGGAGTGTGCCAGGTGAGATGACAAGGGGGTCCAGGTAACAAGTGGATGTGGCCTTGAAAAGGGACACGCAAGTTCATCCACAGTAACAGGAGGGAAGGCTGAATATATGGGCACTGATCCTGGTGGTTGGACTTGCAGAGGTTCCAGTTGCTTCTGTTTTCTCAATAAAATAGGAAATGAAGTCTGTAGTTGAAATAAAGGTGAGAAGTACAACACTGGGGGACAGAGGAGACAGGATATAACAGTCATCCAGGAAAGTGAGAGAGTGACTGGACTTGGGAAATGTAGTAGAATTGCCAGCTGCACTAAGGGCTCACTTGAATTTAACTGAGACCTGCCAGTGTTTGTGTGTGTGTGTGTGTGTGTGTGTGTGTGTGTGTCCATGTGCATGTATGGTTTTTTCCCTGGCCCCATTCAACCGCCAGGTGCAAGCACAGAGTAAGCTAAACTGAGAGCTGGATTTAGCCAGGGTTGAGGTTTTACCAGGCAACTAGGACAAAGTAAGCAGAGGGTCAAGGGACTTGAGGATGCATGGAAGGCAGAGACTCTAATGATCGACAAGAAAATATTTTTCCAACTTTCTAGTATGAAAAGTTCAAATGAACAGGAAAGTTAGAAGAGCAGTCCTCCGCCCTTTTTCCCCATGACCTTGACCTTCTGAAGAGACCACATCAGTTGTCTTACAGGACGTCCCACATTCCAAATCTCTCTCAGTATCTCATTATGGTGTCATTGAACATATTCTTCTATTCCCGGTATTGCTTATAAACTGAACACTAGGTCTATAGGCTCTATTCGATTCAGGTTAATTGTTGCGTAATAATACGTTCCTGTTAGTCCTAGGCACTTCACATTGCATCACATCAAGAGACCAGGGAAGGTGTTCCCATATTAGAGATACTAAATTTGGTCAGCTTAGGGTGGTTACAGTCAGAACTCTCTGTTACAAAGATTCTTTTTCTCTTGCAGTGACCTCAGTATCAAACCTGGGTAAGGATATTAGAGGGCAAAGGACAGGGAAAATGTGGTAGGATTGATGGAGTATAAGTCACAGGCACAGAACAGGTCTACACAAGGCATGTGTTTTTAAATGTTTGGTATCAAATATTCCATTGATTGTCTCCCCCCTATTTCTAGTACTTATCAATCTTGAACCTGACCACAGGTGTGTGAGTTCTTTAAACTCAGAACGGGAGGGTGGCTTTTTCTTTACCACCTAAGGACTTACTTCCTGGCTACTTTTCATTTTGAAGAGACGTTAGGTTTGCCATCTTTGGGGATGTCTTTTGACTTCAGTCATGTTTCAAGAAGAATAATTACCCCAGGGATCAGGCATCTTACACTACCCACTGTTCCTTCCGAGGTTGGGGACTCACACTGTCTCTCCTCAGTGGTAAGAAGTCCTCACTCTCCCAGCCAGTCAGTCAGTCAGTCAATGTAACATCTCCCTCACCTGGTGTTACAGGCCGGCCCGCATTGTGGGAAGATCTCTAATGTTCTCCTGAATATCAGGGGAGCTCTGGGCTGGCAACCCTAGTTCATCACCAACCTTCCCTTCTTCACTTTCCTGATTTACTCCAGTTAGATAAAGCCAGCCTACTTTTGATAAGTGACCTTATTTTAAACTGCTCATCCTTGGTGACACTTTGCTTGCTGTGTGTATCACTTCTGTCTTCCCTACTTTGTTTTTTGCCAAGTCAGAGCCTCTGTCTCAGGATAACTGAGATGTTGGCGCCCCCTAAAGGACAACTGACTTAATCGTTCGCTCTTTATTTGGGTTGAAGTTTTTAATTGACCAGTAATTCCTCAAAACATATGGACAGACCAATGTATTTTATGATATACTCAAAAGCTCTACAGGTCAGAGCAGAAAAATAGTATTCTGTTTGTCAACTAATCACTTAAAATTTGTAGATCTGAGTTTGTGAGTAAAGAGTATACAAATTACTTGCTGCTTTGATTACAGAGTGATTTAGGGGACGGTACGAATAGCTAGAATTCTGAAGTCTATTAGTTAATAAGAATTTCAGTCCCTTCTATAGCATGATGTCATATACAGGACAAAATTTTATCTATGTATCAGTCAAATTAATTCCCTGGAATACAAACTGAAGTATCTGGATTTGCGTATTGAAAATACAATAGAAGACATAAAGCCACCCCATCTTTTATCCTGAAGAGACTAACTATCCATTTATCCTTTATGCTCTCAAATGTTAAATTATTTAAATGATCAATTTATACTTCCAATGCCATAGCCTAATTTATAATCAATCTTATTGAAACATCTTCTCAACAAAGTGAGTCTCTCTGCAGAAGAATTCTGTACCACTGTCCTAAGAAGACAATATTCTCCTCACACACGGAGGCCCCATGACGTCTTCAGCTAGGATTTTACAACATGTTATAATGCTCATTGCCTTATCGTGCCCCAATTAGAGTAGGATTTGGGGCAGGAAGCAAGACCTGAAGGAGGACATGGGTGGGGAGGGGCTGCCTGCTCCTTCCTAGTTGCTCTGAAGACCCAGCTCAGGCCTTAAGAGCCAGGCCTGGGGGTGGGAATAGAGGGCAGAGCAGTGGAAGAGGAACCAGGAAGTTCAAGGAAGCCTGGGTTCCTCGCAAGGTCCCAGGGTTGCCACAGCAAGGGCTATCTAATGGCTCAGCGTGTCCTATGTCCTGGGAGAACTCTGTGACCCTGGAGACCTTGATGAATCATGATGGACGCAGAGCCCCAAGACAGCTGCTGTCACCACCACAGAGAGCCTTCCAGGCCAGCCCAGCCAGCCAAGCCCAGGGCCAGAGGTGCCCAGGAGATGTCCTTCAGTCCTATAATGATACTGCCCTGGAGGGGCCAGGCCTGATTAGGGCCTCTGGGGGACGGGTGGTACAAGGCAGAACTGCTGCTTCCAAACTAAAGAGATAAGACTTCAGGTATTCCAGCAACTTCCGATTATGAGGCTCACTTCTGCATGGGGAGCACTGTCTGGAGAGGGACTGCTTGGAGGCTGGAGGCTCTCAGGAATATGGTGGTGTGGAGGGTTCAGTTTCTTACAGCCTTGTAGCTCTGACAACAGTAATGGGGAGTATTTTAGTGACTTGGAGTTAGATAAGGGGAAATAACGAATAACTCTGTGTGTGTGTGTGTATGTGTGTGTGTGTGTGTGTGTGTGCGTGTGTGTGTTGATCTTTAGTGATGCTCAGACAGAGAGCTAGCAGTAGAAATGTTTCAACAGGAGAAGGAAGTTCTTGTGCTAACACAAGTGCTTATTTAATCTGAATACTAGAAATTATGCATTGCATTTAGATCAACAGGCATTTGGTATGAGAGCCACCTGGTAGGCAAACTCATCACACTGAGTTCTCCTGACCCTCAACAAGTAACTCCAAGGTTTGCTTTCTCTGCAGGTCCTCAAGCGTGTTCCACGTAATGAAGCACAGTCACTACACATCCCGATTCGGCAGCAAACTTGGGTTGCAGTGCATTGGCATGCATGAGAAAGGCGTCATATTTAACAATAATCCAGTCCTCTGGAAAGCTGTTAGAACTTACTTTATGAAAGGTATTCAGATGTCTGGCTACATTCTGCTCTTTTGTCTATGAATATGCCTTCTTGAAATCATTTTTAACTTCTGCTGCTTCACAGTTTTGAAACAGTAAGAGCTAACATTCATTATACATGTACTATGTAGTAGGCACTGTTTAAGCCCTTGACAACTTTAATCCCACAGCAACCCCATGTGTTAAATACCCTTATCACCTCCATTTTACAGCTGAGAAAACTGAGGCATAAAGAGTTTAAATAGCTTGCCCAAGTTTCCACCAACAGCAAATGGTAGCACAGGATACAATTCCAGAGCCTACATGTTCACCCAACACAAACTATGTCCTTCTTGTTGACCCACAAACAATTTCATGAATGTGAAGGAGAATTGGCACCCTATATACTTAAGATCACTTCAGTTAAGAACTTAGTATGTCAGCCATATAGTTGATTTAGCATAACCAACATGTTTGCTGAATCATTGGCTGACATCCCAGATATCTTAAAATAGCAATTTGCAAATAAATTACAGAATTTTAGAACTGAGAAGAGTTGTATATGTCATTCCATCCAGACTCTGAGTTTTATACTTAAGGAGTGCATTTCTAGAGAGCTTGTGATTTTTCCTCCAGGCAACATAGCCAGGTATGGAGGAGCAGAGACTGGATTACAAACCTCCTTATCTAGTGGTTTCCCCCTTTACTATATATGCTGCTGGAATGGAAGCCTTTGGCTTCAAACTATACATTCATTACCTTACAGTTTTATGGGTCAAAAGTCTGACATGGGTCTCACGGGGCTAAAATCAAGGCACTGGCAAGGCTGTGTTCCTTTCTGGAGCCTCTAGGGAGAAAGTGTTTCCTTGCCTTTTCCAGGTTCTAAAGGCTCCCCATTCCTTTTATACATTTGAAATGTGGTTTATACATTTGAAATGTGGTTTCAAGCTCTTGAACGTAGAGGCAAATCATACATCAGTCTGGGAGTGATAAACAAAGCCAACCCTTCCATGCAAAGGACTGATTCATTGAGGAATCATTTATCTCACTTGTGATTGTGACAGTCACCCAGGAAACAGCATCCTGGCCTTTCATACCTCCAGGTCCCTCCTAAAGTCAGAACGTATGCTGCCAACCCAAACTTCCTTTTTACACATGGGTGGAAATGCTTAGACTCTAGGACCACTCACCAGGTTTCCTTTCTTATTTGCAAAGTGTGCCTTCAGGGGCTTCTGCAGCACAGCTGATTTGCTTTGTTTGAGGGCTCTGACTTTAACAGCAAGTCTGAATAAAAAAGACGTAAAAAAGAGAGATTACTCCTAAAGAAAGCTTAGAGCAACCTTGAACAAACAGAGAAAGGAGGACTTTAAGAGTTAAACTCATGTTAGACCACCTACCATTAGGACCACTAGATGCTCAGATGGTCAGGAGCCAAGAAAGAGATCAGAGCCAGTTCACTCTACCTGGTTTCATTCATTCATTCATCTATTCATTCATTCATTCCTCCTTTTGACAAATATATATCAAGGGCCACCCTGTACTATGGACTTAAAGTACAATGCTAATAGGTTATCACTGTCCCCAGTGTTCCCAGTCCTGTGAAGAAGACTGTTCAACCAACAAAGTTTTGTTTTGTTGTTATGACATTGATTGAGTACAATTAATCTGGATGTAGTTTGAAGAGAAACCAAAATTAAGGATACATTTGGTAGTTTATAAGACTAGGACTTTACACATATGAACTACAATTAAACAGGAAGCACCTTAGATCTAAAAAGTAAGATCCAATTTGAATACTTCTGTAGCAATATTCTGCCACTCATTGAAACATAAAATATCACCCAAGTGAAATCCAAACCTTCTTTAGAGAGAAATGTACATAATATAGAAAATTACTGATTTGTAATTTATGATCACAAATACTAAATGTTTCATTTGCAATCTCACAAATGATTTGTCATAGGTAGAATAAAAGTTTAATCGTGAATCATTTGTTTTAAAAAGATTTGTCATTCATTCATTCATTCATTTTTAATCATAAAAGTGATACTTTCTAGTAGACAATTAGTAGAATATAGAAAAATGAAAAGAATATGAAAATTTCCACCCATTTACTGAATACAAATTTGTCGTCAGTTAAGCTCCAAACATAAAAAGCCAAAATTGCCTGATAGTTTGTGTGCCCTGGAGTCGGAGGCGGCTCACTCTGACGTGTACCCTTCAGCTTTGTCTGGCTCCGGCCTGGTGCGCACGGTGACCGTCTGTGCTGATTCCATCACCAAGCATCTGGACAGGCTGGAGGAGGTCCGCAACGAGTCGGGCTATGTGGATGTGTTGACCCTCGTGCGGTGCATCATGCTGGACACCTCTAACAAGCTCTTCCTGGGGATCCCCTTGAACGGTACTGAAATTTTCACTTTTTTAAAAAATATATTTATTTACTTTTTTTTTTTTTTTTTGGCTGTGTTGGGTCTTCGTTGCTGTGCGCAGGCTTCCTCTAGCCGTGGCAAGCAGGGGCCACTCTTCATTGTGGTGTACGGGCTTCCCATTGCTGTGGCCTCTCCTGCTGCAGAGCACGGACCCCAGGCACGGAAGCCTCAGCAGCCGTGGCAGGCGGCCTTCAGCAGTTGTGGCCCGTGGAGTCCAGAGCGCAGGCTCAGCAGCTGCAGTGCACCGGCCCAGCCGCTCCGCGGCATGTGGGATCCTCCCGGACCAGGGCTCAAACCCGCATCCCCTGCACCGGCAGGTGGACTCCCAACCATTGCGCCACCAGGGAAGCCCTGAAATTTTCATTCTTATGACTTGACATTCAGCCCTGTATTAAACAGGGCATGAGAAGAAGGATAACGGACTCAAGCAAAGATATGTTCTTTTGCATACTGCTCTTCTTTAAACCCTTCTAAGTATTCCCAAATATTTTTCCTGGTATGTCTGCCTTGTTCACTTATAAGGTCATAAATATCCACAGAAGGGGCCATCTTCTATTTCTTTTGCATCTCTCTTCATTGCTCTAGAAAATAGGATTCTACCCACAGCTGAAACTTAACAGATGTGATCATTTGATTTGGTCATAAATATATCCTACCACCAAACCTATGTATTTAACCATTACCAACCATTCTTTTGAGCATGATATAGACATATATATGTGTATATATGTATGTATAGTTATATATATACACACACAAACACATAGACACATTCCATATATCTACACACACACATAAATGTACATACACACCTCTCCCTCAAAGCCACTAAGTATGAAAATTTTGATTCTATATGATGATAAGCGTACTGAGGCTGCTGGAAATGATGATGATAACTAACATAAATTTAGTATCTACTATGTGCCAAGCAGTATAAAAACTTGCTTCACATAAACTTTGTCACTTAGCATTTATAACAATCCTTGCAAGATGTCTCACTCAAGAAACTGCTTTCCTCACTATATTACAGAATCAAATATTAAACACATACATGCAACTCTACCGCCAACAAAAGAACAAACATTAATCATGTGGATTCATTCCATTCTGCTGCTGTCAGCTTAATGTAATTTCTCCTGACTTGATTTCTAGCAATGCTCATTGATTCATACATTCATTCAACTAATATTTATTGATTGCCTATTTTATGCCAGACTTAGGTTCTGGGGATAGACCAGTTGGACAAGACGAAGTCCTTGCCTTCAAAGAGTTTACATCCTAGTGGGTATATGGACAGTAAACAACTATCTAGTAATATATTAGGCTATAATAAGTGCCTTAAACAAACAGGGCTTCCCGGGTGGCGCAGTAGTTGAGAGTCCGCCTGCTGATGCAGGGGACACGGGTTTGTGCCCCGGTCTGGGAGGATCCCACATGCCACGGAGTGGCTGGGCCCGTGAGCCATGGCCACTGAGCCTGCGCGTCCAGAGCCTGTGCTCCGCAATGGCAGAGGCCACAGCAGTGAGAGGCCCGCGTACCTCAAAAAAAAAAAAAAAAAAGTAGAGCAAAGGGCTAGAAAGTGAAGGGGGAGGTCAGTGGGAGGCTGAAGCTCTTGTGGAGAGAAAGGGTGGTCAGGAAGGCCTCTGTGGAGAGGATGTCTGAAAATAGCCCAGATGAAGTGTGACGATGAGCCATGTGCAGATCTGAAGGAAGAACATCACAGGCACAAGAACAAGGCACGAGTTTCACACTTGTCCAAACCGGCTGAGCTATCACACCTGCTCCCTGATTGACCACATTTGGACAAGCAGACAAGCGATAAGCCCTCCCTTTCTCCGCTCCACTCTCCTCGAATCATCTCCCTGCCTCTTTAATGATTCCTTACCAGAGTCATAGGAACCCCATCTGATTGACATTAGGATGGGAGCCCCATTCACTCTGAAAGTCACAGCCTCTTGCCTCATCCCCTTTCACACAGGGACTCTGAAAGTCCTGTTTGCCTGTTCCATGTACATCTCTCCTAAGATATGACAGGTACCTATTTTAGAAGTCCCTGCTCTTTGGTTCCCCACTAGCCTTGACTCTTAGGAGGGATCAAGTAAAGGGAATTGTACAGCTCTCTGTTAACTTATGGATGCAGACTGCGGTCTAAGAACCTTCATAACCCATACAGACTTATGTGTATTTCCCTCTGCTCACCGGGTCCTTGTTAAACTCTCATTTGGCCTGAAGGACTCAGTGCACCAAAGAGGAAAGGACATGGCCCTGAGGTCAGACAGAATCGAGCTCCAGCCTAGGGACTTCCTGCCACTCTGGCTGTATGACGTTGGGCAAGCTTCTTCATTTCTATGAACTGCAGTTTCTGCATCTTCATGTCTTTTCCCTTCTCTTGTGTGTAATTTGAAAAAAGCAGGGGTTTTCTTTTCTCTAGTATTCAATTTAATTCAAGAACATCCGTTAAGATCTGACTGTGCACAAGACTCAGGACAAGGCACTGAAGATTCCAAGATGAATTCTACACTCTGGACTGAAATATAAACAGAGTGGGGAGGCTTTTTGCCTTTCCAGGCACCAGAATTGAGGCCATAACAGCATTAATTA
The DNA here is from genome assembly GCF_039906515.1 of Pseudorca crassidens. NCBI lineage: Eukaryota > Metazoa > Chordata > Mammalia > Artiodactyla > Delphinidae > Pseudorca > Pseudorca crassidens. The sequence goes on along the minus strand of NC_090296.1, from coordinate 94,392,207 downwards.
CTTCTCATTTCAAACGGTCAGGTAAACAGAAGGGAGTTGGAGGCTCAGCCATGGAGAAGCGTGTGAGATTCTAGGCTGTGTCTCTAGCACAAACTTGAAAACTGGCAAATCTCTGGCTAACGTGGCCAGTTTAGATGCCAAGCAGAATAAATTAGTGTTGATTTGTTTAGTGGCATTCCCCTGGCTGAAACACCCAGTGAAGGTGGAACCTTGACCTGCTTAGAGTCCCAGATGGTAGGAGAGTCTACAGGGGATCTTCTCTGAGCAGTGTACCATTCTTGGGCTCACATTTTTGCTCATCTGTTCTGATCTTTTTCTGTTTTTCCAGAAAGGGCCATCGTGGTTAAAATCCAGGGTTATTTTGATGCATGGCAAGCTCTCCTTCTCAAACCAGACATCTTCTTTAAGATTTCTTGGCTACGCAGAAAGTATGAAAAGTCTGTGTAAGTAACATATTTTGGAATATTTATTGCTGAGATTGGATTGATCTGTGTTGTGTCTTAGTTATTGCTGGCCTCTTCGGCAAGCTTTCTCCTCTCCAGACCGCAAGGGAGCTGTTAAGTTGCCGGTGAAACACTTCTTACAGCAATTTGGCAGCATGTGGCCAGACCACAGAGGAAAGGAAGACTTTGGCCCAGGGCAGTTTTCCCCTAGGAGGCTGAGAGCTCCATCTCTGGAACTAGGACACTGCTGTGTATTTTGAGTTGAAGAGAAGGGTTGGCTGAACCTATCCTTATCATTAGTCAAAATTCTCTTTGCATGTCTGGAAAAATGGAAACATAAATCATTTTATTGTTGTGTTGCTTCTGAATGAATTTAACTTAATTCAATTTGTCAGAATTGACAGTAGTTGCAAGAGAATTTTTTTCATGATGAACTTTTTTAAGACGTGTTGTTTGTTTAGTTATGCATCTTATATCTTGGGGGATCCTAAAACTGTCATTAAATGGCTTTGCTTTGGTGTCAGACTAGTCTAGCAGAAGACTAGACAAATGCCCAATGACCTGGATAATCAATGGTTTTCAGAGTGTAAGTAGCCAGCCAGTATACATGCCACCTCTAACCACCAGTGGAAAGCACAGGGGATCTAAAGGTAGACAGACCTGGTTTGTATCCTATCTCTACCACTTAGTAACCAAATGTCCTTGGGAAGTTCTTCAAAGTAAAATATAACATACCCTCCGTGATGGCAATACAGGTTAATGAGATCCTCTATGAAGGGCAATCAGCACAAAGCATGACACATAGTAGGCAATAAACATGGTAGTTTTCCCCATCCCTCTGTTCATATCTTTCCCAGATGTCCCTGACTATCTTAAATTCTCCATCTCTACAATTTCCCAAAGTTGTTTGAAGAGCTAACTTCATCCTGTTTGCGTGTTTTGAAATTCAGTAGTATTAGTCTCCAGGTAGTCAGCTTGATGTTGCTTTATGTATTTCAAGCGGATGATGAGTATTAGGTGGATGATTTGGACACCTGGTCCTTTAAACATTTCTCTTTGTTTCTACCGGAGTTTATTGTGACTTGAATCGGTAAGATAAATGGTTCATCTCTTCACTGCTGTCAGAATTTGTGGTCGTCTCAAGAGTCTTATTGGTCCGCAGTTAAACTTGGTCATTAGTTTAGCTTCAGTATGGTCAGCAGGCCCATAGAAACTTGCTGCATGAGATTGTATAACAGTTTCTCTTTGGTTTCTTTAAAATTATCTCAACAACATTCCCTCTCTATATAAATTTGCCAATGGTTAGTTCACTATGTACTATCTCCTCTGATCTAGAGCAGTAAAAACCTAAAGAAATCTTTTAATCTCCTTCCCCTGCATTCCATTGCAATAATGCTGATACTTTTTTTGAGGCATAATTGACATATAACATTATGTTAGTTTCAGGTGTACAGCCTGATTCAATATTTGAATATATTGAGAAATGTTCATCACAATTAATCTAGTTAACATCTTTTACCATACATAGTTACAAAACTTTTTCCTTGTGATGAGAACTTTTAAGATCTACTCTCTTAGCAACTTTTAAATATGCAATACTGTATATTAACTGTAGACATCATGCTGTACATTACATCTCCGTGATTTATTGATCATATAACTGGAAGGAAGTTTGTACCTTTGACCCCCTTCACACATTTCACACCCAACCTACCCCTAGCACTCATGGCATTCACCAATCTCTTCCTGTAAAACTGAGGTTGGGATTTCTCCTTTTGTTATTGTTTTTTTAAGATCCCACATATAAGAGAGATCATATAGAATTTGTCTTTCATACCAATATTTTAAAAAATATATTTATGTAAAGGTTTCTGGGACATCTACTTCCATCCCTATTTATTCAATTTTATATTTTTCCCTCTTTGAATTCCCAATATTAGCACAGTACTGTTTTCTACTTTTTGTTTTGTCAAATGTAGGTTTTGCAGTCTCAGAATACATTAAATAAGTGTTTGTGGCCTGGACTAGGAACGTAGCCACCATTATTTTCGTACAAACAGAGGAATTCTTGCAATATAATTTGTAAGTCAGAGACTTCTTATTTCCTGTAAACTGACATTTAACTCAATTCTCCTAGTTTTTAATGACATACAAATTCAAATACATACATTTAAGCAGAAGCAAATTTTAACCTGAATAGGAGGAATCCCAGTGGATATTCACAGGCCCCTGATTCTGGCCCAGGGAGGAAGGAGATGCTTAGAAGTGGATGCAGCTCCATCAAGAAATTCTCTAGGAATTCAAAGTCTAGGGGCATTTCAACACATCCCAGGCCATTTGGGAGCCACTGCTTAGGTAGGAATGCTATGAGCATTCTAGCCCACTATTGAATAAATGTAGGAGATACTCAACAAATATTTGCTGAACAAATGGATGGGTAGGTAAATGAATAAACGTGAATATATCCCTGCTGTATGTCTGGAATGGTGAGTGTGTGTGTGTGTTTGTGCGCGCGCCTATAAAGCATACTTACAGAGATAAACAATAGTAGGCATCCTTATTTAGAATGACACAATGAAAATACTACCCTGAAGAATATCTCTCAGAATGTTTAAACATCTTCCTTGAGATGCCCCCCCAAAAAACTTTTGAAGATAGGAGGTATCTTAAAGAATCCTCTGTTACTTTTCCTGTTGAACTGAAGCAAACATAGAGGCTATTTAGGTCAACAGAGTATTTAAGCGTGTAGGCAACTGTGTCAACAAGAATTTGAAAGAAAGATTTACTGTACATTTAACATAATACAGAATACTGTTCCCTGAGATTGGGGAACAATACAATTATATGTGAATGCATACACTTAAAGACAAAGTCAAAGATAACAGAATTGAGATCTCAAGGTGGCCTTATTGTTCATCTAGCCTGATCCCTTCACTTTAAAAGAGACATAAGACTCAGAGACTTAAACTAGGTTACGTGGAACGACAACAACCTGGACCAGAACCTGACCCTTTGTCGAAGGTGTTTTTCCCTCCTGCACACTGTCAAAAGGCATATGTATATTGATGCAGACAGTCATTCGTTCAACAAATATTTACTTAGTGTTACTATGAGGCAGAAACTGCAAGGTATGAGATAAATATCAGGAAAAATACTTCCTGTGTAGAAGAGGAACCTCAAACTCAATTGTCTTCGAGACTATGCAGATAAAAGTGGGCTGGGTGGATGTAAGACACAGGAAATGGAGGTGCCCGTGGGAGACTGGAGAGTGCATGCTCCCACTAAAGGCATTCACTGGCTTTGGTTTTTGATGTTTAACTTAAGCACTGTGCTGGCCCAATCAAATAGCAGAAAACATAATTGGATTTAGCCATTTGGTACCAGTTTTCACCCCTTAACTGCAGTTACAGCCTTGATTTTGCTACCACTGCCGAGATACATGGGCTAACTCTGGTTCCTTAACATGATATAATATGTAATTTAAGAATATTTGTGAAGAATTAAGTATAAATTCAGTTATTCATGAGCACTAATGGCTTCCACTAAAGCAGATCATTTTACTTTTAAACATGGCAAACAAATCCATTTATCTAGATGTCATATCTGTGTACAAGTAGATAATATTTACACTGTTTTTTCCAGCGAGGAGCTGAAAGAAGAAATGGAAATTCTGGTAGAAAAAAAAAGACGCAGGATTTTCATAGCAGAGACACTGGAAGACTCAATGGATTTCACCACTGAGTTGATTTTGGCTGAGGTACAGACCTGAACTGACCCTAATTCCCACACAACACACGTGTATGACTGTATCAGTGTCTAAAAATTCTCTCCTGTTAACTGTTGCATGTTTCTGCTTTGACTATATGCTCCAGTATTTCTATAATGCCCAATCCAATAGCCCCCTATTAGACAGTCAGGTAAGATTGAACTTTAAGACTGAAATTTCTGTGTTTCTGCACAATAAAAATAGGAAAACTGGGGAATCCAAAGACACTGAACACATAGATATTTCGTTAAGTTCTTCAGCTTTGAGATGAAGATTGTTAATGCAAATGTCCATCATCAGACACAGAGACACATAATTTCTATGATTTCATTTTGTTGAGGTTATTAATCCTTGAGCGCCACCTCCCCTCCTGTTCTGAACCGTTCATTCACGTTGCCAATGTTTCTCCCCGCTTTCAATTGTTCAGAAACGTGGTGACCTGACAAGAGAGAATGTGAACCAGTGCGTATTGGAAATGCTGATTGCAGCACCAGACACCATGTCCGTCTCTGTGTTTTTCATGCTGTTTCTCATTGCAAAGCACCCCCTAGTTGAAGAGGCAATAATGAAGGAAATCCAGACTGTTGTTGGTAAGAATTTATCAAGCAAATAATAGAGATTAGAAAACAATTCCTTCTGAATATCAGCTTCTAGGTCCTAAGAATCTTATGTCAAAATCTTTACTAGAATCCACCCAGAGAACAACAGAGCAAGTCAATGTGTCGCATTTTCATTATGCCGAACAGGTTTCTGTGCTTTTCTAATATAAAAAAAAATACACGCTGGCTGGAAAAAAATCCAAATAAGAGAGAGATGTATAAAGCAGAAAGTATTATTTCCTGATCCCTTCCACTCTCCTTCCCATTCCCCAGGGGGAATCACTGTTAATTTTTTTTTTTTTTTTTTTTTTTTTTTTTTGCTGTACGCGGGCCTCTCACTGTTGTGGCCTCTCCCATTGCAGAGCACAGGCTCTGGACGCGCAGGCTCAGCGGCCATGGCTCACGGGCCCAGCCGCTCCGCGGCATGTGGGATCCTCCCGGACCGGGGCACGAACCCATGTCCCCCGCATCGGCAGGCGGACCCTCAACCACTGCGCCACCAGGGAAGCCCCACTGTTAATATTTTGATGTGTATTCTTCAAGGTCTTTTTTGATGGGCACATAAACACATATATGCGGTTCTATTTGTCTGTGTGTAAAAAAACATGGGATCATCCACAAGGATTTGATACCTTATCAGTGACAAAAGGCTTTTGACGGTCCACCCAGGGAAATGGCTATCATTTTCTGCAGTGTTTCTGGGTTTCAAGCAGCCCGTTCTTCCAGGTGGTGGCAGAGGGAGGAGGTAAGGGTGATGATAGCAGAGGCAGGGGAGCGATCAGTTTCCCTCCCCCACCCTCTCCTCCTCCTCTGCAGGAGAGCCTCCAGGTCCCTGCTCAGCTCTTCCCCACTCTGTCCCCTCCCTGCTCTGCCATTGCTTCAGCATCACTCTGCCACTGCTTTGGATATCCCCACCCTTCCCTGGAGACACTGCCACGTTCAGAAGAAGTCAGAATTGCTTTCTGGAGAAAACAGAATGCCTTATCTGGAGTGTGCTTCACATAAGTAATCTCTTTAGGAACACATTTCAGACATATGCGAAGAGGTATCAGTAATGATATAGATTTTTCTTTCTTGACTTTACAGGTCTCTGTGAAACAACCTATTTTGTTGTTAAAAGGCACCATGTATTTTTTAAACTTTTTATCTTATTTATCTTTAAAACCATTTGAGTGCTGCTTGAAACAGATGACAAGGGGAAATTTCATACACGGATTAAATATGTGAAAGGGTTCTGCAGACGCGTTGCCATAGGAGGGCCACTGCCTGGGAAGGTAGATAGCAAGGAGCCAGAATGACATCCGGGTTTCAAATTCTGCAATGTTTTCTCAAGCACCCTTTTCAGGTTATGGGTTCTGTGCCAGGTGCAAGGGCACCGCGGTGAACAAGCCAGTGCCATCCCTGCAGTCCTGGGCTCTCAGTCTCGTGAGAAAAAGAGAATTCAAGAAACAAGCTCAGTGGAGTGAGAGAGAGTCACAGAATGATGGGGGTACAGGCAACACAGGGGAAACTGCTCTTGAGATCATAAACCTTTAATACAATTTCCTTGAGACATGAAAAGTTCTTGTGCCCCTTGATATCCCCCTGACACGACAGTCCTCTTGAAAGATAAAACTGGGACAACCACTAGTACATGTATACTTGTTCCTCCTAGACCCACAGGACTGGTAATTACTTCTAAAAGTATGCCTTTTGTTACCTTCTCCATCATCTGCCCTCTAACTCCCCACCACAGATAAATACACCCATTAGACTCTTGCTGTGTTCGAAAAGCAGTATGTGAGGGGCTGTGTTGTTAAAGTTCTCTAACCAAGTGAGACCACTCCTGAATAACCTAACTGTACAGGAGACAGAGCTGCCTCAGGACCCTGGGTTGACTTTCATTCTGCAAAAACAGTAGCCCATTTCAGGATGCTTTGAAGTTTTGCCAATTCTGAGAGTAATCCAAGCTTCTCTGACCAGTGTCGAGCCAAGCTGAGACATGGAGGTGTCCATCAATCCCCAGCTCACCTGGAGCTGATGAGGCACCCCATTTGTTGTGGTGGAGAGAGGGCGTTCTTGCCACTTTACCACCCAGGTTGTCCTTGATGAGATGAGGAGGAGAGACTAACAGTGATATTTTTCTCTTTTTTAAAAAATTTTCTTTACTTTTTTATACAGAAGGTTTTTATTAGTCATCCATTTCATACACATCAGTGTACACATGTCAATCCCAATCTCCCAATCCATCACACCACGACCCGCACCCCCCACTGCTTTCCCCGCTTGGTGTCCATACGTTTCTTCTCTACATCTGCGTCTCAATATCTGCCCTACAAACCAGTTCATCTGTAGCATTTTTCTAGGTTCCAAATATATGTGTTAATATACGACATTGGTTTTTCTCTTTTTGACTTACTTCACTCTGTATGACAGTCTCTAGATCCATCCACATCTCTACAAATGACCCAATTTCGTTCCTTTTCATGGCTGAGATATATTCCATTGTATATATGTACCACATCTTCTTTATCCATTCGTCTGTCGATGGGCATTTAGGTTGCTTCCATGACCTGGCTATTGTAAACAGTGCTGCAATGAACATTGGGGTGCATGTGCCTATTTGAATTATGGTTTTCTCTGGGTATATGCCCAGTAGTGGGATTGCTGGGTCATATGGTAATTCTGCTTATAGTTTTTTAAGGAACCTCCATACTGTTCTCCATAGTGGCTGTATCAATTTACATTCCCACCAACAGTGCAAGAGGGTTCCATTTTCTCCAAACTCTCTCCAGCATTTGATGTTTGCAGATTCTCTGCTGATGCCCATTCTAACTGGTGTGAGGTGATACCTCATTGTAGTTTTGATTTGCATTTCTCTAATAATTAGTGATGTTGGGCAGCTTTTCATGTGCTTCTTAGCTATCTGTATGTCTTCTTTGGAGAAATGTCTGTTTAGGTCTTCTGCCCATTTTTGGATTCGGTTCTTTGTTTTTTTTTAATATTGAGCTGCATCAACTGTTTATATATTTTGGAGATTAATCCTTTGTCCGTTGATTCATTTGCAAATATTTTCTCCCATTCTGAGGGTTGCCTTTTTGTCTTGTTTACGGCTTCCTTTGCTGTGCAAAAGCTTTTAAGTTTCATTAGGTCCCATTTGTTTATTTCTGTTTTTATTTCCATTACCCAAGGAGGTGAATCAAAAAAGATCTTGCTGTGATTTATGTCAAACAGTGTTCTTCCTATGTTTTCTTCTAGGAGTTTTATAATGTCCGGTCTTACATTTAGGTCTTTAATATATTTTGAGTTTATTTTTTTGTATGGTGTTAAGGATTGTTCTAATTTCATTCATTTACATGTAGCTGTCCAGTTGTCCCAGCACCACTTATTGAAGAGACTGTCTTTTCTCCATTGTATATCCAGCCTCCTTTGTCATAGATTACTTGACCATAGGTGTGTGGGTTTATCTCTGGGCTTTCTATCTTCTTCCACTGATCTGTGTTTCAGTTTCTGTGCCAGTACCATATTGTCTTGATTACTATAGCTGTGTAGTATAGTCTGAAGTCAGGGAGTCTGATTCCTCCAGCTCCATTTTTTTCCTTCAAGACTGCTTTGGCTATTCAGGGTCTTCTGTGTCTCGATACAAATTTTAAGATTTTTTTTGTTCTAGTTCTGTAAAAAATGCCATTGGTAATTTGAGAGGGATTGCATTGAATCTGTAGATTGCTTTCGGTAGTACAGTCATTTTCACAACATTGATTCTTCAAATCCAAGAACATGGTATATCTCTCCATCTGTCGGTATCATCTTTAATTTCTTTCATCAGTGTCTTATAGTTATCTGCATACAGGTCTTTTGTCTCCCTAGATACGTTTGTTCCTAGGTATTTTATTCCTTTTGTTGCAATGGTAACTGGGAGTGTTTCCTTAATTTTTCTTTCAGATTTTTCAACATTAGTGTATAGGAATGCAAGAGATTTCTGCGCACTAATTTTGTATCCTCCAACTTTACCAAATTCATTGATTACCTCTAGTAGTTCTCTGCTGGCATCTTTAGGATTCTCTATATATAGTATCATATCATCTGCAAACAGTGACAGTTTTACTTCTTCTTTTCCAATTTGTATTCCTTTCACTTCTTTTTCTTCTCTGATTGAAATGGCTAGGACTTCCAAAACTATGTTGAATACTAGTGGTGAGAGTGGACATCCTTGTCTTGTTTCTTATCTTAGAAGAAATGCTTTCAGTTTTTCACCATTGAGAATGATGTTTGCTGTGGGTTTGTCATATATTGTCTTTATTATGTTGAGGTAGGTGCCCTCTATGCCCACTTTCTGGAGAGTTTTTATCATAAATGCTGTTGAATTTTGTCCAAAGCTTTTTCTGCATCTATTGAGATGATCATATGGCTTTTATTCTTCAATTTGTTAATATGCTGTATCACATTGATTGATTTGAGTATATTGAAGAATCCTTGCATCCCTGGGATAAATCCCACTTGATCATGGTGTATGATCCTTTTAATGTGCTGCTGGATTCTGTTTGCTAGTATTTTCTTGAGGATTTTTACATGTATATTCATCAGTGATATTGGTCTATAATTTTTTTGTAGTATCTTTGTCTGGTTTTGGTATCAGGGTGATGGTGCCCTCATAGAATGGGTTTGGGAGTGTTCCTTCCTCTGCAATTTTTTGGAAGAGTTTGAGAAGGATGAGTGTTAGCTCTTCTCTAAATGTTTGATAGAATTCATCTGTGAAGCCATCTGGTCCTGGACTTTTGTTTGTTGGAAGATTTTTAATCACAGTTTCAATTTCATTACTTGTGATTGGTCTGTTCATATTTTCTATTGCTTCTTCGTCCAGTCTTGGAAGGTTATACCTTTCTAAGCATTTGTCCATTTCTTCCAGGTTGTCCATTTTATTGGCATAGAGTTGCTTGTAGTAGTCTCTTAGGATGCTTTGTATTTCTGCGGTGTCTGTTTTAACTTCTCCGTTTTCATTTCTAATTTTATTGGTTTGAGTTCTCTCCCTCCTTTTCTTGGTGAGTCTGGCTAATGGTTTATCAATTTTGTTTATACTCTCAAGGAACCAGCTTTTAGTTTTATTCATCTTTGCTATTGTTTTCTTTGTTTCTATTTCACTTATTTCTGCTTTGATCTTTATGATTTCTTTCCTTCTGATAACTTTGGGTTTTGTTTGTTCTTCTTTCTCTAGTTCCTTTAGCTGTAAGGTTAGATTGTTTACTTGAGATTTTTCTTGTTTCTTGACGTAGGTTTATATTGCTATAAACTTTCCTCTAAAACTGCTTTGCTGCATCCCATAGGTTTTGGATCATCCTGTTTTCATTTTCATTTGTCTCTAGGTATTTTTTGATTTCCTGTTTGATTTCTTCAGTGATCTCTTGGTTATTTAGTAATGTACTGTTTAGCCTCCATGTGTTTCTGTTTTTTACCTTTTTTTCCCTGTAATTGATTTCTAATCACATAGCGTTGTGGTCAGAAAAGATGCTCGATATGATTTCAATTTTCTTAAATTTGCTGAGGCTTGATTTGTGACCCAAGATGTGACCTATCCTGGAGAATGTTCTGTGTGCACTTGAGGAGAAAGTGTAATCTGCTGTTTTTGGATGGAATGTCCTATAAATATCAATTAAATCTATCTGGTCTATTACGTCAATTAACACTTGTGTTTCCTTATTAATTTTTTGTCTGGATGATCTGTCCATTGGTGTAAGTGAGGTGTTAAAGTCCCCCACTCTTATTGTGTTAATGTCGATTTCCTATTTTATAGCTGTTAGCAGTTGCCTTATGTATTGAGGTGCTCCTATGTTGGGTGCATACATATTTATAATTGTTATACCTTCTTCTTGGATTGTTTCCTAGATCATTATGTAGTGTCCTTCCTTGTCTCTTGTAACATTCTTTATTTTAAAGTGTATTTTATCTGATATGAGTATTGCTCCTGCAGCTTTATTTCATTTCCATTTGCATGGAATATCTTTTTCCATCCCCTCACTTTCAGTCTGACTGTGTCCCTAAGTCTGAAATGGGACTTTTTAGACAGCACATATATGCGGCTTGCTTTTCTATCCATTCAGCAACCCTGTTTGTTTCGGGTGGAGCATTTAATCCATTCATGTTTAAGGTAATTATTGATATGTATGTTCCTATGACTATTTTCTTAATTGTTTTGGGTTTGTTTTTGTACGTTTTTCTTCTCTTGTGTTTCCCACTTAGAGAAGTTCCTTTAGCATTTGTTCTAGAGCTGGTTTGGTGATGCTGAATTCTCCTAGCTTTTGTTTGCCTGTGAAGCTTTTGATTTCTCCATCGAATCTGAATGAGATCCTTTGTGGGTCGAGTAATCTTGATTGTAGGTTCTTCCCTCTCATCACTTTAAGTATATCATGCCACTCCCTTCTGGCTTGTAAAGTTTCTGCTGAGAAATCAGCTGTTAACCTTATGGGGGTTCCCTTGTATGTTATTTGTCAATTTTCCCTTGCTGCTTTCAATAATTTTTCTTTGTCTTTAATTTTTGCCAATTTGATTACTATGTGTCTTGGCGTGTTTCTCCTTGGGTTTATCCTGTATGGGACTCTATGCACTTCCTGGACGTGGGCTGCTATTTCCTTTCCCATGTTAGGGAAGTTTTCGACTATAACCTCTTCAAATATTTTCTCGGGTCCTTTCTCTCTCTCTTCTCCTTCTGAGACCCCTATAATGCGAACGTTGTTGTGTTTAATGTTGTCCCAGAGGTCTCTTAGGCTGTCTTCATTTCTTTTCATTCATTTTCTTTATTCTGTTCCGCAGCAGTGAATTCCACCATTTTGTCTTCCAGGTCACTTATCCGTTCTTCTGCCTCAGTTATTCTGCTATTGATTCCTTCTAGTGTACTTTTCATTTCAGTTATTGTATTGTTCATCTCTGTTTGTTTGTTCTTTAATTCTTCTAGATCTTTGTTAAACATTTCTTGCATCTTCTTGATCTTTGCCTCCATTCTTTTTCCAAGGTCCTGGATCATCTTCACTATCATTATTCTGAATTCTTTTTCTGGAAGGTTGCCTATCTCCACTTCATTTAGTTGCTTTTCTGGGGTTTTACCTTGCTCCTTCATCTGGTACATAGCCCTCTGCCTTTTCATCTTTTCTATCTTTCTGTGAATGTGGTTTTTGTTCCACAGGCTGCAGGATTGTAGGTCTTCTTGCTTCTGCTGTCTGCCCTGTGGTGGATGAGGCTATCTAAGAGGCTTGTGCAAGTTTCCTGATGGGAGAGACTGGTGGTGGGTAGCTATCAGTGATATTTTCTGACAGATGACTGCATTGGATACCAGAAGAGAAAATTTCTGTGAACATCATTAATCTCACCATCTCACTTGACTAGAGGAGGAATGAACGTCTTCTAGAATTCAGAGTAGGGGACAAAACTCAAGAACCACACAGGTGGCAATAAATGTTTGAAGCAGATTAGGTCGGTCTACATGATGCTGCAGAGAGGAAGTTCCTCTAAAGGGCTCATCAGCCACCCACCCTCAGCTAACTATTGTCATGTGGGGATGTGAGTCCAATGTAACCTGTTTTTTAATTTCTATACAAATACAGACATTTGTATGAAATCTCTCAGATGTTAAGATAATTGACTTCAAATCTGAATTTTCATAAGACACTCTGTGGACCAAACATAAAATATTTTACCATTATATATATAAATTTTTTCAACCAAGACCGAACTGACCTATAACTATACTGATCTGAAACTATGAGTTTTATGCCCATCACATGTTGAAACTAACATGACCTACTTTGTCCTTTTTATCTGATCCCACAGCTGAAAGAGACATAAGGATTGATGATATGCAAAAACTAAAAGTGGTAGAAAACTTTATTTATGAGAGCATGCGGTACCAGCCTGTCGTGGACCTGGTCATGCGCAAAGCCTTAGAGGATGATGTCATCGATGGCTACCCAGTGAAAAAGGGGACTAACATTATCCTGAATATTGGAAGAATGCATAGACTCGAGTTTTTCCCCAAGCCCAATGAATTTACTCTTGAAAACTTTGCCAAGAATGTAAGAGCCCTTCCTTAAAATTGAGTGTGCCACTCTTGAAAATGTCAACTCTTAAGTCCTCTCTGTTTTGCACCATGTATATTTCATTCTATTTACTCATTCTCTTCACACCTCACCAGGAAAACACATTTCTCCTAGCTTGGAACATGGCTACCATGTCTGTCCTCAAGGCAAGGAGGCTGGCTCTCCAGCTCTCAGAAATGTCTTCATGGAGGTACACAATAGGTCAAAAGGTGAACAATTTAGGCCCTTAATTTGCTTAAAATGAGGCAAATTTTCTTTAACCAACCCATTTAAACTTAACTTTTCCATTTAAACTTATCACCTTGTCACCATGTAGATTCAGCCGTAGCATCATCTAAGTCAAGGAAATCCACTTCTGCTTCAGATGGAAATCAAGTGAGAAGAAAAGATTTGGTTTTGGCAGTGGGCCTTTGGTTTCTCAAATGGCCCCACAAGCACTAGGCCTCATTCTATATAAGACTTTGTAATTACAAGAGCCTCAGCTTCTTCTTTTTCTGTAACTGAGGTGTACTGGAGATTCTGCCTCCATTATGTCAATTCTAGGTAATGACTTTTTTAACCTGAATTATCCTGATAGTTCCCTCTGTGTCCCCTTTTTCCATTTGCATATGGAAATATGATCTTAGTTAAACCAGCTGTCTAATTCATTCCATTTCTAGATAAGCAACCCACGCCATGTTGGCAATTGGTCAAAAATAACTTACTGAGCGTATTAAGTGTCAGGCACTATGTGAGTCCAAATGGGGACAAGACAGGCAGAGGTGTCCCATTAAATATTTGTATAACTAAATATATTTAGATCCTTGGCACTAATAGACAGGGAATCTACACCTTTGCCTAAATTTGTCCTTGTCATCATGTTATATGTCCTGGCACAAAAACAATCTTTGCCTCAATGACTGGCAGAACAGCAGTAAAGCCATGGTCTTCCCACAGAGCTAGCTGAGTATTTACATGAAAAGCAAAACAGGAGATTGTTTGAAGTTGTGTCCGTATCACAAAGGGTGAATCAAACTGGAGGGAGAAAGAGGCTTATCTGAGTTACAGTCATTCCTCTCCGTGAAGGAGCAGTATGGCCAAGTCGCCGAAACCGAGCATTCTGACTCACAGTGTTTTCAGGGTGAATCAAACAGATATGCATGACTCTAGCCTTTACTTCTCGGGCTAATTGTCTGATCATTTTCCTAGGTTCCTTACAGGTACTTTCAGCCATTTGGCTTTGGGCCCCGGGCCTGTGCGGGAAAATACATTGCCATGGTGATGATGAAGGTCATCCTGGTCACACTTCTGAGACGCTTCCACGTGCAGACATTGCAAGGTCAATGTGTTGAAAAGATGCAGAAGAAAAATGACTTATCTTTGCAACCAGATGAGACCAGCGACCTGCTAGGAATGATTTTCATCCCAAGAAATTCAGACAAGTGCCTCGACCACTAAAAAAGTTTGGTCAGTCCCTGCCCTGGAGCACTTCTCAACAGTATTCCACATGGAAAACACCCACCTTTGCCAGGTAGTCCTCCTCCCATGAACAACCGTGGCCTCTGGCCTTTTATACACTTACCTCCTGTGGGGTGTTAGCGAGCCGGGAGACACCGGTCATCTGAGCGCATCCAAACCAGAAACCAGACTGCAGGAGAAAATACGGAGGCCAAGATTTGTGCAGGAAACTGCAGCCCTAAAGGCCCAGTTCCACAAAACGTGCTTTGGGAAAGACAAGCCATCAGCAAGACTCACGCCCGACTCCTCACTGTCCTGCCCTGAGATGGGAGCTTTGTAATGACTGGGGCAGAAGCATTCAATTCCATTACAAAGGCCAGGCTGACACTGGGTACCTAGAGCTAAACACACCCACTAGTATGAATAAAGGGCTTTTGATTTTGTTTTTGGTGGGTTGGGTACTGCAATATTCACACCTTTGGAGAAATACTTACAAATTCAGCATTTGCCTTTTCCTATGAATTATGTTAAATTAACTCTTGTTTAACCTCATGTGATTTAACTGTGGCAAAAGTTCAATGGAAGACTGGTTTCCCAGTCTCTCAATTTATGCCTCAACCAGATTATATATGTGTTCTAGGAAAGAAATTCATACAATGGGTTTGAAATTAAAATAAAATTCCTTTTTTTCATGTCTGCATTGTTGTTTAGTTCCATGAGTGCCCTAAGAAAGAGAATACCCTAGGCAGTAGCACCTATTAACTCTTATCACAGGTCCATGATTTGGGGGAGGGGAAGTCTCTGAATCTATATTTAAATCTACAACCCAGTGAGTTCAAACTTCTAAGGAGTTTTCCTCATATACCATTATCCTTCTCCCTCAACATTTCTCCCCATCTTACTTTCCATGGCCCCAAAGAAAAGAGCAACAGATCAGTAGAGAACATGGCCAGGGCAGATCCCCTACAATCACATTTTATCCTAGCTCAGATTTAACAATTACCTTAGAGATTTAACAGTTATCTAGTTTATCTAATCATTACATGTAGTCAGGGGTAAAATGCAAACTTCGGAATTAGCTCTTGAGAGAGAATAAAATAGATGAGTGAATTTTCCAAATACCAGTTTCTTTCTGTTATATCACCAATATGGATGTGTATACTGAAGGCCACTTAAAAACTGAAAACTTAAACTCATTTATACACTTGTAAATCTTGGCCATTGAGTCAACCTGAATATTCTTCTCATCCTGCTATTTGGCAGAGCTCTTTTCTTTTGGAATCCATGCCGGTCCCCCATTCTTTTTTTTTTGGCCATGCCTAGTGACACGCAGCTTCCTACTGTCCTCCATTCTTACTCTCAAGATCAGTACTGAATCAACACTCTGGCTCAGAGACATTCTAATTGACCCAGAATCCAGGTAAAAGGGAGAGGTATTCAAAGTGGTCCGGGATGCGCATTAGTAAAGCAGGAAATATTTGCACTTTGCTGTACACCTGAATCTAACACAGTGTTGTAAATCAACTATACTTCAGGTTAAAAAAGTAGGAAATACTTGAACTTGGAATCATCTGGATCATCTACATGGCCTAAACATATGTTGAAATAGGCCTGTGCACCTGGATATGTCTGTAGTCAAGTCTAGACAAGCATCCAAATAATCCAGATCTGCAAAAGACAGTCCAGGATTTTAGACAATGTCTAAATTCCTTAATTCACATTAACTCACTAGATGATTGTGAACACACAGTTTACTGTGACTAGAGCTGTACAGTAGAGGAAAACAGATTTTGGACCACTGCACTTCAGCTATCCAATTCCCTTGAACATCTACTGTATTTAATGTGTACATATACGTAGCCAAGGCCATCACCTATACAGTCAAAGTGAGATGGAGGTGGATATAGTTGTCTATAGATAATGCAGATAAAAAATATGCTAGGGGAAAACAGCACTAGGAGGTGGAGACCAGAGGAGGACAGGAAGAGGGGAACTGCTGGTTTGCATGATGAAAGCAAACTCTCCCAGAATCAAATTATCTGAGTAATTACTCAACTTGAAATTCTCTTTCTCTGGTATTGACAAACCCCATATGTTTGTACAGGCTTGGTCTAAGAATCTGGAGTGTCATTGACTCTTCACTGGGCTGATGGGCATATATTTGAAAATCCTGTTTTCTCTTCAGAATTTTACCTAATTATTAAGTACTTAGAGCACTCTGAATGTGCTGTGGATTCTGTTTTTACTAACTCAGAAAACTGGGATGTACCAAAATGAAAATAAATAAGGAAACACAAGCTTTAAATGACACATTAAACAAGATGGACTTAATTGATATTTATAGGACATTCCATCCAAAAACGACAGAATACACTTTCTTCTCAAGTGCTCATGGAATGAACAATCTCTAGGATAGATCATATCTTGGGGTCACAAATCAAGCCTTGGTAAATTTAAGAAAATTGAAATCATATCAAATATCTTTTCTGACCACAATGCTATGAGACTAGATATCAATTACAGGAAAAAATCTGTGAAAAATACAGACACATGGAGGCTAAACAATAAATAACTAGTACTTAATAACCAGGAGATCACTTAAGAAGTCAAAGAGGAAATCAAAAAATACCTAGACATAAGTCACAACGAAAAAACGACCATCCAAAACCTATGGGATGCAGCAAAAGCAGTTGTAAGAGGGAAGTTTACAGCAATACAAGACTACCTCAAGAAACAAAAAAATCTCAAGTAAACAATCTAACCTTACAGCTAAAGGAACTAGAGAAAGAAGAACAAACAAAACCCAAAGTTATCAGAAGGAAAGAAATCATAAAGATCAAAGCAGAAATAAGTGAAATAGAAACAAAGAAAACAATAGCAAAGATGAATAAAACTAAAAGCTGGTTCCTTGAGAAGATAAACAAAATTGATAAACCATTAGCCAGACTCACCAAGAAAAAGAGGGAGAGGACTCAAACCAATAAAATTAGAAATGAAAAAGGAGAAGTTAAAACAGACACCGCAGAAATACAAAGCATCCTAAGAGACTACTACAAGCAACTCTATGCCAATAAAATGGACAACCTGGAAGAAATGGACAAATGCTTAGAAAGGTATAACCTTCCAAGACTGGACGAAGAAGCAATAGAAAATATGAACAGACCAATCACAAGTAATGAAATTGAAACTGTGATTAAAAATCTTCCAACAAACAAAAGTCCAGGACCAGATGGCTTCACAGATGAATTCTATCAAACATTTAGAGAAGAGCTAACACTCATCCTTCTCAAACTCTTCCAAAAATTGCAGAGGAAGGAACACTCCCAAACCCATTCTATGAGGGCACCATCACCCTGATACCAGAACCAGACAAAGATACTATGAAAAAAGAAAATTACAGACCAATATCACTGATGAACATAGATGCAAAAATCCTCAAGAAAATACTAGCAAACAGAATCCAGCAGCACATTAAAAGGATCATACACCATGATCAAGTGGGATTTATCCCAGGGATGCAAGGATTCTTCAATATACGCAAATCAATCAAGGTGATACACCATATTAACAAATTGAAGAATAAAAGCCATATGATCATCTCAATAGATGCAGAAAAAGCCTTGTACAAAACTCAACACCCATTTATGATAAAAACTCTCCAGAAAGTGGGCATAGAGGGAAACTACCTCAACATAATAAAGACAATATATGACAAACCCACAGCAAACATCATTCTCAATGGTGAAAAACTGAAAGCATTTCTTCTAAGATCAGGAACAAGACAGGATGTCCACTCTCACCACTATTATCCAACATAGTTTTGGAAGTCCCAGCCATGGAAATCAGAGAAGAAAAAGAAATAAAAGGAATACAAATTGGAAAAGAAGTAAAACTGTCACTGTTTGCAGATGACATGATACTATACATAGAGAATCCTAAAGATGCCACCAGAAAACTACTAGGGCTAACCAATGAATTTCATAAAGTTGCAGGATACAAAATTAATGCACAGAAATATCTTATATTCCTATACACTTATGATGAAAAATCTGAAAGAGAAATTAAGGAAACAGTCCCATTTACCATTGCAACAAAAAGAATAAAATACCTAGGAATAAACCTACCTAGTGAGTCAAAAGACCTGTATGAAGAAAACTGTAAGACACTGATGAAAGAAGTTAAAGATGATACCAACAGATGGAGACATATACCGTGTTCTTGGATTGGAAGAAACAATATTGTCAAAATGACTATACTACCCAAAGCAATCTACAGATTCAATGCAATCCCTCTCAAATTACCAATGGCATTTCTTACGGAACTAGAACAAAAAATCTTAAAATTTGTACGGAGACATAAAAGACCCCGAATGGCCAAAGCAGTCTTGAGGGAAAAAAACGGAGCTGGAGGAATCAGACTCCCTGACTTCAGACTATACTACACAGCTACAGTAATCAAGACAATATGATACTGGCACAAAAACAGAAACATAGATCAATGGGACAAGATAGAAAGCCCAGAGATAAACCCACGCACCTATGGTCAACTAATCTATGACAAAGGAGGCAAGGATATACAATGGAGAAAAGACAGTCTCCTCAATAAGTGGTGCTGGGACAACTGGACAACTACATGTAAAAGAATAAAATTAGAACACTCCCTAACACCATACACAGAAATAAACTCAAAATGGATCAGAGACCTAAATGTAACACTGGACATTATAAAACTCTTAGATCAAAACATAGGAAGAACACTCTTTGACATAAATCAAAGCAAAATATTTTTTGATCCACCTCCTAAAGTAATGGAAATACAAACAGAAATAAACAAATGGGACCTAATGAAACTTAAAAGCTTTTGCAAAGCAAAGGAAACCCCAAACAATACGAAAAGACAACCCTCAGAATTGGAGAAAATATTTGCAAATGAATCATCGGACAAAGGATTAATCTCCAAAATATATAAACGGCCCATGCAGCTCAATATTAAAACAAACAAACAACCCAATCCAAAAATGGGTAGAAGACCTAAATAGACATTTCTCCAAAGAACACATACAGTTGGCTAAGAAGCACATGAAAAGATGCTCAACATCACAAATGATTAGAGAAGTGCAAATCAAAACTACAATGAGTTATCAATTCACACCAGTTAGAATGGGCATCATCAGAAAATCTACAAACAACAAATGCTGGAGAGGGTGTGGAGAAAAGGGAACCCTCTTGTACTATTGGTGGGAATGTAAATTGATACAGCCGCTATGGAGAACAGTATGGAGGTTCCTTAAAAAACTAAAAATAGAATTCCCATATGACCCAGCAATCCCACTACTGGGCATATACCCAGAGAAAACCGTAATTAAAAAGGCACATGCACCCCAATATTCATTGCAGCACTATTTACAATACCCAGGTCATGGAAGCAACCTAATTGCCCATCAACAGACAAATGGATAAAAAAGATGTGGTACATGTATACAATGGAATATTACTCTGCCATAAAAAGGAACAAACTTGGGTCATCTGTAGAGACGTGGATGAATCTAGAGACTGTCATACAGAGTGTAATAAGTCAGAAAGAGAAAAACAAATATCGTATATTAACTCATATATATGGAACCTAGAAAATGGTACAGATGAACCGGTTTGCAGGGCAGAAATACAGACACAGATGTAGAGAACAAATGTATGGACACCAACGGGGAAAAGTGGAGGGGGGATGGTGGTGGTGTGATGAATTGTGAGATTGGGATTGACATATATACACTAATATGTATAAAATGGGTAACTAATAAGAACCTGCTGTAAAAAATAATAAATAAAATTCTAAAATTCAAAAAAAAAAATTTGGTTATTCAATGTCAAAAAACAACAACAAAAAAAACCATGATGACTCAAAAACCTATGGGATGGGCTTCCCTGGTGGCACAGTGGTTGAGAGTCAGCCTGCTGATGCAGGGGACAGGGGTTCGTGCCCCAGTCCGGGAAGATCCCACATGCCACAGAGCGGCTGGGCCCATGAGCCATGGCCACTGAGCCTGTGCGTCCAGAGCCTGTGCTCCGCAAGAGGAGAGGCCGTAAGAGAGGCCCGCGTACCGCAAAAAAAAAAAAAAAAAACCTATGGGATGCAGCAAAAGCAGTTCAAACAGGGAAGTTTACAGCAATACAATCCTACCTGAAGAAACAAGAAACATCTCGAATAAACAACCTAACCTTACACCTAAAGCAATTGGAGACAGAAGAACAAAAAACCCCAAAGTTAGCAGAAGGAAAGAAATCATAAAGATCAGATCAGAAATAAATGAAAAAGAAATGAAGGAAATGATCACAAAGATCAATAAAACTAAAAGCTGGTTCTGTGAGAAGATAAAATTGATAATCCATTAGCAAGACTCATCAAGAAAAAAAGGGAGAAGACTCAAATCAATAGAATTAGAAATGAAAAAGGAGAAGTAACAACTGACACTGCAGAAATACAAAGGATCATGAGGAATTATTGCAAGCAACTATATGCCAATAAAATGGACAACCTGGAAGAAATGGACAAATTCTTAGAAAAGCACAACCTTCCTAGACTGAATCAGGAAGAAATAGAAAATGTGAACAGACCAATGACAAGCACTGAAACTGAAACTGTGATTAAAAACCTTCCAGCAAACAAAAGCCCAGGATCATATGGATTCACAGGTGAATCCTATCAAACATTTAGAGAAGCGCTAACACCTAACCTTCTCAAACTCTTCCAAAATATAGCAGAGGGAGGAACACTCCCAACCTCATTCTACAAAGCCACCATCTCCCTGATACCAAAACCAGACAAAGATGTCACAAAAAAAGAAAACTACAGGCCACTATCACTGATAAACATAGATGCAAAAATCCACAACACAATACTAGCAAACAGAATACAACAGAACATTAAAAGGATCATACACCATGATCAAGTAGGGTTTAGCCCAGGAATGCAAGGATTCTTCAATATATGCAAATCAATCAATGTGATACACCATATTAACAAATTGAAGGAGAAAACCATATGATGATCTCAATAGATGCAGAAAAATCTTTCGACAAAATTCAACACCCATTTATGATAAAAACCCTCCAGAAAGTAGGCAAAAAGGAAACTTACCTCAACATAATAAAGGCCATATATAACAAACCCACAGCCAACATCGTTGTCAATGATGAAAAACTGAAACCATTTCCACTAAGATCAGGAACAAGACAAGGTTGCCCATTCTCACCACTATTATTCAACATAATTTTGGAAGTTTTAGCTTCAGCAATCAGAGAAGAAAAAGAAATAAAAGGAATCCAAATCAGAGAAGAAGTAAAACTTCCACTGTATGCAGATGACATGATACTATACATAGAGAATCCTAAATATGCTACCAGAAAACTACTAGAGCTAATCAATGAATGTGGTAAAGTAGCAGGATACAAAATTAATGCACAGAAATCTCTTGCATGCCTATACACTAATGATGAAAAATCTGAAAGAGAAATTAAGGAAACATTCCAATTTACCACTGCAACAGAAAGAATAAAATACCTAGGAATAAAGCTACCTAAGGAGACAAAAGATTTGTATGCAGAAAATTATAAGACACTGATGAAAGAAATTAAACACAATACAAACAGATGGAGAGATATACCATGTTCTTGGATTGGAAGAATCAACATTGTGAAAATGACTCTACTACCCAAAGCAATCTAGAGATTAAATGCAATCCCTATCAAATTACCAGTGGAATTTTTCACAGAACTAGCACAAAAAATTTCATAATTTGTATGGAAACACAAAGACTCCGAATAGCCAAAGCAATCTTGAGAAAGAAAAACAGAGCTGGAGGAATCAGGCTCCTGGATTTCAGACTATTCTACAAAGCTACAGTAATCAAGGCAGTCTGGTACTGGCACAAAAACAGAAATATAGATCATTGGAACAGGACAGAAAGCTCATAGATAAACCCATGCACATACGGTCACCTTATCTTGGGTAAAGGAGGCAAGAATATACAATGGAGAAAAGACAGCCTCTTCAATAAATGGTGCAGGGAAAACTGGACAGCTACATGTAAAAGAATGAAATTAGGACACTCCCTAACACCATACACAAAAATCAACTCAAAATGGATTAACAACCTAAAGCTAAGGCCAGACAGTATAAAACTCTTAGAGGAAAACATAGGCAGAACACTCTATGACATAAATCACAGCAAGATCCTTTTTACCCACCTCCTAGAGAAATGGAATTAAAAATAAACAAATGGGACCTAATGAAACTTAAAAGCTTTGCACAGAAAAGGAAACCATAAACAAGACCAAAAGACAACCCTCAGAATGGCAGAAAATATTTGCAAATGAAACAACAAAGGATTAATCTCCAAAATATACAAGCAGCTCATGCAGCTCAATATCAAAAAAATAAACAACCCAATCCAAAAATGGGCAGAAGACCTACATAGACATTTGTCCAAAGAAGATATACAGATTGCCAACAAACATATGAAAGGATGATTAACATCACTAATCTTTAGAGAAATGCAAATCAAAACTACAATGAGGTATCACCTCACACCGGTCAGAATGGCCATCATCAAAAAGTCTACAAACAATAAATGCTGGAGAGGGTGTGGAGAAAAGGGAACACTCTTGCACTGCTGGTGGGAATGTAAACTGATACAGCCACTGTGGAGAACAGTATGGAGGTTCCTTAAAAAACTACAAATAGAACTACCAGATGACCCAGCAATCCCACTACTGGGCACATACCCTGAGAAAACCATAATTCAAAAAGAGTCATGTACCAAAATGTTCATTGCCTCTCTATTTACAATAGCCCGGAGATGGAAACAACCTAAGTGCCCATCATCAGATGAATGGATAAAGAAGATGTGGCACATATATACAATGGAATATTACTCAGCCATAAAAAGAAACGAAATTGAGCTATTTGTAATGAGGTGGATAGACCTAGAGTCTGTCATACAGAGTGAAGTAAGTCAGAAAGAGAAAGACAAATACCGTATGCTAACACATATATATGGAATTTAAGGAAAAAATTGTCATGAAGAACCTAGGGGTAAGACAGGAATAAAGACACAGACCTACTAGAGAATGGACTTGAGGATATGGGGAGGGGGAAGGGTAAGCTGTGACAAACCGAGAGAGAGGCATGGACATACATACACTACCAAACATAAGGTAGATAGCTAGTGGGAAGCAGCTGCATAGCACAGAAAGATCAGCTCCATGCTCTGTGACCGCCTGGAGGGGTGGGATAGGGAGGGTGGGAGGGAGGGAGACGCAAGAGGGAAGAGATATGGGAACATATGTACATGTATAACTGATTCACTTTGTTATAAAGCAAAAACTAACACACCATTGTAAAGCAATTATACTCCAATAAAGATGTAAAAAAAATAAAGAATATACTTCAATTAAAAAAAAAGATGTGGCACATATATACAGTGGAATATTACTCAGCCATAAAAAGAAAAGAAATTATTTGTAGTGAAGTGGATGGACCTAGGATCTGTCATACAGAGTGAAGTAAGTCCAAAAGAGAAAAACAAACACCATATGCTAACACATATATATGGAATCTAAAAAAAAAAAGGTCCTAAGAACATAGGGGCAGGACAGGAATAAAGATGCAGACGTAGAGAATCGACTTGAGGACCCGGAGATGGGGAAGGGTAAGCTGGGATGAAGTGAGAGAGTGGCATGGACATATATACACTACCAAATGTAAAATAGATAGCTAGTGGGAAGCAGCCACATAGCACAGGAAGATCACCTCGGTGATTTGTGTCCACCTAGAGGGGTGGGATAGGGAGGGTGGGAGGGAGACGCAAGAGGGAGGAGATATGGGGATATATGTATATGTATAGCTGATTCACTTTGTTACACAGCAGTAACTAACACAACATTGTAAAGCAATTATACTCCAGTAAAGATGTTAAGAAAAAACAAACTGGGATGTATAGACTATTAGTGAAATGCATGCCTATAAGATTTCTATCATTTTCAAACTGTGAGGAAAACTGTAGTCTCCTGTCTTTGGATGTTCCAGACACCTGCCTCTGCCTTCATTGACATCTTACTCTTACTTCCCCCAAATGGAAAATCATCTCATTCAGAAAGGCTCCACGTATTCAGAAATGCCAGCTGGGAGTTGTCACTTTTTATTTCTAAGCAGCAGCCACTCATGGCTAATGAATGGCTCACCATTCATGGTGCTAATATTCCATAACAGTGTGGGGCATTGGCTCACAGAAAGAATGGTACCTGGACCCTCCTCAATCTCCTATATTATTTGGTCTCTGGGACTGAAACTCTCACCGGTACTTGTAGAAAGTCGGGATAAATTAAACTTTTTCAAACTGACAAGTCGAATGGAATTTGTGTACTTTCAGCTGGACATGTCAAAGTCTTAAGTTCTAAGTTATAAGACACGGAAGTTCAGCCTGTGGCCCAGGTGATTTTTAAAGTTCCTTTCAGCTCTACGAATCTATAAAAATGGAGGGAATGAAGCCTTGAATCTGGGCTCAGCCATTTCTTAAATGTATGCTTTGGTCAAACTGTTTAGTCTTTCATACCTCACTTTTCTCATCAATCCAATGGGGATAATAAATTCCTCATAAGGTTGATGTGGCGATTACAAGGGATAAATTTATGTGAGCTCTCAGCACAGTGTCTGGTATAGGGCAACCTCTCAGTAAGCCTTGGGCCTGAAAATGATGATGCTCAGTAATTAGGCTGATCATGACACCCTGAAACCTCTTTTCATGCAGTGGAGGGGGCAGAAGATGTGCCAGATGCTTCAACATTACGATTCCATTTTAAGCTTCATGACAACTCTCACATTAGTATGATTGCCCCAGGAAGCCCCACATTGTTCATGACAAGACAGAGGCCCAGGGATTTGGTGAGACTTGCCCTCAAGGGCCCAGCCAGTAAAGGAGCTGGATTCTAGTCCATTTCTCATCCCAAAGTCTTGGCCCCTCCATCATGCCACCTCTTTGCAGCAGGACTCACTGCTGGAAGGCTGAGGAGTGTAGTCCCAGGTTCCTGGCTCTCCCCCAGGTGGTGTTGGGTAAACCCCTTTCAAGCCTTGCTCATTCCCTGACTCATTACCCAAGGAATCTAAGTCAGGAAGTACTTTAGTTACTTCGTCCAGAAAATCTGGATGATTCTACCTGCCTTACCCACTTCCATGCATGTTTGGAGGCTCCTTCTCAAGAGAGGTAGTGCATGGGAAAGTGCTGTAAAACTTCACTTAGTGTGAGGTGGTAGTATTAACGTGTGGATTCCATCAGCTGCCTCAACTGGAAATTATCAAATTCCATTAAGCTATTACCTAACCACTAGGAACGCTTCTAGTTTTGCACAATTTCAATTCATGTCAGATGTGGTACTGCATGAAAAAATCAGACAGTGGAGAAAAGAGTAGTAATTTACTATAAACACACAGGGGCAAACTAGACCTCATGATGGCCATAAAATTCTCTCCATTTAGGCCAAACTGACAAGTGCTAAGAAGCCCATTGTGATGGAGACAGCTGTTAGGCAGTCTCTTCTTTTGGCAAGGATGTCGGCTATGAATGAAATAGTCAGTCCCTCATCTGGTTATTTCCAAATGGCCAGGTGTTTGGCATGGAGGAGACCCAGCCAGACACAGGCACGGAGGCTTCCTCTTCTAGCCTAGTGCAGCTTGGATGGATGAGGAGGTGAGAACACTTCACTTTTCTGCCTCTTTCCCATTCCAGTTTATTGTGACATGTATTCATTCTTTCAGACCAAGAAAAACAATAGTAACTGTACTTACTTTCTTATTATATTAAGTCCTTTACATAATCATCTCATTTAATTCTCTCAACAATACTGTGAGGCAGGTACACCCCCATTTTACAGATAAATTCTGCCCTTCCATCCATTTATATTCCTTTGCTACCTGCTTCATAGAGTTTATCAAACCTACCCACACAAACCCCAACACACAGGCTTGGTGTCTCAAGTTCTCTTATCAAAACCTGCCCCCCACCAATTTTTTCTTGATCTGCTAAACTTACCTACTCATGTTATAAAGCATAGCTAATATTCAAAATGTTTTCCTCCCTTCCAACATAGGTTTTTGTTTTTCTAAGGAATTGTCTATAAGAATTGTAAGCATCAGCAAGCAGGGCTTGTGGAAGTAAAGGAGGGAAGAAAGGAGGTGCTGCCTTCCAGATACCCCTAAAATAATAGCACCTACTTTACCTACACATAAAGCTGGTCCTACCTATGGAGTGGTGTCTAGCTAGTAAGGGTTCCCCAATCAGAATGTCTAGAGGAGTGAGACACCTATGATCAGGCCAACTGTAAGCAGAGCTTGTGGGAGAAAAGGAGCATGTCTTCATCTATAGGCACTGAACATAGGTTCAGTGTTCTAAAATTCAGTGTCAGACAAACCAAAGTCATCCATGAGCTGGATCAGGCTCACTAGCACCTCTCTTCTCATGGGAAATTAACCCGTTGCCTGGCCACCAAAACTTTCCCTCAGGCAAGATTACCACCTTCCCCAAATGCAGCTTGCTGCTTTTACTACTCACTGTGATTTAGAAACAACGAAAAATTGGAAAAGAGAAATCAGTTGTCACTTTGGAGAGACCCCTGCCTGTGATATAGCACGTGTGGATGACACTTCTTTGTGTGTTGTCCTTGAGGCAAGTGGAAGATGAAAGAATTGTTATAAATTGTTAATGAGCCACAACTAATAGCTCTCCATCTCCAAGTGCTTACCATGGACCAGGTTATCTCATTTAAACCTCACAACAGTCATGCAAGGTGGAAATTATCCCACATTTTACAAATGACAAAACTGATTCTCAAAGAGTAACTTGCCCATATCTCTTAGCTAGAAAGTTGAATCCCTGACTTATGCAAAGTCTACGATCTTTCCTGAAAGCTACAACAACTAAAAGTGGGATTTGGTCCTTTGTAAAATCAAATACAGTATAAATATATATGTCTGTAATTTTTCATTGGTAGAGATGTTAAAATTGTGGTACCGGTAGGCAGAAATTCAGGTATTGAGAAAGTGATAAATTTTTGCTGCAATTTTAGCTCTGATTAGCCACTTCACCATGGGAATGAGCCCAACAACAATGACCTGGGACTCTGGCCTGTCTCTCCAACCACCAGCCAAGGGTGGGTCAAACCAGTTATATCAATTTGTCTATATTAAGGAATCAAAGGAAATTAACTGAAATGTTTTCTCTAGTCACTTATGTATTATTCATCTCACTATCAGACACAAAGCCTGAACTCAGTACATTTTTGGTGGATGAATGAGGAAAGAATCTTTGAGCCAACAAGAAATGCAAGTTCTAGTAGATTCACAAAAATAATTGGTGTCACATGTACATATTCTAAACTGTGTCTTTGTATTTAAGGCCACTAAATGCCAATGAACCAGCCTGACATGGACAGTGAACAAGATCTGGCTACACATTTAAAACAAGAGAAACATGGCCAAGCAGGGGGAGCTGGATACCTCTCCATCAGGGCTACTAGGGAAGGGGTTCCTGCTCATTAGGGAGTTACACTACATGAACCTTATAGGACCTCCTCTGCCACTGAGATTCCACAAGTCTGTGAGTTGGTGCCAGTTCTAAAACAAAGTGGTCAGCACTTGAACATTTTCTAAAGGAAGCCAAAGAACTGGTCCTGTGCAATATACAGTCTCAAGAGGCCATCTTCCAGAAGAACCTCTCTTAGCTTCATCATCAGTCCTGACCACAAGGATCCCAAGTATGTGGTATTTTGTGCACAACGATCATATTTGATCACACTGGTTACCAGGAGAGGTAACACTATGTGTATTTGTAAGTATAACTCATTTGCAAATCAACCAAAAGAACACATTTTGTCATATTTCAATGCAATTATTGCTGGTTCTCTGTCTTAGATCTCATTCTATTCTCTTCAGTAACCTGTGCTCCTACTTCTGGTAGATCTTTCATGGCTACTTCCATAGGGGTTCTCTTGGTAGCCCCTGCCTTCTGTAGTGCCCCTCAGCCTGTCTCAGGTCAGGGATCCCCTGCCCTGGCTGCTGGTCCCAGGCCTGCTGTCCTCTCCCCTCAGACATGCCCTGTGTTTGTATTTGCTTTCTGTCCTTCTCTTTCTTCTTCTGCTGAAAATCCACCTCCCACATTTCACTCGTCTTCCTGAACCTGTTATCTCCTTTTTCTTTCCCAGCCACCTTCCTGAATTGCTCTGGGCAGGGGTCACTGGTTCACTGGTATCATGGGCCTTTTATTGTGAGCTGTGAAACTGAGGCACCCAACCCCCTTTTACCACAACAAGCTCTTGCCTACATGAGGTGTGGCTTTTCCTCCCTGAATCAATTTCCTAGACCATCCTTAACAAACTACCAAAAACTGGGAGGCTTAAAACATCAGAAATGTGTTCTCTCACAGTTCTGGAGGCCAGAGTCTGAAATCAGGACGTAGGCAGGGCTGCTATTCCTGGGAGTCTCCAAGGGATAATCCTTCCTATCTCACCAGCTTCTTCTTGGCCTGCTGAGCTTGTGGCCACATCACTCTAATCTCAGCGTCTGTGGTCACATCGCCTCCTCCACTTTGGGTTTGTCTCAAATCTCTCTCCGCCTTTCTCTCCTAAGCACACTCATCATTTGATTGGGGCTCAGCCAGGTAATCCAGAATGATCTCATATCAAGATCCTTAATTACATCTGCAAAGATTCTTTTTCCAAATAAGGTCACATTCACAGGTTCTAGGGATTTGGATGTGGACATATTTGGGGGGGGGTGGAATCATTATTTACACTCCCCCACTATACCCCCTCCCAGGACATGGCTGGCAGTTCTCACTTTCTAGAGCAATGTTTGCCAAACTTGAACATCTGAGTCACCTGGGGATTTTGTTACTAACTCAGTAGGAGTGTGTGGAGCCTGAGATACTGTATCTCTATCAGGGTCCCAGGTCATGCTGATGCAGACCTAGGTGGTCCAAGGTGAGCAAAGACTTTAACAGTGAGGTCCATACAGCAGCAGGAGCAACACCTGGGAGCCTGTTAGGATGGAGACTCTCAGGACCAACCCAGACCTGCCGAGTCTAAATATGCATTGCAACATGATCCCCAAGCAATCTGGTTGCAAGTTAAAGTTCTAAAAACACTCATCAGAGAAGTTTTCACATTCCTACTTCACACCCAAGACCCCACTCACCATACTCTGCACCTGTGCTTATGAATCTTCATCCCTGTTTGGTCAGGTCTTCAATTCCCTGCGTGGCTGTAATTCCCTTGGGACCCAGAGGGGAAGGCCCTGGAAGAAATGCACCCCATCCTCCCTTGTACTCAGTTCCACTGCAGCAACAGCCCATCTTGAGACCCAAGGCAAGCAGCCACTTGCCCCAAGACTGTGAATACCACACTGTATGATTCCAAAGAGCCACAGCACTTGTGACGCTCACAGAAGCTACCAGAGGGCATCTTGTCCTTCTCATACAAAGTGCTACAAAACTCTCCTGGGAATCCTGGAATTTCTTCCTGATATAGGGATCAATTCCATGTGCTTTCTCCACCCTTCTGATGCTCACAACAAACTCTTACAAGCAGTCAGACAATGCAGATATGTCCCTTCATGCCTCCCAATATATTAAGAAAAAGGATCCCACAACAAAAATCTTCTCTCAGGCATCTTCCATCATCACTTCTGTGGTTTCTTTGCTCAGGGAGTTTTCCCTGAAAAAGAGCCTACTCCCTTTACGGCCTGCCTGCTCCCCCCACTGGACGTGCACAGTCAGGCAAAGGCTGAACCTAGTTGAACCTAGAATATAATCCTAGCTCTGCTATTTACCAGCTATGTGTCAGGGGCCAAGTGGCTTAACTTCCCAGAGCCTAGTTTAACCCATTTGAAAAAGTGGGTAAAACATATGCCTCCCAGGATCCTTTGATTAGACAGAGACTGGAGTACTGGATAGAACCACACATGGAAGGGGCAGCGAAGGGGCTCAGAGAGTGTACATGTTCTTTCTTTGCTCTCCCTTGGGTCCTTTCTTCCCGTGGCCCTTAGGAAAATGGATTGCCCAGTTTTGCATCTTTCCTTTTTCTTCCTCCACCTCTCTCTTCCAGGTTCAGTGGTCTTTCAGATAGTTCATTTTGAAGAAAAGACGAGTCCTAAACTTGTCTTAAGCACTCTTATCTATACTCATTTCCACATCAAAATAAAACTAAATAAAACTATGTCAAATAAAAACCTCTGATGCGAATTTTATAGATGTCCAGAATTGAATTGCTTTTCCCAATGCTTAAGCAACTTCCATCTTGCAACAAAAAT
Organism: Pseudorca crassidens; assembly: GCF_039906515.1. Taxonomy (NCBI): domain Eukaryota; kingdom Metazoa; phylum Chordata; class Mammalia; order Artiodactyla; family Delphinidae; genus Pseudorca; species Pseudorca crassidens. The sequence continues at coordinate 94,361,546 of NC_090296.1, read as the reverse complement.
AATGCATTCTTGCCCTATTACTTATTTCTTCAAGAGACATATATTAGCACATATATTAGCACATCTATGTAGCCAGGCCTGTTCCCTTGCAGCTTATATGTTGAAACAGAAAATAAATAAGCTAACAGATAATGAGCAATATCATTTCAGATAGTGGTAAGGGCTGTGAAGGAATTAAACTGGTGATGAGATATGATGGGGTTAGAGGCTCTATTTTAATGTTAGATGGTCAGGTAAGGCAACTCTGAGATACTGAATATAACACCAGATTGACAGATTAATTTAACATCTGGAGATAAAATTTTCTAGATAGAGGAACAGCACGTAAGAAGGTCTTGGGTTTGATGAAGCTTGAAGTATTCCTGGACTCACAGGTGGTCTAGCTGCAGTGTCATGATCAGAAGGGAGCATGAAACAAGGTGAAAACGATGAGGAATGAAGATGTTATGGACTGAATTGTGTTCCTCCTAAATTCATGTGTTGAAGCCCTAAACACCAATGTGACTGACTATATTTGGAGACAGAATCTTTACAGAAGTAATTAAGGTTAAGTGAGTCTTCCCATAAGTTTGGGAAGAGTAGGACCTAATAGGATTAGTGTCCTTTCAAGAAGAGATACTAGAGAGTACTTTAATCACATGAGGACACAGTTGGAAGACAGCTGTCTGTAAGCCAAGAAGAGATTCCTCACCAAGATCTGAACTGGCCAGACCTTTATCTGAGACTTCTAGTCTCCATAACTATAAGAAAATTAATTTGTGTTTAAGCTACCCAGGCTGTAGTATTTGGTTGTGACAGATTGACCTAAGACAGCAGACCATGCTGGGCCACAAGGGCCACAGTAAGAAGCTGGCTTTTAAGAGGGTTATACTGAGTCCACCTCTTCGCAGCTCACACAAGTCAATTGTTCAGGTTTCAGGAATTTTGTGAGTTGTTAACTGTCAACTTGGCAGCTAGAAGTTATCCATAATGGGAGTATTTACACCATGGAAATAGGCAAATACTACTAATCAAGTCTCTTCTCTCTCCTCCCAGAAGCCCCTTCCAAGAGAACCAGTTGTCAAATATTTACCAGCACACTAATATGGTATGTGCAATTTAAGTTCAATCAGATGTCTCTGGAAGGTTTAAGCAGGATGACGAGTTGACCTAATTTATATTTTGAAATAATCACTCTGGCTGCTGTGTGGAGAACGGTTCCTGGGGGATGAGAGTGGAAGCCAGAGGACCCAAGAAGAGAGGCTTGAATCCAGATATTATGACCCAAAGTCCAGTGATCATTCTACTGTCACAACTCAGGACTGCCCTTAGTAGTCCCTTCCCGAGCCTATAGAATCTCTGCTCCTTTAATCTTTTGCTCAGGTGCCCAATTTCCTAAACCTTCAATCAGAGACCAGCTCTCCTCTGCACCCAAAATTACCATTAGGGTCAGGCTTTACATTTGAGACCCTCAAATAAATCGGAGCCTCAAAGACCCTCGGAGAGGCAGGGCCTTTAAGAGCATATGGCTCAGCCCTTGTCTCCACTGCCAACTCTATTCAATGTGGAAACTGAGCCCTGGAGAAGCTTAATGGCTTCCCCATGATAGACAGATGGGTAGGGGAAGAGCACAAGGGACACTGGCTCCTTATCCAGTGTTGTTTCTGCTACATGGAAAGGCTGAGAGACAATGAATGCAGAAATCTGTCCTGCCATTCTTACTGCAGGTGAGAGCAACAATAAATAACAATGGCAGGAAACTTTTGCAAACTGTAAACTAAAAAAAAAAAATTTGTAATTTAGGATTAACATTGTTTACTCCTACCCTGGAGAGCACTAAGACTGAACTTTGGCTGCTTCGTTTGTACAGATCAGCCCTTGCCCTGCTCCTCTTGGCCTCGTTTGCCTTCTTGGATGAATCATCTGTGACTTGGTCTACATGACCAGAGATGGGACATTTCCAAAAGAATTGCTGGATGCAGGTACCTACAAACAGGATCATCTTAATCCTTCTGAGTCCAATGCTGCCACAGCTTTTACATTCCCTTCATCACAACCTGTCAAGTCATTTTCGGTTTTCCTGTCGGCTACTCATGTTTCCAATGATATGCATTCTGATCAGCACTCTCTGAGGCCTTTATTAGCATGTTTCCTGTCAGGCCACTTGGAACACATTTAACAACAGCATGGGGAGAAACAGCTCTTATGAAACAACCTGCTTTAAACTCAGTCTCAAGAAGATGCACCCTCAATGCTGATACTTTCTCAAAGCTTCTAGTTGTTTATGATAGGAATGCCAGTAATTTAAAGGTGGCCATAAAGGCAATCAAAGAAGCTCTCATTTTTTAATCACAAGAAAACAAAAGAGAGAAGTTAATCAACCCACCCCTTTCAAAAGACCTTGCAACTAAAGACCATGGAAATAAAAGTAACTTAAGTTCATTAGGATGAAACAATTGCATATTTTCTCATTAGGAATTAGTCATATCTTAGGGGTTCAGGAGAAATTCTTTACAGGTTTTTTACTCTTTTCATAGATTTATGGAACGTTATTGCTGGAGCAAAAAGATCTACCATCTACAAACCCTGAAGGTTAGAATGTTAAGAATTCTGCCTAAGGCCACACAGCTCTCATGAACACCAAAACAAAGAAGAAACTCAGTCTTCTGTTTCTCAGCCCAGTGCATGCTCACTCAACTCTCATTTTCCCCTCCAGAAAGCTCAGGCTACACCCAGCCCCGTAGGTCAGGCTGTTTGCTGCCTACCAGCCCAGGGATGGGGCTGAAATTTCTTCAGCACTGCATTCACCTCCTAGACTCACATGGCTGTCCTCTGTTCCTGACCGGACCCTGGCCCTCCCTTTCCAAAGCATAAAGCAAGGCAGTGTCTCAGAAAGCCTGTGCTAAGTGAGGCAGAAATGGCAAAAGACATTCTGTCCATTGATGAATGCAGCTCACTGCTTCAACACTTCACTCCAAAAACATCTGGATGTGGGCCAGACTTGGTCTACTTGGCCCATATTCAAATTGCTTTTCTTGTGCCCATGAACCTTGGTTCTACTGATTACAGGGGAAATTGGAGGAAATGAATAGACGTATAAAGTATTCAGGTCATCCTTGCATTTCTAAGGATTGGCATCAAGCTCATGGTAACAACACAGGCATGAGATGCTCAGGTGGGAGATGTGAACTGAAAACTCACTTTTTTACCTTTCTCTTTTATAAAATTTTTTTATTCTGGTAAAATACACATAACACAAAATTTACCACTTTAACCATCTTTAAGTATACAGTTCAGTGATATTAAGTACATTCCCATAGTTGCACAACCATAACCAACATACATCTCCAGAACACCTTTCATCTTACAGAACTGAAACTCTATACCCATTTAACAATAACTTCCCAATCCCTCCACCCTCCAGCCCTTGGCAATCATTATTCTACTTTCTGACTCTATGAATTTAACTACTCTGGGTATCTCATATAAGTGGAGTCATACAGTATTTGCCCTTCTACAACTGGCTTATTTCACTTAGCATAATATCCTCAAAGTTCATTCAAGTTGTAGCATGTGTCAGGATTTTCTTCATTTTAAGGCTGAATAATATTCCACTGTATGTATATACCACATTTTGTTTATCTATTCACCTATTCATAGGCACTTGGGCTGCTTCCACATTTTGAGTAGTGTGAATATGCTTTTTTGGTTATGTACAAGAAGAGGAATAGCTGGATTGTATGGTAATTCTATTTTTAATTTTTGGAGGGACAGCCATACTATTTTCCATAGTGGCTGCACTATTTTACATTCCCACCAGCAGTGCACCAGTTTCCAATTTCTACACGTCCTAATCAACACTTGTTAATTTCCATTTTTTAATAGTAGCCATTGTAATTAGCTGAGGTGGTTGAAACCCCACTTTTAATCCATAATCTTCTATTGGATTCCTTCTGCCTCTGCTCAGAGACTTGGCCTTCTAGAGAAGGGACTCAGGTGGGGAATTCTCTCAATGCTGGTATCTAGTCTACAGAGTTCAAGAAAAACCAACACAAACATCAGCTTTTCTTCCTTAGTAAGGGCTTTACCTGTCTGATTTAAATACTTGCCTCAGGGCAGAAGATGTTAAAGGACCACGGTGAGGAAGTAGCCTATGAAGATGGAGAGTGTGGGATGAAGAACCTAGAGAACACACTGAGTACGGGGAGGCTGGTGAGAGGACCAGGGTGGGTCATGGGATGGGAAAGAGGAAGGACCAGGAGGTGCTGGCTGAAGGTGGTTATCCCGGACCCTCAGAAGCAGAGTGTGCTGAGACCTGGTGCTGACCCAACTTCTGCACGAAATGGACAAGCACAGGAAAGTTAAACCATAAACCACAGGACTGCCCGAGTATATAACAGTAAAAGGAATTATTTGGGAACCCAGTTATCCTCAGAACCCTGGGCAGACTTTAAAATTTATATATTTTTCCAACTATTTGCTCCACATAATTTTCAAGTGATTCTCTTACTTCTGCCTGGTTTGACATAGCCTGAGGGTGACCCTAAAATTATATTGTCAGTTAATGCTTTCCTAGAAGATTCCATCTGAATTATTTCCCTAAATCTCAAGTTACTAGAGGATATAATGAAAAAGTTCTGGGGTTTTCTGTGGGTACCCATCATGTTCTGTTTCTTAATCTGCTGCTTACATGCATATATGTTCACTTCGTGAAAATTCATTGAGCTGTGCATTTTTTCTGCAAGTTTTATATCAGATTTCAAAAACAATAAAAACAAACAAGAAAACAAGCAGATCCAGGGGTCTTGACACAGCAGGTTCCAGAGAGAGCAGTGCACCATATGGCACCCACCCTAATGCCAAACAGGGGTAGAGAGTGACCAGGGAGTGAAGTGTGACCACCAACTCCATAGCTGGCTTCCTAGGGTAGTCAGCCAACTCACTCATGTCAAGACATGGTTGGATTAAAGAAATGAAGCAGTGCTGTGGCACCTTCATTTCCTGAGTGCAGGCTAAGTATGGCAGCAGAACCAGATGGCCTGAGTTTGAATTCCAGCTCCACTGCATGGCCCAACAGCATGACCCTGGGTCAGTGCCTTCAACACCTGGTGCCTCAGTTTCCACATCTCTAAAATAGGGGTGGTGGTAGGTTTGACTACATTAGATTTGGATCCATGTCCCACACAGTACAAGCAGCATGTAAGGGTTTGGTTCTGTTCTATCTGTGTACCATGCACTTTAATCCTCACATCCACCTAAAGAGGTAGACTCAGGGAAGAAAGTGATTTCAATGAGGCCACATGCCTAGTAAATGCAGAATTGAGATCTGAACCCCAGGTTTGCCTGGTTCCAGAGCCCGCAATCTAAGGCTTACTGACAAAGAGAGGGAAAACTCTCTCCCAGAAACCAGGAAATAGAGAAGATGACCAAGAAAATCATTCAAGTGCGAGGAAACATTTTAGACTTTGGAATAAGCAAAGGAGATTACTGGATAGCCTTTCAGTGGGATGCTGGAGTCTTCTCTGATTCTGTGAGGGCTCCGTGCCTTTCACGGCCTTTGAGCTATTTTACAACTCTGAAAATTGTAAATAAGGGATGGCAATACAAAGAATTCTTGTCTAAAGACATGCAAATAAATTCTGAAACCCCCTAAAAATAATTTAAAAGCCAGTTTCAAATCCATACACAAAGTTACTTCAACATTCCTTTACCCCATACAAACTTGTGGTCTTTTGACTTCTCCTTTGAAACAGTTACAACATCTTACCAGCGCCCTCATTCAATTAGTGAGTTAAATAAAATCTTTGACAAGTGTTCACTTTATGTTTGCATGAGAATGATTTTACTTTTTTTTTAATCCCCTAACACATGGGAAGAAGACATGTTCAGATCTGTGGCCCTGGGGTTTCCTGAGGAAGGTCTAGTCTTTGCTCTACTGAAATCTGCTGGCAGGAGCCCAGGTGGCCCTCATGGTGCAGGCATGAGGCCAGAGCCTCAGGTTTGGCCTGTACTCTGCTTCCTGCCCAGGATTAGCAAGGACAGCAAAGGCTGGTTGGACCTTGGAAGGAACTCTGGCCAACCAGAAAGCAATTAATGAGTAGGGAGGGATTCTAGCAAAGCCAGGGCTGTGGGCACCCTCTCAGTCTGCATAGTGGCCCAGGGGCCTGCAAAAAGGAAAAAAAAAAAAATTCTAAGCCAGAGATATTAACACTAGATCTTGAAGGATTGGGGTTTAATTCCTTTCTCTGACCATTTCTCTTGATGAGTTATAATTCCCCAAGTTTCATTTCTTCCTCTTTAAAATGTGGATAATACCAAAGTACCTAACTTTCTAGTGGGGAGAAGGATGTGAAAATTTAGTAAGGTGATATATGTTGAACTCTTAGCACCATCTCTGCCCTTAGCATGTGATAAATGGCAGCTATTTTATTGTTATCATCAGTGGGAGACCCTGCAGTTCCTGATGGAGGATACAGTGAGGAAATGCTTGTGACTCTTGGGTTTTTTGATCAATGGAGCACTATTTATTACTGTTGTTTCTCCTTGACATAAGAGAGGATTGTAACCTTCACTAGGTGAAATATAACCCAGTCTAAAAGCAGGTCAAGTTTTTGTTTTATCAAAGCAAAAGTAAATATTTTACAATTCTTAACCACATGAACAAAGGTGAATTAAGGTATTCTTTTAAGAGGAAAGAGTAGCTCAGGATGGGGATAATAATGGCTGGCATTTGCTTTCTGCCCAACATAATCCCTAGGGCTTAGCATTTTCTCCCTTCAAGACAACCTCATGAGGTGGGAACAGTTATCTGCCCTTTCTGTTGAAAAGTGAAGTAAAGCTGGTATTTAAACCTGCACTAAGACACTCACCCCCACCGTACATAGATCACCCTGGGAGGGCCTGATCTTAGACCTAGGCTGCGAGGATGTGCATCTAGAATGGTGGGTCTGAGGTTCCGGCAGGACCTCCAGGTGGTACTGTCCAGACAGAAGTTGAAAATGTAGGACTGATGCTAAGGAGAGGTCAGATGATTTATCCATTCAGCAAGTATTTACTGTGGGTCTGTTATGTCAGGTGCTGTTTCAGGCTGACTAAAACAGGCAAAAATCACTATTCTCATACAGCTAAAATTCCAGTGGGGGCAATTAGATACTAGACATAAGTGAAATACATAGTAATGTTAGATACACATAAGTTTTATAGGGTAAATCAAAGAAGATAAAAAGGATTTGGAGAATTAGGGATGGGGAGTGGGGGTGGTGATGCAAATATACTTAGTGTGGTCAGAGAAGTCCTCAGTCAGAGGGCATTTGTGTAAAACCTGAAGTTAGGTGAGGTAGTAAGCCATGCAGCTATCTGGGGGAAGAACATTCTAGATGAAGGGAAAAGCAGTGCAAAGGTCCTGTGGTAAGAGGGTACTTTGCATATTTGAGGAAAAACAAGAGGCCATGTGGCTGTACCAGAGTGCACAGAGGACAAGCATGTCAAAGACGAAGCTGGAGAGTGATAGGAGGTGTAGATTAAATAGAGCCTTTTATACTCAGGGAGATGGGGAAGGTTCTGAGCAGACCAGTTACATGACCTGACATATTTGAAAAGAACCACTTCATGGATGATGAATTGTAGTGGGGCAGAGGAGAAGCAGGGAGCCAACTGTAGTAGTTCAGATAAGAAACGATTGGAACAGACTGGTCACTGGACATGGTGAGAGGTGGTCAGATTCTGGAAACATTTTGAGCGTAAAGCCAGAGAGACCTGGGAGTCTTCAGAAACCTTTGAGACCATCCTTTATGGATCTTCTAATGAGGCCCAATCCCAAAAACCTTTCTTGGAAAGCCCTCTCTTGGTGTCTCCAAGATAATAGATCCTATCACCCTTGGAAAGAAAGCTTCCTGGCCTTTGCCAAGTGCCAGGGCACTGTGCCAGCCTTTCCTCTCCCCTGTGGATTCCGGGCCCCTCTCTAAGATATGGAGGGCATCAGATAATAAGCAGTGCAAGCTCCGCTCGTTCCCCTCAGATTTCCCTCACGATTGACGCAAACACCACCAGGAACGATGTTCCAGTTCTTATTACTGCATTGAAAACCACCCCAAAACTTAGTGACATAAAACAATATTATGCTCTTGGATTCTGTGGGTCAATAACTCAGACAAGGTAACATGGGGATGGCTTGTCTCTGCCCCACCGTGTCTAGAGCGTTGGCTGGGAACTCAACAAGGGGGGCTGGAATCATCTGGAGGTGTCCTTACTCACATTCTGGCTGTTGGTGCCGGTTGATGGCTGGGTGTTGGCCAGAACATCTCCACAGGGCCTCTCCCTGTGGTGTGTCTCTATGGCATGGTTTGGGCTTCCACATCTTGGTGGCAGGTTACAATGGCGTGTATGTTTGTACATAAGACCTAGACCTACAGCAGCCAACTTATAAGGAAGGGAGATACCCCAAAACAAGATCAGCACACTGAAGATGGCACAGCAGGGAGATGTAAAGAACCGGAACCACTGAATTTAGCCTGGAGCACTCTACCTCAAACTCCCTATTCAGTGAAATAAAATAAGTTTTCTGTTTGTTTGAACCAGTTTGAACTGGGGTTTTCTGTTACTGCTGCTGAAGGCAGTGTAACTGATACCGGTCCTTTAATCTCCCACTTCTCTGGTGGGCTACATACTCCTGGGGAGGAAGCAAGGGCTAAAGTCACCACCAATGACAACTGAGGTCCTGCCATCACCAAACAGCTGCTTCTCACAGAGCAGCTGGGGCCCAGGGCCCTGTGGCCATTTCTGCTGTGAGCCTTCGAACCGGAAGGCTTAACACCTTCATCGAGAAAGGTAAGGAATCAGTTCTTTGCAATTATCAAGAAGGTATACCCAGTGGGGAAAAGGAGAGTAGTTCTGATGTGGGGTAACTTGATGGAGGTAAACAAAAAATACCATGAAGGGTTTTCTCCCCTTCACAGCATTTTTTGTTTACCACCATCAAATTACCCCATACCCTTCAGATGTGGCCCTATCACTCTGACTCTGAGGGAGTCACTTGCCTTAAGCCATGTGTGGGATGAGAGCAGACACTGCCAGCACCCCAGACACATCCCTCAGATCTGTCAGTTCTTTTCAGCCAACCTCACACTGCCAGTCTCTGTACTCCTGTCCCTGAGCCTTTTTTCCAGAACTGTGGAAAGGCCCTCAGCTCACATGCAAGAAGTCCCAGAATTTCTGGGAATTAACACACTCAGGAAGCAGCCCTCAACCCATGCTCCTTGAATTTGGTACATCAATGCCCCAGCTCTCTCACCCTTGGTGGAAGCATTCTGAGGGATGTGTCTGACACTCTTTTCCAGAGCTCCCCCCAGGACTGAACTCTGTTTGCCTGCTGTGATAGCTGTGGTATTAATGAGCCCTTCCTTGACTGCTTTCCTTCCCTGTATCACTTTCCTACTGGGGTTTTGACCCCTCCCAAATCAATTACCTGTGCTCAGATCTTTGCCTCAGCATCTGCTTTTGGGGGAGCCCGAATTAAGGCAGTGATCATGGGGCAGTGGTTGGGGAATGTAGGAAAGGTGGTGAACAGGGAAGTTCCTGAGGGATGAAATGACAATCTAGCTACAGTCTTCTCTGTATTGGGAAGTGCTAGAGGCATGAAACCAAGGCTTTTGGGAATTGCCAACTGGGAGATAAGCCTCCAAAGTTTTCAAGGCCCACAGTTGAGCATGAGTGTCCAGTTGGTGAGGCCTTCAGTACAAATGGGTGTCAGGACACTATTCACGTGCTCTGACTGGATCCCAAACCCAGAAGCACCTTTGGGTTGTGTTTCACTCTGACGATCGACTCATCCACTCAGCCCCCATCTTCCTGCAGCTGAGGGAACCTCTCAGCAGTGATCAGCATTGAGAATGGATCTTCTTTTGTTCTTATCCATTCAATGTGTTTATTTTCAAGAATGCATTTATGGAAAGCATTTAAACAGCACCATTTAGAAGAAAACAAAAGTCACCAGATGGAAAAATAGAATAAAAGACATGCACACACACAAAATTCCCCAAGCAATATAGTCAGGGCAGTGGGAGTTATTGTGGTCCTGCTGTTGTGAATAATGCAGCTGTGTTGGAAAAGCTGCCTGCTCTTGACAGCCTAGAATTTTCAAAAGAGAACTGAACACAGGTCAACAGAATTCCATGCTGTAATTTATATCTTGAGAAAGTTTGACGAACCTTCCTTCTTCTTCCCTCTAGTAAAGACAGAAGAACAGTTGCCAGGACTACCATATATATTGAATTATAAAATACGGGCAACTTTTTCTTGGAGTAATGCCTTCTGGTTGGCCCATATCTTATTTTGACAGGCTTTGTTCTCAAATGCCTAAGCACCATCCTTAGCCACAGTCTGGCTTCAAAGCCAGATGGATAGGAAAGCAAGAGAGATGGTAGCTGCTTCTGAGGCTGAGACAGACATCCCCTCCCATCCCTTCAAGAAATCATGAGAACCAAACTGCTTTCCCTCTCTTTCCCACACCACCATATACAACAGAATTTTGCTTCCAGGAGGAGTTGAAAAACTTTAGCAATATGCCAAGGGTGGCAGAATGACCAACTTTCATTCACAAGTAGGCCCTAGTCATTGCTTCTTCCCTGCCTTTCTTTCTCCCAGTGGCCAACACAGGGAGGAGAAAGATGGCAATGAGAAAAGGTGCTCCAGTCAGGATGGTGCTCTGGGTGCTATGAGGAGGAATCTAAACATTCCCTGATCTTAACTGGGCTCACGGCTCCCACACACAGCCATGCTGGATATAAAGTGTCTAGGGCATTCCCCCATCTGCCCAGAAGAGGGAATCTGGTCACAGACAGCAGCAGCGGAAATTATGTAGCATCATGGCCCCGGCAGTGGGAGGGGAATACTGGCCACATAGTCAGTCACTCTCTGCCCTGCCATTTATCAACTGTGTGACACTCAATAGTTTGTTTAACCTCTCTGTGCCTCATCTCTCCATCTGAGAATAGTAGCTCGTACCTCATATACTTAACATGAGGATTAAAAGAATATAAAATGTTAGTGCCTAACGCATCATAAGCTCTCTATAAATGGCAACTCCTATTACTACTGTGGAAATATGGCTGTGGCTTCTAACACTGTGAGGAAGTATGGGCTAATAACAGCTGTTTCCACAATTGTCATTTTTAGGGCTGTTAACATGGTTGTAACTGTGGATCTGAGAGCAATAATGACTATGAGAGAACCCAACTGGGACTTCACATTAAGGAATCAGTCACATTAAGGAAAGAATGGCATATTGGGCACCGGGTGGATAGTTAGGACAGCCAGAGAACATGTAGAAAGTTACCAGAAGGTCCAGCTGCCATCAAGAGGGCTTCCCAGGGGGAGAGCTCATTTGGCCTGACAAGGACACAGGAGCCAGAGGAAAAGGCAGGCTCTGACAGACAGAACTCTGTGAGCCCTGGAGCAAAACCCACATATGCAGGCTTCATTAACCGCAAAGTCATGAGAAAGAGATTTTATAGAGGCTGAGGCTCTCTGAGGAAAAAAGCGGTTAAAGACCACAGGCAAAGCCATCTCTGTTTCATAGGAGTGTCCTTGCCAGGCCAGGCCTCCCTGAGCTCAGCCATGATGGAGGATACAATGCACCCTGGGAACTGGTCCCAAGCCCACCTCCGTAACTCATGTTTCTAAAGCATTAATCTGAATCTCGTTCAATAATATCAAGCACTTTCCTTTCCACCCTTTCAGATACACAGGATAGTGATGCATGGCTGGGAAATGCCAAAAGTGCCTTAGTGAGAAAACTCCAGAAACGAAGAGGATGGATTCTTTGAGGAAAGGGGTAAAATAAACAGAGATTTTGGTGGGGCTAAAAATGATGTATGAAGAGGTGCATAGCAGAATACCCTGGTGTGATACTGTAATTTATAATAAAGTGGCACAGAGTTCCAAAAACCCGCGGAATTTCCTAAGTGATAAGAGCGATAAAGGTGTAATGATATTTATAACAAACCCTTTTCAACCACACCTGAGTTTATGTTTATGAGGTGCCTTTTGGAAAGCACCTAAGGATGGGGGCTAGTTGCCTGGAGAATCAGCCATGTGATAAGAGGATTAGAACTTTCAGTCCCACCCCTGACCTTCAGGGAGGGACGAGGGGCTGTAGATGAGTTCAGTTGCCAATGGCCATTGATTTATTTAATCAATCAGGCCTATGTAATGAAGCGTCCACAAAATCCCAAAAGGACCTGGTTCTGAGAGCCTCCAGGTTAGTGAACCTGGGGAGATTTGGGGAGAGTGGCGAGCTCAGACAGCATGGAAGCTCTGTGCCCTTTCCACATACATTGCCCGATGCATCTCTTCCATTTGGCTGTTCCCGAATTATACCCTTTTATCATAAACTGGTAATCTAATAAGTAAAATGTTTCCCTGATTTTTATGAGCCTCTCTAGCAAATCAATCAAACCTTAGGTGGGGTCATGGGAACCTCAGATCTACTGCCTATTAGTCAGAATCACAAGTGACAACCTAGACTCATGATTGGCATCTGAAACTGGTGGGGGCAGTCTTGTGGAACTGAGCCCTTAAACTGTGGGATCTGATGTTATCTCCAGGTAGATAGTGTCAGAATTGAGTTAAAGTGTAAGACACCCAGCTGGTGTCAGAGAATTGCTTAGTGCAAGGGGAAAAATCCCCACACATTGGAATTGGTGTCACAATCCTACCTAAGGAAATTTTTCATAACACAGCAAATGGCAGTGAGCTCCAAAGAGCATCAGACTAGGGTGAGGTGGGAGGGGGTCCTGAAAAAAATTTGAAAAATATCCTTCAGCAGAGAATATTCTGATATACACCCCTCAGGAGCTAGAAAGCAATGAGACAGGGGCCTGGTCTACTAGAGAGAACTCCAGGAGGTGGGAAAGGGGTCACTGTGAATGCCTTGAGGCCTAGAATCACTTCTAATTAGATATAATTCATTTATTTTAGTTAAATAAAAGACATTAATTTTGCATTCATTTATTTCAGAAATACAACTTCATTTCTCTCCCATCCTAACACCTTTTCCTCCACATCCCATGCACACAACACACACAGCAAATTCCACATCTTAGTAAATAAAGCAGTGCTGGCTCTTGCCCAGAAGCCACTGCCCAACAAGAGCAAGGCTGCCTCCCAAATCCATCAATCACATCATCATGACTGTGTCATCATGGTCAGCGTTCAGTCCATTTCATGAGTCTCTGCCTTTTTCTGTAAGCCTATGGCACAATCAGGTCTGACCAGCAGATTTCCCTTAATGAAAGCACAAGAGAAAATCTTTAGCAACAGCTCAGGATAAATGTTATATCCTAAGAAAATAGACTATTGTAAAATCTACTTAATACATTTACTCCACTCCAGCCAAGGAAACCAGACCCTTTACAAACTGCTTGTTAGTGCCTCCCTGTTACTGCCATGGACCCCACTTGAAATGACCAATGTCCTTGGACTTGCTGTCATGGAAAGAGCAGTTGTTCTGGAGGAGGAAAGGACCAGCTTCAAGCCCTGCCTCATGCTCACGCAGCTGTGGGTTTCTCTCCTTATTTTGAGAATAAAGATAATGGTACCCACATCATGGGGATGTCATGAGGATTAAGTGAGGTAACTTCTGGACCCCAGGTTATACAGTTTAGCTGCCAAGCCAACCTCCCTGCCAAATGACAACCAAACCAAAGTCAGCCTAATGAACTTAAGGAGCTGAATAAGTGTGCTGGACTACAAATCTGTAGAAGGGACCCTAAGGGTGGGGAGGGAGGGCAACAGGAGAGGACCCATGAGGTCATAAACCCTAGGCAAGGGGTGGGAGTAGTACGACAGCAGAATGGAAGCTTTCCTCACTTCCAATCTAACTTTCTTCCTATTAGACTGATTTTGTGGTGGGTGGCAATGTGCCCAAATAAAAAAACTGTTTCCCAGCCTACCCTGCAGATAAGGATGGCCACATAACTAAACTCTGGCCAATGGTATATAGACATAAGTTACGGAATGAGACATTTGGGAAAACTCCTTGAAAGAGCAGCTGACTCAACTGAGAAATGCCCTTTGGCATTTCCACCTTCCTTCTCACTAACTGGAACTCAGACATGATGACAGGAGCTTCAGAGACCCTCTTGGGACCATGCGGCAAACCTGAGAATGAGAGTACAGAAAGATAAAAGATGTCTGGGATGATGATGTCCACCTACAGACTTACTTTATGTGGGAGAAAAATAAAACCCTATCACTTGTTATTTCAGGCCTCTGTTACTATGACAGTGTGGTAGCCAGCTTCCAAGTTGGCTCCCAATGATCCTCACCTCCCGGTATTAGTGTTTTTGTCTAGTCCTTTCCCACACTGGATAGAGCTGACCTGTGTAACCAACAGGATATTGAGGAAACGATGGTGTGTGACCTCTGAGGCTAGGTCCTAAAAGACATGGTGGATTCTGCCTTACTTTCTCCTAGATCATTCACTCTTTGGGAAGTCAACAGCTATGTGTTGAGGGCATTCAAACAGTCCTATGGAGAAGTCCATGTGGCAAAGAACTGAGACCCCCCACCAACAGCCAGCATCAACTTGCAGCCATGTGAATGAACTCTTAGAAGCAGATTCTCTACCTCAACAAGTCTTTAGAAGCCTGAAGCCCCAGTTGACATCCTGACTGCAATCACCATGGAGATCTCAAGCCAGAACCACCACATAAGCTGCTCCTGAATTTCTGACCCACATAACTATGAGATAACAAATGTTTGCTATTGTTTTAAGATACTAAATTTGTTACACAGCAATAGATAACTAGTACATAGATATACTCAATTCCTAACTGATACAGAACCTAAGGAGTCAATTTGACATAACCACATCTGATACCTGGATGATCTATGTTCTCCAACCTGCTAAACTCCCATCCTCAAAGGCACAGCTTCCTTTCTCTCTTGCCACCTCCTCCTGAACACTTGTGAAACACTCAGCACCCTCCTATGTATTAGACATTGATTGATTGATAGCTGTCATTAAAGAAGCAAGTCTACTTCTTTCAACTTCAGGATAATGTCTGCCAGTTCTTTCTCCTCCCATCTTGCCCAGGTTCAGGAGTTCTCACTTCCATACCACCTCACTCCTGGGTATCTACAGCCCCAGCACCTATTATATGATGGGCCTACTAGTATTCTGGGCCATGGAAAGTGGGGCATCCATGTGAATTGGTGGAGAGCTGAGACAAGTTTGGGGGAACAGAGAGGAATCCCTCAGCCAACTGTCACTGATGGGCCCTCTTCACTGGCCTGACTCAGTAGGCAACTAGACTTGCTCATGAAAACTGGCTCCCTCAGGACTCCGGGAACAGAGAAACTGAGCTGTAAAAGATAAACTCCTCAGGTCTCTTCCTGGCATTTCTACTCCAGCTGTTCTCCCCAAAGCCATGGAAGAAGTTATATCCAATCTGAAGGGTTGGAAATGTGCTCACACAATGCTTGAAAACTCTTCTTAAGCTAAGAACTTTGAAAGTGAGACCAGGAATGTGCTGCTGCTTCTATTCTGATTCTACAAGGGACACTATTCCTTCAAAGAAGAAACTAACTTTTCTAATTGCCATTTGAGCAGGGAAAGAAAGATCTTAAAATGGAAGTGAAAAAAAAACGCAATGAGTTCAAGATAGGGTGAGGGAGAACATCAAGTAAGATTCTGAACATAAACTGTATGTCAGGATTCTCCAGAGAAACAGAATAGGATGAAATTTATTATAAGGAATTGGTTCACACAGTTATGGAGGCTGAGAAGTTCCATGATCTGTCATCTGCAACCTGGAGACCCAGGAAATTCCACTCTGAGTTTAAAGGCCTAAGAACCAGGAGCACGGATGTTCTAAGTCTTAGTTCAAGGGCAGGAGAAGACTGACATCTTAGCTCAGCAGTCAGTCAGAAAGAGAAAATTCAACCTTTCTCCATCTTTTTGTCCTATAAGGGCCCTGAACAGGTTGGATGATGACCATCCACTTTGGGGAGGGCAAACTGCTTTACCCAGTCCACCAAATTCAAATGCTAATCTCTTCCTGAAACACCCTCACAGACACACCCAGAAACAATGTTTAAAAAGATATCTGGGCATCCCGTGACACAGTAAAGTGGATGCATAAAATTAACCATCATAAAAAAATTAACCATAAAAAAAGCTTATTTATGGAGTACATGCCACTCTCTGCCTCACACCCAATGCTCTGGGAACAAGGACCTCTATACACATACTATGCTGTTTTCTCCCTTTTTCCGTGCTTCTCTTCCCACAACGGTCTTTTCTCAACTTCATCTCTGGCTAAGTCCTACTCACACTTTAAGACTCAACCTAAGCAACTATTTGGAGTGTGTTAGGAGCAACTCTGGATGCTTCCATAATACCCATGCTATTACCCACTGTACACAGCCCCCATGACACTCTGTGTACCCATCAACAGTCTTACAAAAGTGACTCCATATATCTCTATCTCCCCCAACACTCTGAGCGCTTCTTAGGACAGGAGCTTTGTCTAAATCACTTCAGTATTCCCAGCCCTTATCTAGATTCTAGAACAATGTCAAGCAAACAGTGATGCTCAATAAATGTGCACTGGTTGAAAAAATGATTGAATAAGTGAGTGAATGTGTAATATGCACTGTGCAGTGGAACACTACCTATGCACTCTTAGATCAATGTCCATTTTATTTTCTTAAGCTAGAAACATTGTCCTCAAGCAATATTGGGGGGGGGGGGGCGGGTGCTCCCTAACCCTGTGATTGTGATATCCTACTCTTAAAGCTGGTCTTTAAAACACCACACTTAGGGGCTTCCCTCGTGGCCCAGTGGTTAAGAATCCGCCTGCCAAAGCAGGGGACACGGGTTCAAGCCCTGGTCTGGGAAGATCCCACATGCCGCAGAGCAACTAAGTCCGTGTACCACAACTACTGAGCCTGCACTCTAGAGCCTGTGAGCCACAACTACTGGGCCCACGTGCCTACAGCCCGTGCTCCACAACAAGAGAAGCCACTGCAATGAGAAGCCCGCGCACCACAATGGAGAGTAGCCCCCACTCGCCACAACTAGAGAAAGTCCGCGCACAGCAACGAAGACCCAATGCAACCCAAAATAAATGAATTAAATAAATAAATTTATAAAAAAACAAAACAAAAAAACACCACCACACTTAGGAGCAAGAATTCCATTTCACTTCATTTATCTAACTCAAATAAATCTAAGTTCAATAACTCTCCACAGTGGTGAGAAATTCAATCTCAGTCACATTTGGGGGTGGCAAAGTAGAATTTTCAAAATGCCAAAACATGTAATTTTCATATAAATATAAGGAGCATGCATCAAAAAATTTTCCATAATTTATTAATGAGGAAAGGCAGGATGAAAAAGCTGGTTCAAGGAAGGACGCAAGAAAATGAGATAGAGAGTCAGTGATAAAGGAAACAGGGGAATAAGATTGCTAAATTAGATGCAAAATTTGTTAGCACCCTACACAGCAACAAAACCATCACTCTTGAGGTTATCTTCTCTACCAAACAGAAGCATTTGCATCTCAGCCAGGCAAAAACCATTCATCTTCTGTCAGTTTCCTATGAGCAGACATCTAATTTTATACAGTCTGGGCAGTAACGACCATAAAGAGTAAGCTCAACAGTTATCTTCCCGTACAGAAAGCAAGCGAACCCTATTCTGAACATAATGCTACCAATATAGAGGTTAAAATGAGAGGGAGTTACGGTGAAGTTCGGGGATCTATATATTTAAAACAAATGCAGAAATGAGCCTAAATTGGATTTAGACACAATATGTACATGCAGCAAGGGAGCAGTCCCAGCAATGTGACCAGGCAACATGAATAAAGACAATAGAGATTGTATCAGGGATGCCAGTGCCAACGTGTATGCAAAAAAAGAGAAGCAACAAAAGACCCAGTGTTTTCAGATAGTGATCTGAAACAGACTAACCAATTATATTGGGCAAATATCCAAAATGTGCCTTGATACAGTATTAACTAAGGGGTTTATTGGGAATCTAGGATGTGTGCCCAGATCCTCCCCTCCAGGATTCTCTACTACATAAGAGAAAACTCTAAGTGTGAAATAAAGATTTCTACTCCTACCTCCAAACCTAAAAGTCAGGGCCTGAAGCACAGACTCAGAGCCCCCTTACTCCCTGGGCCGGGAGCAGTGGGGAAAGCTCCAAGGCCTCACCTCTGGAGGGAAGCTTTCCCTCATGTGCTTTCCTCACAGAAGTGGGAAATGCAAGAGCTCTGAAAACTAAAAATGTGGTGACAAAACTTAACTGGAACTGATGGGAACTGAATGGAACTGAACTGAGTGGCTTAAACCACAGACATTTTCTCACAGTTCTGGAGACTGGGAAGCCGCAGATTCTGTTCTTGGTGAGAGCCCTCTTTCTGGCCTGTAAATGGCTGCCTTCTCACTTTGCCCTCTTATGGTGGAGAGAGGAAGCTCTGGTGTCTCTTCCTCTTCTTATAAGGGCACTAATCCCCATGGGGACCCCACCCTCATGACCTCATAGAAGCCTAATTACCTTCCAAAGATCCCCAACCAAATACCAT
Source organism: Pseudorca crassidens (assembly GCF_039906515.1). Lineage (NCBI taxonomy): Eukaryota > Metazoa > Chordata > Mammalia > Artiodactyla > Delphinidae > Pseudorca > Pseudorca crassidens. The sequence continues at coordinate 94,342,974 of NC_090296.1, read as the reverse complement.
ATAGGCTTCAACATATGAACTGTGGGGAGACACAAACATTCTGTCCGTAACAGCACCTGACATCAAAGGCTTTAATTAGGGGTTGTGATCCTGTACCACACCCAGAGATTACCAATGTTAACATTTTGATATCTAATCTAATTTTGATTTTTTAAGTTTCCCTGTTGTTGGATATTTAGGAAGATGCTTTCAATTTTCCCCATTAAAAAAAATTCTGCAATGATTATTTCCTATGATAAATTCCTTAAAATTTATTTTAAAATCCCTTTACTCTGGAAACAGAGTAAAGGGGCATGCATATTTTAAGGCTCTTGAAACATGTTTCCAAATGACTTTCCAGCATTGTTCGCTGGTATTTAATAAGGCCATCTCAGCACAACTCACTTACTCTGAGTCTTACTGTGGCAGCATTATTTTTTATTTATAGAAAACAAGCACGCGTGTATGACAAGGTACTCAATAGTACAGGAATGATACACTGTTGCTGCCAACTTTGAATCCCTTTTTCCAAAGGAAGGAAGGGAGGGAAGTTGAGGGAGGTTAACCATGTTCATATTTTCCTTAAATCCCTCTTAGCCTTTGCTACCACCTCCACTAACATTCTCCAATCCTGTGCCTTTAGAGGCCAGGTAAGGATAATGACTCATTCCAAACTTGGCCTTCCCTCAGCTGTTTAATTACTGGACTTTGCTAATATTTGCTATTCAAATGCAGCTAAAAATTCCCATTCTACCACCTATTTTCTTATTTTAATAGGATTTGACATCCCCTAGGCATCAGTCCTGGCTGAGAAATTAGAGAAAAGGACTTTTAACATTTGTAAACCCCATTACATCTCTGGCTACCGACACAATCTGCCATATCTTCTTCAAACCACATGGCTACCGCCATGATGAGAATACACTTGCAGGGACACAGTCTCCTCTGGCTTTAGCAAGACTTTGCCCTTTAAAGTCTGACCCCCGGAAAGATACTTCATCTTCACTCTAGATTAGATCTCTTGGGGATGGGGTACAGAGGAGATACAGGCCCTATCTTGGTGCCCCATGATACCATGATTGGAGGAAGGACCATGGCTGGGGGTACAGGTGTTCTGAATTGATCAGGACAAGAATTGTCCACCATCACAGCCACTGGCTCTGCCTGCCAGGGTCCTCACTGTCTGGCAAACTCACCCTCCTGAACCCTCAGCTGGTTATGGTGGAGAGAAGAGGAAAACAAACAACCCCACATGGATTCATTATAATCCTGCTAGGCAGGTCAGATCCATTCATTTTGGATGACACATTCCCCAACACCCACTCTGGGGTTGCAGAAATGAACCCAACCCAGACACTTCCCAGGAGAGGACAAACACTGTGATAGGGTTCCTTTTAAAGCTCTTCCCTTTGAATCATAGTTGGCACTGTACAAAGCCATGTTCTGTGGCAAGAAATAGGCTCCACGTAGTGGAGCAGTTTCTGTAAGTTGCAGCCCTTGCAAGGAGAATGCATCAGGCTGTGCAAACTTCCCTGTGATACTTAAACAACTAGCTCCAGATGAGGAAGTAAATGAGAAGTAGACAGGAAGGGGCCTTGGGCACCCACTCTGCTCCCAGTCCCAGCTCTTGATTCCTGGCTTCCTTCTCTGGCAGCTAAGACCCAGGGTCCCCATGCTGTGCTGTGGTGCTGCCCCCGGACCTGTCTGCCCCATCCACAGTAGCTCTATTTTTTCCCCTCTCCACATCAAACCCCCAGGCCAGAGACTCTGCCTCACCCTGTCCCTCTAGACTTCTCAGTTTCAAACCACATTCCTTGGCCTATATTTCTATGTGGTCTCTAAGACCATTAACACCCACTACCTAGGACTTTCTTTCTCATTTACCAAAGACTTAGTAAGGCTGTTGGCTCCATGACACTATTCAGATTTGTAACACATGAAAGGAAGTCATCAAATCACACGTCCATTTCCCAATTTTCCATAGACTTCATGTGTCTGGCAATATGTTTTCAAGTACCATGTTTTTCAGGGACGTATCTGTCATACAACTGAGATTTGACTGTGCAAAGTAAAACTTCATTGCTAACATACTGATTTCTTTTTAAGTGTTTTCATTTTTATCCTCAATTTGTAGCCAAATTTTCATTTGACAACAATTTCTTATACATCTTAACACAGTTAACTTAGGCTTCATGCCTACAAGTTCAGACTAATTTGTACCACCAAATGATACCGTATTTTCATGGTAAATAGCCTATCTTTAGATTTCACTATAAATGTTTCCATTTTATGGAAGTCTATAATTTAAAAATGACATAAGGTTCAGCCTATAGCCACCGCTCTTTGAAATAATTTCTAGATGTTGTCCTTACAAATTATTTTATATCTGGTGCTATAATTCCAGTCAAAGTAGTCCAGTCTGAGAAATACCTACAATGGTAAAGTATATTATTAGACATATCAGTGTTTAGGTTGAGGCTTTCCTTTGGAAAACAACTTGCAGGTTGCAGCTAGAGGGTATTTCCTGATCTACTGTGCCCCTAAAACCTCTTAATGAAACACAAGGAATGAAAAAGTTGAATAATGATGTTGACACTAGAATGTGGACCCAGGTGAAGGGTCTATAAATATGGACAAAGGCTGCCTTGAAATTACTGAAATTCTCTGACCAGAGAAGCAGGAATGAGAAGGTGAACAAGTTATTGTTGCTGCATCCAGGAGCAGAGGGTGGGCCTAGCTCACTTGGACATTCCAACCCAGATCCTGGCCATCCTGACAGAGATTCCTGAGTCCTGGGACTACAACAGGGCCTCCTTCAGCCCCTCATCATGCAAGGAGGGCCAGAGAGCCCAGTTCACAATGCCACACCCCACTGATGCTCAGCTGAAAACCCATTCCACTCTAGGGGAAGCCAGCAGAAACATCTGCCCCTTCCTGAAAGTTCTGGGGTCAACCACCCACACCCTCATCCAAATTTAGACATTCCCTGTCCCTGGCTGGATCTGGCGCCTGAGATGTTCCATGGTGCTGTTTGAAACAAAAGGAACAAGATGCTTTTAGGGCCAAGGAACATATTGGGCTCAGCGGGAGGCCCCGGCACCTCCTAATGGAATCAGCATGGGCCACGACACAGACTCCTTCGTTTTAACTCCTGATCTGCTACCAACTGTGAGATCTTAAGCAAGTTGCTTCACCTCTCTGCGTCCCCCATTTCTCCACCTACAAAGTGCAGATAATATGATATGGGGACATGGTGGCCATACTGAAAGTATGCACAAAGGAAAGTATTATAAGAACACTCAGTACAATTATCGGTCTGGCAATATGTTGATGCTAGCCTTGAACGGTTTGCATTACTTTCTAAAAATAAAAAGGCTGTTAAGAAATTTTATGAGAATTCATCTTTCCACTTGTGTAATTTTCATAAAAACTCTGGAAGTGTTAGCATGTAAACAATGCCAGATACTCATTTTCTTTATAAATATCTATAATTGAAACCAGCTTTACAAAACAGAACAAACCCAAGTAAATTATATGCACATGTAATTACAAAATTTTTGTCTCATTAACAAAAGCTTATGTAAATCTGAATTAGGAATGTAAAGAGCATCCTTGAACTTTCTGATCCATTTCTTCAAGCTTAACTGCAAAAATCTTAAGAACCATACAACTATTCCCACTCCCTGAACTAAATCCAAAGGAAGAGAGAGAGTGGAGAATGAGCCAAAACCCAAGCCTTGGGGATGCCCATGCTTTAAAAGTCGGGGAAGAAAGCTCAAAGTCATTGCCAATGAAAAAATAAAAATAAAAACTCCTAGAATAGCTAAAATTAAAAGGACTGAAAATACCAAATGTTGATGAGGATGTGAAGCAACCAAAACTCCCGTAAGTTGCTGATGGGAGTGTAAAATGGTACAACTTTGGAAAGTTATTTTCTTATACATTTAAACATGTACCTACTGTACTTCTGATCCTGTTTACCTAAGAGAAATGAAAACATATATCCACAAAATACCTTGTATAAGAATTATTCATAATGGTCAAAAATAGAACACAACCCAAATTTCTACCCCCAGGAAAATAGATAAATGAACTGTGGTATAAGATGGATACTACTCAGCAATAAATAGGAAAAAACTACTGTCAGATGATAAACGAAATTCATTAACATTATGCTGAGTGAAACAAGCCAGTCATAAAAAAGTAGACAATGTATGAATCTGTTTATATGAAGTTCTACAAAAGACAAAACCATAGTGAAAAAAATCAGAAAAGTGATTAACTCTGGGAGGATTGACTACGGAGGGGCATGAGGGGACTTTCTGGGGTGATGGGATGTTCTATGCCTCAATAGGAGTATGTGTGTGTTCATGTGTCAAAATATATCAAACCATACTTTTAACGATATGTGCATTTCACTCAATATAAGTATTGCCTAAAAAAAATTCCTGAAAACAAATGCTGAACTCCAGACAGTAGACTGCTTCTCTCAGTGGCATAAGTCAGCAATTCTGAAACTACTTTCTGTGTATCCTAGGCTTGAGCAAATGAGTAAACATGTTAAGGGGACTGGGGGCCAGGTTTCTCACTATGTCAAAGAAAAGAGTTACAAACATGGAAAAGGGGAAGAAAAGAAGGTTCTCTGGTTATGCATTGCAATTGGAGGTATCAGTATGAACTCGTGCTTTTTTTTAATAAATTGATCAATTATTTATTTATTTATTTTTGGCTGTATTGGGTCTTCGGTGCTGCACGCGGGATTTTCTCTAGTTGCAGCGAGCGGGGGCTACTCTTCATTGCAGTGCGTGGGCTTCTCATTGTGGTGGCTTCTCCTGTTGCGGAGCACGGGCTCTAGGCACATAGGCTTCAGTAGCTGTGGCATGTGGGCTCAGTAGTTGTGGATCGTGGGCTCTAGAGTGCAGGCTCAGTAGTTGCGGCTCACGGGCCTAGTTGCTCCGTGTCATGTGGGATCTTCCCGGGCCAGGGCTTGAACCCATGTCCCCTTCATTGGCAGGCAGATTCTTAACCACTGCACCACCAGGGAAGTCCCTGAACTCGTGCTTTTTAATAGGTAGATAAATAAATAGTTAAATAAGTATATTTTCTAGCTCTGTCCACTGAGAGCACTTAGAAGAAATGCCACTCCGATAGCAATCAGCATATCTAGCACTTATGTCTTGGTTTCTAAATACCATTCTTCATTAAATGAACCAGGGCTCCTTAGACAAAAGTCTTATATTCCAGGACTGAAGCTTTTCAAGCACAAGATGAGCCTGGAACATCTTTTGTACCAGAAACTAAAGAGATGCTCAATAGGTAGTTGAGAAAATGACCCAGGATAATCTCAAAGGAATCCTACTGGCCAAATCTGGGACAATCTGAACATTAGTGATAATAATGCATTATATTCCACTGAATAAAATAAGAATCCATGAGACCACACTGTTATGAGTAGACACATATATACATAAGCAGGGGAAAAGATAAAGTTCTTCTTTATGGAAAAACGCTAATAAATATAGAAGGAATAATACAATTAGAAAATCATCAATGGACACTAAAACTAGTTTGATTAGGGTGAAAGTTTGGTGAGGAACAGAATATTTATATAATCTCAAAATATAAATTATTTACTACTTACAAAGGGGAAAGTGGTACCTTTATGGTGGAGAAATTTGGCAGACAACACCTGTTCCAGTTACTAGGACTACACAACAAATTATCCTCAAACTCACCACGATTAATCAACCATTTATTATGATCATGGATTCTGGGGTTTAGGAATTTAGACAAGGTGCATCAGGGATGGCTTGTCTCTGCTCCACGATGTTGGAGTTCTCAGGTGGAAAACTTGAAGTCTAAAAGCTGGGAACACCTGAAGGCTCCTTTACGCACATACATCGCATACTTGATGTCTGTCCCTGGGAGATTCAGATCTTCTACATGTGGCTAACTGGGCTTCCTTACAGGATGGTGAATACCTGGACTCACTACTGTAAATTACTACTTCTTGCTTTGTAATTAATTAATTTATAGGGAGATAGTTTGAGACTGTATTAATACTCTACATCTCAGTCATGCATGTTGTCCACTAATTTTAGCATCTACTAATGATTTTTGCCTGCAACAATTATTATTGTATTATTGTTGCAAACTCTATTTTAACATGCTAGTTTACTTCACAGACATCTACATTTCTTCAAGAAGTTCAAAATGCAAACAGAGTAATTCTTGGAAGCATAGAATCCATCTGTTTGGCTCACAAGCCTTCAAGTCTTTGAAAAAGACCCTTGTTTTTCTAGTTTGATACTCTTTGCTAATCCAATAGGTTAAAAAAAAAAGACATCTTACCATGCCATTAATTGCATTTCTACTATTATACACTAAAGCTGAACATTTTTCCAGGTTTGAATCATTTGTATTTCCTTTTTTGATAATAATTTGTTTTTATCATTTATCCATCTAATATTTACTTGCAGGAATTTTTATATACTAAGAAATAATTATGGAATAAAGAAAGATATTATGGAAGATAACCCTATATTAGTTATCTTGCAATCATTTTCCCAGTTTTGTGTTTCCTCCTTTTTCTTTTAATTTTGTTTGAGTATTCTTTATTTATGCACAATATTTTTTGTTATTTCTTTGTAGTAGAATTTACCAACTTGTGTGTGTGTGTGATTTATTAGAAGACCCTTCCAGATTTTGTATTATTAGTCAAATCTCTCATATTTTCACATACTACTTCTATTATTTCATTTTTCACATTTGTATATTTCATCTAGCTGGAATTTAATTTGGTGTAGGAACTGAGTTAGAGATCCAATGTTTTTCATATAATTGTCTACTTGTCTGAACACTATTAAACGAATAATTTACCTTTTCCCTAACCAATTTAGTATCATATACTAAATTCCCGTATGTATTTGGCTTGACTTTCTAGTCTGTAATAATGATCTAGTTATGCATATTTACCATGTTGTTTTAATTACTGTAGATTTATAATGTTTTAGTGTCTTATATGACCAATATCTCTTCTATTCTTTCTCTTTTCCAAAATTTTTCTCTTCAAGAATATGCTGGACAGGGACTTCCCTGAAAGTCCAGTGGTTAAGACTCTACACTTCCAATGCAGGGGATGCAGGTTCGATCCCTCGTCAGGGAGCTAGGATCCCACATGCCATGTGGCAGACCCCCCCCCCCCAAAAAAAAGAATATGCTGGACAACCTGGAAGAAATGGACAAATTCTTAGAAAGGCACAACCTTCCCAGACTGAACCAGGAAGAAGCTGAAAATATGAACACACCAATCACAAATAATGACATTGAAAGTGTGATTAAAAATCTTCCAACAAACAGAAGTCCAGGACCAGATGGCTTCACAGGCAAATTCTATCAAACATTTAGAGAAGAGCTAACACCCATCCTTCTCAAACTCTTCCAAAAAGTTGCAGAGGCAGGAACACTCCCAAGCTCATTCTACAAGGCCACCATCACCCTGATACCAAAACCAGACAAAGATACCACAAAAAAAGAAAATTACAGGCCAATATCACTAATGAACATAGATGCAAAAATCTTCAACAAAACACTAGCAAATAGAATCCAACAACACAGTAAAAAGATCATACACCATGATCAAGTCGGATTTATCCCAGGGATGCAAGGATTCTTCAATATACAAAATTAATCAATGTGATACACACACCACATTAACAAATTGAAGAATAAAAACCATGTGATCATCTCAATAGATGCAGAAAAAGCTTTTGACAAAATTCAACACCCATTTATGATAAAAAAAACTCTCCAGAAAGTGGGCATAAGATGTAGAGAACAGACTTGAGGACACAGGGAGGGAAGGGAGAGCTGGCATGAAGTGAGAGAGTAGCACTGACATATTTACATACCAAATGTAAAATGGATGGCTAGTGGGAAGCTGCTGCATAGCACAGGGAGATCAGCTCAGTGCTTTGTGACCACCTACAGGGGTGGGATAGGGAGGGTGGGAGGGAGACGCAAGAGGGAGGGGATATGGGGTTAGATGTATATGTAGAGCTGATTCACTTTATTGTACAGCAGAAACTAACACAACATTGTAAAGAAATTACACTTCAATAAAGATATTTTTAAAAAATAAAAATTGAACATAGAAAAAAGAAAGTGGGCATAGAGTGAACATACCTCAACACAGTAAAGGCCATATATGACAGACCCACAGCTAACATCATTCTCAATGGTGAAAACCTGAAAATATTTCCTCTAAGATCAGGAACAAGACAAGGATGCCCACTCTCGCCACTTTTATTCAACATACTTTTGGAAGTCCTAGCCATGGCAAGCAGAGAAGAAAAAGAAATAAAAGGAATCCAAATTGGAAAAGAAGAAGTAAAACTGTCACTGTTTGCAGATGACATGATACTATACATAGAATATCCTAAAGATGCTACCAGAAAACTACTAAAATTCATCAATGAATCTGGTAAAGTTGCAGGATACAAAATTAATACACAGAAATCTCTTGCATTCCTATACACTAACAACGAAACATCAGAAAGAGAATTTAAGGAAACAATCCCATTTACCATTGCAACAAAAAGAATAAAATACCTAAGAATAAACCTCCTAAGGAGGCAAAAGACCTGTATGCAGAAAACTATAAGATACTGATTAAAGTAATCAAAGATGACACAAACAGATGGAGAGATATACCATGTTCTTGGATTGGAAGAATGAATATTGTGAAAATGACTATGCTACCCAAGGCAATCTACAGATTCCTTGCAATCCCTATCAAATTACCAATGGCATTTTTCACAGAATTAGAACAAAAAATTTTACAATTTGTATGGAAACACAAAAGACCCCAAAGAGCCAAAGCAATCTTGAGAAATAAAAACAGAACTGGAGGAATCAGGCTTCCTGACTTCAGACTACACTATAAAGCTACAGTAATCAAAACAGTATGGTACTGGCACAAAAACAGAAATATAGATCAGTGGAACAGGAAAGCCCAGAGATAAACCCACAAATCTATGGTCACCTAATCTATGACAAAGGAGGCAAGAATATACAATGTAGAAGACAAACTCTTCAATAAGTAGTGCTGGGAAAACTGGAAAGCTAAATGTAGAAGAATGAAATTAGAACACTCCCTAACACCATACACAAAAATAAACTCAAAATGGATTAAAGACCTAAATGTAAGGCCAGACATTATAAAACTCTTAGAGGAAAACATAGGCAGAACACTCTTCGACATAAATCACAGCAAGATCTTTTTGATCCACCTCTTAAAGTATGAAAATACAACCAAAAATAAACAAATGGGATATAATTAAACTTAAAAGCTTTTGCAGAGCAACGGAAACCATCAACAAAACAAAAAGACAACCCTCAGAATGGGAGAAAATATTTGCAAACAAAGCAACTGACAAGGGATTAATCTCCATAATATGCAAATAGCTCATGCAGCTCAATATCAAAAAAAAACAAATAACCTAATCAAAAAAATGGGTGGAGGGCTTCCCTGGTGGCACAGTGGTTGAGAGTCCACATGCCGATGCAGGGGACACAGGTTCGTGCCCTGGTCCAGGAAGATCCCACATGCCGTAGAGCGGCTGGGCCCGTGAGCCATGGCCGCTGAGCCTGCGCGTCCAGAACCTGTGCTCCACAACGGGAGAGGCCACAGCAGTGAGAGGCCCGCATACTGCAAAAAAAAAAAAAAAAAAGGTGGAAGATATAAATAGACATTTCTCCAAAGAAGACATACCAATGACCAAAAAGCACATGAAAAGATGCTCAACATCACTAATCATTAGAGAAATGCAAATCAAAACTACAATGAGGTATCACCTTACACAGGTCAGAATGGCTATCATCAAAAAATCTACAAACAATAAATGCTGGAGCAGGTGTGAAGAAAAGGGAAACCTCCTACACTGCTGGTGGGAATGTAAATTGGTAGAGCCACTATGAAGAACAGTATGGAGGTTCCTTAAAAAACTAAAAATAGAACTACCATGTGACTCAGCAATCCCATTCCTGGGCATATACCTGGAGAAAACAATAATTCGAAAAGATACATGCACCCCAATGTTCACTGCAGCACTATTTACTGTAGTCAGGACATGGAAGCAACCTAAATGTTCATCAACAGAGGAATGGATAAAGAAGATGTGATACATATATACAATGGAATATTACTCAGACATAAAAAAGAACAAAATAATGCCATTTGTAGCAACATGGATGGACCTAGAAATTGTCATACTGAATGAAGTAAGTCAGACAGAGAAAGACAAATATCATACGATATCACTTATATATGGAATCTGAAAAAAAAAAGGATACAAATGAACTTACATACAAAACTGAAGTAGAGTCACAGTTGTAGAAAACAAACATATAATTACCAGGGGATAAGGAGGGGTATGGATAAATTGGGAGATTGGGATTGACATATACACACTACTATACATAAAATAGATAACTAATAAAAGAGAACTCTACTCAATACTCTGCAATGGCCTATATGGGAAAAGAATCTTTAAAAATAAAAGAAAAAGTGGATATATGTATTTATATAACTGACTCACTTTGCTGTACACCTGAAACTAACACAACATTGTAAGTCAACTATACTCCAATAAAAATTTTTTTAAAATAAAGAATATGCTTGTTTGCTTTTGCACAGCAAAGGAAACCATAAACGAAATGAAAAGACAACCTATAGAAAGGAAGAAAATAATTGCAAATGATGTGACCGACAAGGGATTAATCTCCAAAATATACAGACAGCTCAAACAACTCAACAACAACAAAAAAAAACAAATAACCTTATCCAAAAATGGGCAGAAGACCTAAATAGACATTTCCCCAAAGAAGACATACAGATGACCAATAGGCACATGAAAAGATGCTCAACATCGTTAGTTATTAGAGAAATGCAAACCAAAACTACAATGAGGTACCACCTCACACCAGTCAGAATGGCCATCATTTAAAAGTCTACAAATAACAAATGATGGAGATGATGTGGAGAAAATGGAACCCTCTTACACTGTTGATGGGAATATAAGTTGGTGCAGTCACTGTGGAAAACAGTTTGGAGGTTCCTCAGAAAACTTAAAACAGAATTACCATATGATCCAGCATTCCCACTCCTGGGCATACATCCAGACAAAACTATAATTCAAAAAGATACATGCACCCCTATATTCATAGCAGCACTATTCACAATAGGCACGACATGGAAACAAGCTAAATGTCCACCAACAGATGAATGGAGAAAGAAGATGTGGTACATATATATACAGTGGAATACTACTCAGCCATAAAAAAGAATGAAATAATGCCATTTGCAGCAACATGGTTGCGACTAGAGAGTATCATACTAAGTGAAGTCAGAAGGAGAAAGACAGACAGATACACCAGAAATACATCTTCGCGTGGAACAACTCCTACGGAGCACCTACTGAACGCTGGCAGAAGACCTCAGACCTCCCAAAAGGCAAGGAGCCCCCCACGTACCTGGTTAGGGCAAAAGAAAAAAATAAACAGAGACAAAAGGATAAGGACGGGTCCTGCACCAGCGGGAGGGAGCTGTGAAGGAGGAAAAGTGTCCATACACTAGGAAGCCCCTTCGCGGGCGGAGACTGCGGGTGGCGGAGTGGGGGAGCTTCGGAGCCGCGAAGGAGAGCACAGTAACAGGGGTGCGGAGGGCAAAGCGGAGAGATTCCAGCGCAGAGGATCGGGGCCGACCGGCACTCACCAGCCGAGAGGCTTGTCTGCTCGCCCGACAGGGCGGGCAGGGCTGGGAGCTGAGGCTCCGGCTTCTGTCGGAGCGCTGAGAGAGGACTGAGGTTGGCGGCGTGAACACAGCCTGCAGGGCATTAGTGCACCGCGGCTAGCCGGGAGGGAGTCCGGGGAAAAGTCTGGACCGCCGAAGAGGCAAGAGACTTTTTCTTCCCTCTTTGTTTCCTGGTGCATGAGGAGAGGGGATTAAGAACGCTGCTTAAGAGAGCTCCAGAGACAGGCGCGAGCCGCGGCTAAAAGTGCGGAGCCCAGAGACAGACATGAGACGCTAAGGCCGCTGCTGCCGCCACCAAGAAGCCTCTGTGCGAGCACAGGTCACTATCCACACCCCCCTTCTGGGGAGCCTGTGCAGCCCGCCACTGCCAGGGTCCCGGGATCCAGGGACAACTCCCCCGGGAGAACGCACAGCACGCCTCAGGCTAGCAACGTCACGCTGGCCTCTGCCGCCGCAGGCCCGCCCCGCACTCCGTGACCCTCCCTACCCCACGGCCTGAGTGAGCCAGAGCCTCTGAATCAGCGGCTCCTTTAACTCCATCCTGTCTGAGAAAAGAACAGACGCCCTCCGGCAACCTGCACGCACAGGCGGGGCCAAATCCAAAGCTGAGCCCCTGGGAGCTGTGAGAACAAAGAATAGAAAGGGAAATCTCTGCCAGCAGCCTCAGACGCAGCGGATTACAGCTCCACAATCAACTTCATGTACCCTGCATCTGTGGAATACATGAATAGACAACGAATCATCCCAAATTAAGGAGCCCTGTGGATGAAAGGCTCTTGGTGCTGCAGCCAGGAGTTAGTGCTGTGCCTCTGAGGTGGGAGAGCCAACTTCAGGACACTGGTCCACAAGAGGCCTCCCAGCTGCACATAATATCAAACGGCGAAAATCTCCCAGAGATCTCCATCTCAACGCCAGCACCCAGCTTCACTCAACGACCAGCAAGCTACAGTGCTGGACATCCTATGCCAAACAACTAGCAAGACAGGAACACAACCCCACCCATTAGCAGAGAGGCTGCCCAAAATCATAATAAGTCTACAGACATCCCAAAACACACCACCAGACGTGGACCCGCCCACCAGAAAGACAAGATCCAGCCTCATCCACCAGAACACAGGCACTAGTACCCTCCACCAGGAAGCCTACACAACCCACTGAACCAACCTTAGCCACTGGGGACAGACACAAAAAACAACAGGAACTACGAATCTTCAGCCTGCAAAAAGGAGACCTCAAACACAGTAAGATAAGCAAAATGAAAAGACAGAAAAACACACAGCAGATGCAGGAGCAAGATAAAAACCCACCAGACCTAACAAATGAAGAGGAAATAGGCAGTCTACCTGAAAAAGAATTCAGAATAATGATAGTAAAGATGATCCAAAATCTTGGAAATAGAATAGACAAAATGCAAGAATCAGTTAACAAGGACCTAGAAGAACTAAAGATGAAACAAACAATGATGAACACCACAATAAATGAAATGAAAAATACTCTAGATGGGATCAATAGCAGAATAACTGAGGCAGAAGAACGGATAAGTGACCTGGAAGATAAAATAGTGGAAATAACTACTGCAGGGCAGAATAAAGAAAAAAGAATGAAAAGAACTGAGGACAGTCTCAGAGACCTCTGGGACAACATTAAACGCACCAACATTCGAATTATAGGGGTTCCAGAAGAAGAAGAGAAAAAGAAAGGGACTGAGAAAATATTTGAAGAGATTATAGTTGAAAACTTCCCTAATATGGGAAAGGAAATAGTTAATCAAGTCCAGGAAGCACAGAGAGTCCCATACAGAATAAATCCAAGGAGAAATATGCCAAGACACATATTAATCAAACTGTCAAAAATTAAATACAAAGAAAACATATTAAAAGCAGCAAGGGAAAAACAACAAATAACACACAAGGGAATCCCCATAAGGTTAACAGCTGATCTTTCAGCAGAAACTCTGCAAGCCAGAAGGGAGTTGCAGGACATATTGAAAGTGTTGAAGGAGAAAAACCTGCAACCAAGATTACTCTACCCAGCAAGGATCTCATTCAGGTTTGATGGAGAAATTAAAACCTTTACAGACAAGCAAAAGCTGAGAGAGTTCAGCACCACCAAACCAGCATTACAACAAATGCTAAAGGAACTTCTCTAGGCAAGAAACACAAGAGAAGGAAAAGACCTACAATAACGAACCCAAAACAATTAAGAAAATGGGAATGGGAACACACATATCGATAATTACCTTAAATGTAAATGGACTAAATGCTCCCACCAAAAGACACAGATTGGCTGAATGGATACAAAAACAAGACGCATATATTTGCTGTCTACAAGAGACCCACTTCAGACCTAGAGACACATACAGACTGAAAGTAAGGGGATGGAAAAAGGTATTTCATGCAAATGGAAACCAAAAGAAAGCTGGAGTAGCAATTCTCATATCAGACAAAATAGACTTTAAAACAAAGACTATTAGAAGAGACAAAGAAGGACACTACATAATGATCAAGGGATCGATCCAAGAAGAAGATATAACAATTGTGAAGATTTATGCACCCAACACAGGAGCACCTCAATACATAAGGCAAATACTAACAGCCATAAAAGGGGAAATCGACAGTAACACATTCATAGTAGGGGACTTTAACACCCCACTGTCACCAATGGACAGATCATCCAAAATGAAAATAAATAAGGAAACACAAGCTTTAAATGATACATTAAACGAGATGGACTTAATTGATATTTATAGGACATTCCATCCAAAAACAACAGAATACACATCTTTCTCAAGTGCTCATGGAACATTCTCCAGGATAGATCATATCTTGGGTCACAAATCAAGCCTTGGTAAATTTAAGAAAACTGAAATTGTATCAAGTATCTTTTCCGACCACAACGCTATGAGACTAGATATCAATTACAGGAAAAGATCTGTAAAAAATACAAACACATGGAGGCTAAACAATACACTACTTAATAACGAAGTGATCACTGAAGAAATCAAAGAGGAAATCAAAAAATACCTAGAAACAAATGACAATGGAGACACGACGGCTCAAAATCTATGGGATGCAGCAAAAGCAGTTCTAAGAGGGAAGTTTATAGCAATACAATCCTACCTTAAGAAACAGGAAACATCTCGAATAAACAACCTAACCTTGCACCTAAAGCAATTAGAGAAAGAAGAACAAAAAAACCCCAAAGTTAGCAGAAGGAAAGAAATCATAAAAATCAGATCAGAAATAAATGAAAAAGAAATGAAGGAAACGATAGCAAAGATCAATAAAACTAAAAGCTGGTTCTTTGAAAGGATAAACAAAATTGATAAACCATTAGCCAGACTCATCAAGAAAAAAAGGGAGAAGACTCAAATCAATAGAATTAGAAATGAAAAAGGAGAAGTAACAACTGACACTGCAGAAATACAAAGGATCATGAGAGATTACTACAAGCAACTCTATGCCAATAAAATGGACAACCTGGAAGACATGGACAAATTCTTAGAAAGGCACAACCTGCCAAGACTGAATCAGGAAGAAATAGAAAATATGAACAGACCAATCACAAGCACTGAAATTGAAACTGTGATTAAAAATCTTCCAACAAGCAAAAGCCCAGGACCAGATGGCTTCACAGGCGAATTCTATCAAACATTTAGAGAAGAGCTATCACCTATCCTTCTCAAACTCTTCCAAAATATAGCAGAGGGAGGAACACTCCCAAACTCCTTCTATGAGGCCACCATCACCCTGATACCAAAACCAGACAAGGATGCCACAAAGAAAGAAAACTACAGGCCAATATCACTGATGAACATAGATGCAAAAATCCTCAACAAAATACTAGCAAACAGAATCCAACAACACATTAAACGGATCATACACCATGATCAAGTGGGGTTTATTCCAGGAATGCAAGGATTCTTCAATATATGCAAATCAATCAACGTGATACACCATATTAACAAACTGAAGCCGAAAAACCATATGATCATCTCAATAGATGCAGAGAAAGCTTTTGACAAAATTCAACACCCATTTATGATAAAAACCCTGCAGAAAGTAGGCATAGAGGGAACTTTCCTCAACATAATAAAGGCCATATATGACAAACCCACAGCCAACATCGTCCTCAATGGTGAAAAACTGAAAGCATTTCCACTAAGATCAGGAACAAGACAAGGTTGCCCTCTCTCACCACTCTTATTCAACATAGTTTTGGATGTTTTAGCCACAGCAATCAGAGAAGAAAAGTAAATAAAAGGAATCCAAATCGGAAAAGAAGAAGTAAAGCTGTCACTCTTTGCAGATGACATGATACTATACATAGAGAATCCTAAATATGCTACCAGAAAACTACTAGAGCTAATCAATGAATTTGGTAAAGTAGCAGGATACAAAATTAATGCACAGAAATCTCTGGCATTCCTATACACTAAGGATGAAAAATCTGAAAGTGAAATCAAGAAAACACACCCATTTACCATTGCAACAAAAAGAATAAAATATCTAGGAATAAACCTACCTAAGGAGACAAAAGACCTGTATGCAGAAAATTATAAGACACTGATGAAAGAAATTAAAGATGATACAAATAGATGGAGAGATATACCATGTTCTTGGATTGGAAGAATCAACATTGTGAAAATGACTCTACTACCCAAAGCAAACTACAGATTCAATGCAAACCCTATCAAACTACCACTGGCATTTTTCACAGAACTAGAACAAAAAATTTCACAATTTGTATGGAAACACAAAAGACCCTGAATAGCCAAAGCAATCTTGAGAACGAAAAACAGAGCTGGAGGAATCAGGCTTCCTGACTTCAGACTATACTACAAAGCCACAGTAATCAAGACAGTATGGTACTGGCACAAAAACAGAAATATAGATCAATGGAACAGGATAGAAAGCCCAGAGATAAACCCACGCACATATGGTCACCTTATCTTTGACAAAGGAGGCAGGAATGTACAGTGGAGAAAGGACAGCCTCTTCAATAAGTGGTGCTGGGAAAACTGGACAGCTACATTTAAAAGTATGAGATTAGATCACTCCCTAACACCATACACAAAAATAAGCTCAAAATGGATTAAAGACCTAAATGTAAGGCCAGACATTATAAAACTCTTAGAGGAAAACACAGGCAGGACACTCTATGACATAAATCACAGCAAGGTCCTTTTTGACCCACCTCCTAGAGAAATGGAAATAAAAACAAAAGTAAACAAATGGGATCTAATGAAACTTAAAAGCTTTTGCACAGCAAAGGAAACCATAAACAAGACCAAAAGACAACGCTCAGAATGGGAGAAAATATTTGCAAATGAAGCAACTGACAAAGGATCAATCTCCAAAATTTATAAGCAGCTCATGCAGCTTAACAACAAAAAAACAAACAACCCAATCCAAAAATGGGCAGAAGACCTAAATAGACATTTCTCCAAAGAAGATATACAGAGTGCCAACAAACACATGAAAGAATGCTCAACATCACTAATCATTAGAGAAATGCAAATCAAAACTACAATGAGATATCATCTCACACCAGTCAGAATGGCCATCATCAAAAAATCTAGAAACAATAAATGCTGGAGAGGGTGTGGAGAAAAGGGAACCCTCTTACACTGTTGGTGGGAATGTAAATTGATACAGCCACTGTGGAGAACAGTATGGAGGTTCCTTAAAAAACTACAAATAGAACTACCATACGACCCAGCAATCCCACTACTGGGCATATACCCTGAGAAAACCATAATTCAAAAAGAGTCATGTACCAAAATGTTCATTGCAGCCCTATTTACAATAGCCCGGAGATGGAAACAACCTAAGTGTCCATCATCGGATGAATGGATAAAGAAGATGTGGCACATATATACAATGGAATATTACTCAGCCATAAAAAGAAACGAAATTGAGCTATTTGTAATGAGGTGGATAGACCTAGAGTCTGTCATACAGAGTGAAGTAAGTCAGAAAGAGAGAGACAAATACCGTATGCTAACACATATATATGGAATTTAAGAAAAAAAAAATGTCATGAAAAACCTAGGGGTGAAACAGGAATAAAGACACAGACCTACTAGAGAATGGGCTTGAGGCTATGGGGAGGGGGAAGGGTAAACAGTGACAAAGCAAGAGAGAGGCATGGACATATATACACTACCAAACGTAAGGTAGATAGCTAGTGGGAAGCAGCCGCATAGCACAGGGAGATCAGCTCGGTGCTTTGTGACCGCCTGGAGGGGTGGGATAGGGAGGGTGGGAGGGAGGGAGACGCAAGCGGGAAGAGATATGGGAACATATGTATATATATAACTGATTCATTTTGTTGTGAAGCTGAAACTAACATACCATTGTAAAGCAATTATACTCCAATAAAGATGTTAAAATGAAAAAAAAAAAAATAGGAAAACTGAACAAGTTAAAGAAGAACTTGAGGAAAACTGTCCCCCAGTTCTTTTTTTAAAAGTTGTTACATTGTTACACAAAACTAATTTCAAGGGAAAGATAATTTCCATTCAATGATAATAATATCATCATCATCATCATCTTTACCATCATTAGCTCAACAGAAGCCACATTTATTTAAGGCTTACAATGAACCAGGAACTGTGATAAGGGCTTTGCATATATAATCTTATTTAATCGCACAAAACCTTTTAGGGTAGATGCTTGTGTTACATTTTATAGGTGATGAAAATGATGTTTAGACAAGTTGAATAACTAGCCCAAGGTTATAAAACTGGCAGGTGAATAACCCAGAATTCAAACTGAGGTCTGTGTATATCCCCAAAGCCCAGTTTCTAAAACACAGAAAAAGATGAACACCTTCTAAATTAATTTTGTGAAACATGCATAAACCTGATAGCGATATTGATGAAGCTAGTAATTAATAAAAAAGGAAAACTACAAGCCAAGCTCACTTACAAAGCCTCCAATAAAAGAGAAACAAATCAAGACCAGCAGTTTAAAACGGAAGAAAGGATCATAAACAAGAATGGTTTGCTATGATTTAATCTATTACAATGCTAGATCAAGTAGTTAAGTTTATACACATTTATATAAAGCTAAAAAATGTTTGTGAAATTCATCATTTATTCCTGACTTTTGCTCATTTAAAGTGAATCAGAAATAGAAGAGTACTTCCATAATATGGTAAAGAAGTTCTACCTAAAACTAATTTCCAAATACAGTAAATAATAAAACATAGGCATCCTTCCTCTTTGTATCAGAGGCAATACAAGACATCAACAAAACATTTCTAGTTGATACAATGAGAACAGAAAAAGAAAACAAGGAGATATATAAATATTGGGGGAAAATTAACATTTTCAGACTTTTCTTTCTTTGCTTTGGAAAGTGAAGAAAAAAAAAGAAGGAGAAAGACAAATACCATATGATATCACTTATATGTGGAATCTAAAATATGACACAAATGAACTTATCTATGAAACAGAAATGGAATCACAGACATAGAGAACAGACTGGTGTTTGCCAAGGGGGAGGGGGTTGGGAGAGGGTTAGAGTGGCAGGAAGGGTTAGCAGATGTAAGCTTTTATATATAGGATGGATAAACAACAAGGTCCTACTATATAGCACAGGGAACTATTCAATATATTCAATATCCTATGACAAACTATAATGGAAAAGAATATTTTTTAAAAAGAATATTTTTTAAAAATATTTTTTAAATATTTTTTAAAAAAATATTTTTAAAAAACACAACATTGCAAATCAACTATACTCCGATATTTTAAAAAAGCAAAATGTTAATAATTCAAACAAACAAACAAACAACTATATGCACCTGAGGGGCCTGGAAGGTATTAAATGGGCTTGAAAAAGTAAAAAAAAAAAAAAAAAAAAAAAGAATATGCTTGTTTTCATGTGACCTTAGATTCAGTTTATATGCTTAAAAATGCGAATTTTTAAATCAGGAAAGTAACTGATTTCTGGATTAATTTAGGGAGACAACATATTTTGATAATGAGTCTTCACAAGCATTTGAAAGCTCAAACACAGCAGAACTTTCCATTGTGTAAGGCTTCTTTTGTACCCTCCTTTTTGTTGTGGCTTAATATAGCATTTTAAATGTTTTTGATACAAATCTATTTATATGATTAAATTTATTTGGGGGGTATTTTATCTGTTTTGTTACTATTACAAATGGATTGTTTTCTCCCATATCTTCTAACTGATTGCTGCTTACATATAGGTAAATGTTTATAAATAGTTAAATAGTTTGTAAGTTCTCTAAGCTTATATCACTTAATAAGGAGGAAGAGGATTTTCTTTGTTTCTATATCAATCACCAACCCACAATCCTAGAAATGAATCTAGGATCTAGGGCTACATACCAAAAGGAACCTCAGGCAATTCTCTTTTTTTCTCTTGATGAAATGAAATAGAACATTCAACACTGACTTTGGAAAAAGGAGACAGATAGATAGATAGAGAGATAGATAGATAAAGTCCTTTTTTAAAAAACGCTGCTTCAGATTAACTACACTAGCCCCAGTTAATATGAGTGAAGAAATAGTGAGAACGAAAGTGAGACTGAAAGGTAAAAAACGGAAGATTTTGCAGTGCTTGTCAAAGGTCATGACCACACTTCCACTTAGGGCGTGGGCTTTGCAGTAACCACACTGCCCTTAAAAGGAAAAAATTTTTTCTTTAATGCAACTATGCATAATTCTCAGAACTTTTCATAGTCTAATTTGAGGTAGCAAACTCATATGCCGAAGGGGGTCAGGCAGGTGACACAAATGAGTGAAGCAGTCCTGGGGATAATAAAATAGGGAAAGGTGAGGACTGGGGCAAACAGCCTACCTTGTGCTTCACTAAAGGGACAGCTTCCCCTCAACACGAATCAGTGGCCTCCGTGAGTTAATTAGGACCCATGTTGCTATATCTTCTAATTTTTTGAGAGAAGCCAGAAATCCAGATTTAACATATCAAAGTTCCCAGTTGTTAAATGCGGGCTCAAATTTTCTAAAACAAAAAAATACTGTGCAGGCTCGACATAACCCAGGCCCTCAGGCCAACCAGGGTGGCCTGCTCTCAGGCTTGCTCCTGTACCTGCAGCTGAGTGGTGACCCCAGCAGTCAGCACTCAGCACATGCCATGTGGAATCCAGCTGAGGCCATCTCTGTACTCCAGACTGAGCATTACCACCCCAGTTTGATGGGATTTGCACCGGAGACAGAAGTGGAAAATTAACCTACGATTTTTAACATTCTCTAATTATGGCAATGACGAGCTCCAGGAAACCGCCAAGTTCATAACGGCCTCCTCCCAGTGAAACAGCTGTTCGGCCCCTTTTCCTAGTAGACTGCACCTGGGGCACCTCATTGGCTTCTAACAGAATAGCAACCAAGGTCCGTGTTCTAGACTCCAGAGGAGAGGCAGAGCCTGCCCTCCACACTCAGAATGCATAGGTTGTTCCACAATTGTCACATTTTGTGAAAGAATCCTCCACAGCTAGCATGTTCTTTAAAATTAAGTAAAGAGTTTCTCTTTGAGGAACAGCATCTTTTTAAAAGAGATCTATTGATCTACAACATTGGTACCCTGATTTGCAATTTTCAGTGTCTCCTGTCCTCTTCTTATCCAATCTTAAAACAACCCCATGTGGAAGATGTTGCGATAATCCTCATTTTACAGGTGAGAAAGCTGAAATCAGCATGGTTTGATGGCTCGCCCGAGCTCCACAAAATCAGTGTTTCTGTGCAGGCAGTTAGCCTTCTCTGTCTACCTTCAAATGGTTCATCAAGCAACCCCTACCACAAGCCTTTGTCCCTGTTTTGTGTGAAAATCTATGTAGGAAGAAAGAAACAAGTAGTGCGATTTCTTTCAAGCCTCAGAAAAGGCAGAAATAAACTTCACAAAATTCTAGGACAGAAGCTGAGGCAGACAAACAGAATGCAGAAAAAGAGCCAGCTAGAACCCCTGCAGTGATGAGTTCCTCAGGAAAAGTCAGGCAGGATAGTACCTGGTTAGAGAAAAACAGTCATTTGATTTGTTTGTATATTTATTCTGAATAGTTTTTCCACTCTTTATATGTATCTTTGGTAAAATGCCCCACTTTATAACATGAAGTTTTGTGTGTTTTTTTACAAACAGGAATCTATAATATTTTTATAGAGCTGGAATATGCAAGGCTAATTTTGTAGTTTATCAAAAAGCAGGTGCTCTCCAGGGAGGCAAGTGAGTCTCTGTTGCCACCTAGTGAACATTGCTTTTTTTTTTTTTTTTTTTTTTTTTTTTTAGTGAACATTTCTAAATGGGAAACAGTAGAGCAGGCTCACCATGGGTGCTTGGAGCCTTCAACCACATCTCACCAATGACATCCATGTGACAGCCACTGGGAGGCCAGAGCAGTCTGGGCAAGCCAACCCATAATTAAGCATCATTTCTTATTAGAAGCATTTAAAAGATCTTGAAAAATTGCTTGCAATATTTGACACGAAGTATCACAAATTGAACAGGAGCTCTCACCAGATCTATGTGCCGTACTCCTTTTCTGCTCTCCAATATTATGTTCACATTTTCTCTGAACCAAAGTATTGCTTTGTTGACTTAAATATTCATATTCAGTGTATGGACCACGTGAGCTGACCATACTCTACGTCCAAACCTGACTTACTTGATTCTTTGGACTACAAACCTGTGACACATGCCCTCCTTGTTCTCCAGATACAATAGCCTGTCATCCGAGCCTATCATTTCCACTTTCAAAATATTTTTATGGGCTTCCCTGGTGGCGCAGTGGTTGAGAGTCCACCTGCCGATGCTCGGGACACGGGTTCATGCCCCCGTCTGGGAGGATCCCGCATGCCGCGGAGCGGCTAGGCCCGTGAGCCATGGCCGCTGAGCCTGCGCGTCCGGAGCCTGTGCTCCGCAACGAGAGAGGCCACAACAGTAAGAGGCCCGCGTACCGCAAAAAATAATTTTTTAATTTGAAAAAATTTATTTTATTTTTTATACAGCAGGTTCTTATTGGTCATCTATTTTATACATATTAGTGTATGTATGTCAATCCCAAACTCCCCATTCATCTCACCACCACCACCACCACCACACCCCCACTTTCCCCCCTTGGTGTCCATACTTTTGTTCTCTACATCTGTGTCTCTACTTCTGCCTCAAAATATCTTTAAATTAACCCTTTCTTCCTACCGCCACATCCCATTCCTGGTCTTTATCCCTGAATTCTGGATTCTCTCATTTATTCAGCACATTTTGACTGGGCACTACTGCTGATATATTCAGCCACAGCACTGGGCACAGGGTAGAGAAATGAGGGCGGTAGCACCTGTGGACACGGGAAAGGGCGTACTGACAGAAAGTTTCAGGTGAAACTGCAGCTCAGGTCAAGAAGGATGAGGAGCTTCCCTGCTGGGCTTCCTGACATGAACTCTTTCTAGTTCAATCCACCATGCCTTCTCTTCAGCCTGACTGCTCTCCTTCATTCCTGACTCAAAGCTTTCAAGTTCCTTCCTTCATCCATTCAGGTCATGCACCGAGTCTGTATGGCTCTGTGCTCAGAGATACAGATGGGATGAGATCCAGCCCCTGGCCTTAAGAGCTCAGCAGGAAAAAGACCAGCAGACCCACAATTATGGAGAGAGCCTCCTGAAGCAGGGATAACAGGTGCTCTGGGGTCTCAGAGGGGGCATGAGAAATTCTGCTAGGCAATGGAAAGAGCTGGCCTGGGGAGGTTTCCAAGAGAAGGTGACATTCACACTGGACCCTGAAAGATGAGTAGAAGTTTATCAGTTGGACGTGGGGGAAGGCTAAGCAGAGAGCATCCCAGGCAAAGGGAGTTGCAGGTGGAAAAACACAGAAGAATGAACGGAGGGCTCAGGGACAGCAGTCCCTCTGCATGGTGGAAGAGGAAGTGTACAGCTAATGTGGTAATGACCCAGATTCTGACCACACCACTGGATGTGATGGCTATATGTTCCCTCCATCATGTGGATTTATCATCCCTGAGGATGCCTGAGGCCATAACAACTAGTAATAAGGTTTCAAATGAATGAAATCCCATGCAGCCACTTCTGACTCTCATCTCACATGCCATTGCACTGCTATGGCTGGGCTTGTACAGGGCTCAACAGTCACCGTGAATCAGGCTCTGGGATCAGGGCTCATATTCACAAGTCACAGCGTGGACTGAAGGAGTATAAGTTGTAGCACTGAGGCATCTATTGCCCTAGCTGCAAGAGTGTGGGCATCTGATGGCTCAGACGAGCTTTTCTCTAAGACTTGCTCTTAGTTGAAGAGAGCAGCCTCACCCAAAGTCATGACTTCTTCCTATATGTAACCCTCATCCAGCAACAGATGCAGGGAACAAAGCCTGGGCCCCTTACCTTGATACAGAACAACTATAAAGGACCACTCTAGCTCCAGGATCTCCCATGGGATTGTCTGACCTTTGTCACATCTGTATGGCAGTTCAACTCCCTCTTCCCCATCCTGCTTCCTTCACTCCACCATAGGTGTTCATCCCAAGAACACTCTCCAAGGCACATTAATCTCTGTCCCAGAGTCAGCTTTCCAGAGAATCTTATCCATAACAGATACCCTAGGAAGCCTGGTTCCCATTAAAATAAGACCAGATGGTATTAACATAGTTTCAGAAGAACTATATCGATCTGAAGGAAGTTGGTCTGCTATGGAAACCCCATAGAGGTTCACCCAAGCTCTGTGCTGGGAGAAGAAGCCTCATCAGGGCCTTGCAAGCTCTGTTCCACCTGGAAGGATGCTTTCCTCCTGAGGAGATGGATGTGCAGGGCTGCTGAAATCTGATGCCATTAAATGAACCCACATCCTGTAACTAAATCCTCTTTCCCATTTCTTATGCTCATCAAGAGACACTGTGATTCTCATCTGCCTTTCTGTGTACCTGCAAACAGAGAGTGCCTGAATGTGCGGTCCATCTGGTAGTTACAATTTCTTATTTTCAATCATCACATTGACATTCAGGCTTGGAGTCCACCACTTGCAAACTCCGTCGGCCTGAGTGGACTGATGGGTGCTGAAAGCAGGGAAGACATATGTGCAAGCCCACAATGCAGAGTTCAAAACGTGGATGATAGTCAATTCACCATGGCAATGCTCTTCTGGTGGTCTCTCGGTGGACAGACAGTCCACTGCTTCTTATGATATCTCAGCCCAGACTTTCAAATGTCTATAGACTTAACTCAGAGGGAACACAGAAACAGTTCTGCTTTCTCAATGTAGCCCCTACTCAGACCAAACTCACTAAGAAACAGACCTCTTTTCCCTCAGATGTCAGGAGAAATGACTGGGTGGTTGGAAGAGATTTTTCATAAGCAAAGGAAACTAAAGAAATTGAGAGCTCCCCCTGGAGTAAACCATGACTAAGGCCCTCCTTTGAGGAGATACTGTTGATATATTAAAGCAAGAATTTCTATAAATAATCCTCTCGGAATAAAGGAGTTGACTGGATGATTGTTCTGCTTAACTTCTTTCTGACTTCACTTTAAAATCTCAACAGATGTGGTTTTATTTTGCCTTGTTGCAGTTGTTTCAATTGTACTTTTATTTTTCCTAATATAATTTTTATCTTTCTAAATTTATTTTGTTTTTATTCTTTGATATTGTACTGCTTTTTTGTTTCTTACTTCCCCTTTTTTTTTTTTTTTACCATGCCGCAAAGCTTGTGGGATCTTGGTTCCCAGGCCAGAGGTTGGGCCCGAGCTCCTGTAGTGGGAGCTCCATGCCCAAACCACTGAACAAACAGTGAACCTCAGACCCCAGGGAATATCAGTTGGAGTGAGGTCTCCCAGAGGTCCTCATCTCAGCACCAAGACCCAGCTCTATCCAACTGCCTGTAAACTCCAGTGCTGGACGTCTCAGGCCAAACAACCAGTAAGACAGGAATACAGAACCACCCATAAAAAAAAAACAGAACCAAATGAAACGACAAAACAGCCGCATGGCACAGGGATATTGGCTTGGTGCTTTGTGACAGCCTGGAGGGGTGGGATAGGGAGGGTGGGAGGGAGGGAGATGCAAGAGGGAAGAGATATGGGAACATATGTATATGTATAACTGATTCACTTTGTTATAAAGCAGAAACTAACACACCATTGTAAAGCAATTATACCCCAATAAAGATGTTAAAAAAATAAAAAAAATAAAAAATAAAAAAAGAATTTCATCTTTCAAAAAAAAAAAAAAAATTATGTTACACATGAAGGGGAAAGGTAAAAACCTACAAGACCAAATAAATGAAGATGAAATAGGCAACCTACCTGGAAAAGAATTCAGAGTAATGATAGTAAAGATGATCCAAATCTCAGAAACACAATGGAGAAAATACAAGAAACATTTAACAAGGATCTATAAGAACTAAAGAGCAAACAGACCATGATGAACACAATTACTGAAATTAAAAGTACTCTAGAAGGAATCAATAACAGAATAACTGAGGAAAAAGAACGGGTAAGTGACCTGGAAGATAAAATGTTGGAACTGCCACAGACCAGAATAAAGAAAAAAGATTGAAAAGAAATGAGGACAGTCTCAGAGACTTCTGGGACAACATTAAACGCACCAACATTCAAACTATAAGGATCCCAGAAGAAGGAGAGAAAAAAGAAAGGGATTGAGAACATATCTGAAGACATTATAGTTCAAAACTTCCCTAATATGGGAAAGGAAATAGTTAATCAAGTCCAGGAAGCACAGAGAGTCCCATACAGGATAAACCCAAGAAGAAACAGGCCAAGACACATATTAATCAAACTATAAAAATTAAAAACAAAGAAAAAAATATTAAAAGCAGCAAGGGAAAAGCAACAAATAACATACAAGGGAATCCCCATAAGGTTAACAGTTGATCTTTCAGCAGAAACTCTGCAAGCCAGAAGGAACTGGCAGGACATATCGAAAGTGATGAAAGGGAGAAACCTACAACCAAGATTACTCTACCCAGCAAGGATCTCATTCAGATTCGATAGAAAATTAAAACTTTTACAGATAAGCAAAAGTTAAGAGAATTCAGCACCACCAAACCAGCTTTACAACACATGTTAAAGGAACTTTTCTAGACCAGTAACACAAGAGAAGGAAAAGACCTACAAAAACAAACCCAAAACAATTAAGAAAATGGGAATAGGAACATACATATCAATAATTACCTTAAATGTAAATGGATTAAATGCTCCCACCAAAAGACGCAGACTGGCTGAATGGATACAAAACCAAGACCCATATATATGCTGTCTACAAGAGACCCACTTCAGACCTAGGGACACATACAGACTGAAAGTGAGGGGATGGAAAAAGATACTCCATGCAAATGGAAATCAAAAGAAAGCTGGAGCAGCAACTCTCATATCAGACAAAATAGACTTTAAAGCAAAGACTATTATAAGAGACAAAGAAGGACACTACGTAATGATCAAGGGGTCAATCCAAGAAGAAGATATAACAATTGTAAATATTTATGCACCCAACATAGAAGCACCTCAATACATAAGTCAAATGCTAAGAGACATAAAAGGGGAAATGGACAGTAACACAATAGTAGTAGGAGACTTTAACACCCCACTTTCACCAATGGACAGATCATCCAAAATGAAAATAAATAAGGAAACACAAGCTTTAAATGACACATTAAACAAGATAGGACATTCCACCCGAAAACAACAGAATACACTTTCTTCTCAAGTGCTCATGGACATTCTCCAGGATAGACCATACCCTGGGTCACAAATCAAGCCTTGGTAAATTTAATAAAACTGATATCATATCAAGTATCTTTTCCAACCACAGTGCTATGAGACTAGATATCAATTACAAGAAAAAAACTGTAAAAAATACAAACACATGGAGGCTAAACAATACACTACTAAGGAACCAAGGGATCACTAAAAAATTCAAAGAGGAAGTCAAAAAATACCTAAAAACAAATGACAATAAAAACATGACGACACAAAACCTATGGGATGCAGCAAAAGGAGCTCTAAGAGGGAAGTTTATAGCAATACAATCCTACCTCAAGAAACAAGAAACATCTCAAATAAACAACCTAACCTTACACCTAAAGCAATTAGAGAAAGAAGAGCAAAAAAACCCCAAAGTTAGCAGAAGGAAAGAAATCATAAAGATCAGATCAGAAATACATGAAAAACAAATGAAGGAAATGATAGCAAAGATCAATAAAACTAAAAGCTGGTTCTTTGAGAAGGTAAACAAAATTGATAAACCATTAGCCAGACTCATCAAGAAAAACAGGGAGAAGACTCAAATCAATAGAATTAGAAATGAAAAAGGAGAAGTAACACTGCAGAAATACAAAGGATCATGAGAGATTACTACAAGCAACTATATACCAATAAAATGGACAACCTGGAAGAAATGGACAAATTCTTAGAAAAGCACAACCTTCCTAGACTGAACCAGGAAGAAATAGAAAATATAAACAGACCAATCACAAGCACTGAAATTGAAACTGTGATTAAAAGTCTTCCAACAACAACAACAAAAAGCCTAGGACCAGATGGCTTCACAGGCAAATTCTATCAAACATTTACAGAAGAGCTAACACATATCCTTCTCAAACTCTTCCAAAATATAGCAGAGGGAGGAACACTCCCAAACTCATTCTACAAGGCCACCATCACCCTGATACCAAAGGCAGACAAAGATGTCACAAAGAAAGAAAACTACAGGCCAATATCACTGATGAACATAGATGCAAAATTCCTCAACTAAATACCGGCAAACAGAATCCAAAAGCACATTAAAAGGATCATACACCATGATCAAGATGGGTTTATCCCAGGAATGCAAGGATTCTTCAATATATGCAAATCAATCAATGTGATACACCATATTAACAAATTGAAGGATAAAAACAATATGATAATCTCAAAAGATGCAGAAAAACCTTTTGACAAAATTCAACACCCATTTATGATAAAACACTCTCCAGAAAGTAGGCATAGAAGGAACTTACCTCAACATAATAAAGGCCATATATGACAAACCCACAGCCAACATCGCTCTCAATGGTGAAAAACTGAAACCATTTCCTCTAAGATTAGGAACAGGACAAGGTTGCCCAGTCTCACCACTATTATTCAACATAGTTTTGGAAGTTTTAGCTTCATCAATCAGAGAAGAAAAAAAATAAAAGGAATCCAAATCAGAAAAGAAGAAGTAAAACTGTCACTGTTTGCAGATGACATGATACTATACATAGAGAATCCTAAACATGCTACCAGAAAACTACTAGAGCTAATCAATGAATTTGGTAAAGTAGCAGGATACAAAATTAATGCACAGAAATCTCTTGCATGCCTATACACTAATGATGAAAAATCTGAAAGAGAAATTAAGGAAACACTCCTATTTACCACTGCAACAGAAAGAATAAAATACCTAGGAATAAAGCTACCTAAGGAGACAAAAGATTTGTATGTAGAAAACTATAAGACACCGATGAAAGAAATTAAAGATGATACAAACAGGTGGAAAGATATACCATGTTCTTGGATTGGAAGAATCAACATTGTGAAAATGACTCTACTACCCAAAGCAATCTACAGATTCAATGCAATCCCTTTCAAACTACCAATGGCATTTTTCACAGAACTAGAAGAGAAAATTTCACAATTTGTATGGAAACACAAAAGACCCCAAATAGCTAAAGCAACCTGGAAAAAGAAAACCGGAGCTGGAGGAATCAGGTTCCCAGACTTCAGACTATACTACAAAGCTACAGTAATCAAGACAGTATGTACTGGCACAAAAACAGAAATACAGATCAATGGAACAGGATAGAAAGCCCAGAGATAAACCCACACACATATGGTCACCTTAGGAGGCAAGAGTATACAATGGAGAAAGGACAGCCTCTTCAATAAGTGGTGTTGGGAAATCTGGACAGCTACATGTAAAAGAAAGATATTAGAACACTCCCTAACACCATACACAAAAATAAACTCAAAATGGATTAAACACCCAATGTAAGGTCAGACACTGTAAAACTCTTAGAGGAAAACATAGGCAGAACACTGTATGACATATATCACAGCAAGATCCTTTTTGACCCACCTCCTAGAGAAATGGAAATAAAAACAAAAATAAACAAATGGGACCCAATGAAACTTCAAAGCTTTTGCACAGCAAAGGAAACCATAAAAAAGATGAAAAGACAACCCTCAGAACAGGAGAAAATATTTGCAAACAAAGCAACTGACAAAGGATTAATCTCCAAAATTTACAAGCAGCTCATGCAGCTCAATGTCAAAAAAAACAAACAACCCAATCCAAAAACGGGCAGAAGACCTAAATAGACATTTCTCCAAAGAAGATATACAGATTGCCAACAAACACATGAAAGGATGCTCAACATCACTAATCATTAGAGAAATGCAAATCAAAACTGCAATGAGGTATCACCTCACACCAGTCAGAATGGCCATCATCAAAAAGTCTACAAACAATAAATGCTGGAGAGGTTGTGGAGAAAAGGGAACCCTCTTGCACTGTTGGTGGGAATGTAAATTGATATGGCCACTATGGAGAACAGTATGGAGGTTCCTTAAAAGACTAAAAATAACTACCATATGACTCAGCAATCCCACTGCTAGGCATATACCCTGAGAAAACCATAATTCAAAAAGAGTCATGGGGACTTCCCTGTTGGCACAGTGGTTAAGAATCCACCTGCCAATGCAAGGGACATGGGTTTGAGCCCTGGTCCGGGAAGATCCCACATGCCGCGAAACAACTAAGCCTGTGCACCACAATTACAGAGCCTGTGCTCTAGAGCCCACGTGCCACAAATACTGAAGCCCGCATGCCTCGAACCTGTGCTCCGCAACGAGAAGCCACTGCAGTGAGAAGCCACCACAATGAGAAGCCTGTGCACCGCAAAGAAGAGTAGCCCCTGCTCACTGCAATGAAAACCCAATGCAGCCATAAATAAATAAATTTATAAAAGAAAAGAAGAAGAGTCATGTACCACAATGTTCATTGTAGCTCTATTTATAACAGCCAGTACATGGAAGCAACCTAAGTGTCCATCGACAGATGAATGGATAAAGAAGATGTGGCACATATATACAATGAGGTATCACTCAGCCATAAAAAGAAAAGAAACTGAGTTATTTGTAGCGAGGTGGATGGACCTAGAGTCTGTCATACAGAATAAAGTAATCAGAAAGAGAAAAACAAATACCGTATGCTAACACATATATATGGAATCTAAAAAAAAAAAAAAAAAGGTTCTGATGAACATAAGGGCAGGACAGGAATAAAGACACAGATGTAGAGAATGGACTTGAGGACACAGGGAGGGGGAAGGGTAAGCTGGGACAAAATGAGAGAGTAGCATTGACATATATTCACTACCAAATGTAAAATAGATAGCTAGCAGGAAGCAGCTGCATAGCACAAGGAGATCAGCTCAGTGCTTTGTGACCACCTAGAGGGGTGGGATAGGGAGGGTGGGAGGGAGATGCAAGAGGGAGGGGATATGGGGATATATGTATATGTATAGCTGAATCACTTAGTTATAAAGCAGAAATTAACACACCATTGTAAAGCAATTACACTCCAATAAAGATGTTAAAAATAAAAAAACTCAACAGAAAATGATGATATTATAAGTAAACAGCCAGTCAAAATCGTATCTGCCCAACCTGCTTGATGCCATGAAAAACATCCACTCAACTTCCAGTCCCCAAGAGCAGGAAGCCAGGTGATTACCTTCCAGATCCTGTCTCTGAAAAACAGAATTCTGGATGGACATTTCCTGTCTCTCACCGTCTGGTGTTTCTTTGTGGGGAGAGGGGTATTCTCCAAGTATCTGCTTTTGAAAACTGACTTCAAAATGGAATTTAGGAAATCACTCTCATCTCTACACCACCTCTATCTCCTCCCTAATCTCTCTCCTCAACACCGCATTACATCCTGCTCCTATATGGCGTGTGGGTCCCCAGAAGTCTACTGCAGGAGAACATGTATGACCTCTGGTCATTTGGTCAGTTGAGGTGACTTTCTCCTGGACAGGTGTCTGTGTCAGCTGGACCTGGTGACATGACGGTAGAGGTGCCGGCAAGGCCTGACTCAGAGTGGCAGTGCTGATGGAGAGCTCCAACTATCTCCCCAAGGCCCTCTCTTGCTCCTTAGGCAAAGGAGGCTCAGGGAGTGTTGTGAGCAGAGCCCAGAACTGATTCCTAGACCAGGGCCCCTTCCACCAGGACATTTGCTGAGCTGTTTCACTCATGCACTAATCAATCACACATTTAGACAACTACTTAGTCCACAAATGTTCAATAAGCCTCTACCGTGGGAAAGCACAGAGCTGGGGTCAATAAAAGGAGCAGGAAGAAGTGCTGGTGCTGAA
Source organism: Pseudorca crassidens (assembly GCF_039906515.1). Classification (NCBI taxonomy): domain Eukaryota; kingdom Metazoa; phylum Chordata; class Mammalia; order Artiodactyla; family Delphinidae; genus Pseudorca; species Pseudorca crassidens. The sequence goes on along the minus strand of NC_090296.1, from coordinate 94,310,786 downwards.
TTCGTTTATTAGTTCCAACAGTTTTTTTAATGTGTGGAATCTTCAGGATTTTCTACATATAGTTCATGTCATCTGTGAACAGAGATCATTTTACTAATTCGTTTCCAATTTGGATGCACTTTATTTCTTTTTCTTGCCTAATTGCTCTAGCTAGGAGTAGGGAGGGCTTTTTAAAGGCTCTGCCTGTGGCCCTACAAGGCCGTCTTCCTCCCTTCCCTAAATCCCCAGTATGCTAAACTAATTCTTTTGGCTTAACTGACTTGCACACGTCACAGCTAATATTTGGTTAAGGAAGGAATTAGTCTGAGAACTATCCGACCACAGATCAATCAGGCTCTTTCCACTTTCTCTTGAGCTAAGTGATCTATCATTATTAAAATGACATCATTAAATTGAACAGGTAACACCCATTGACACCTCAACATAGATTCCTTTAGAAAAGGGAGTTCCAAGATTAGGTCAATATTGACTCTGGGGGAGCAGAGAAAGATTTAGAATTGGATCCAGGAGGGAATGGAGCCTCTGGAGAGCAAAGAAAAGGCAGTGGAGGCCCTTAGGTAAGGGGTGGAGGAAAAAGGAGTAGAGTTGATGGGGGGATATGTACACTATGATTGAGGTGGCTACCTGTTTCCCATACTCCCATCCATGGGGTATCACCAGCATGATTTTTGCTATTTTCTAGGACCACTTGTACTATTATTGACTCCGTTTTTCTAAAAATAAATAGTTTTTCAAAGGAAATTTTATATCTCTACTCAAAATCCCTACCAGAATCATTTGCCATAAATAGAATGTAACTGTAGAAAATACATACAATGAAAACAATATCATATTGTTAAATTCTAACTAAACAGTCGTCTGCCAAAGGATGCCAGCCTGGGGCTTATTTTCTCAGTTAAATAGAATAGCATGAGTTAGGGAGGCGTGGAAAACATTACCACCATGCTAAATTTCTCCTTGAAACAATTAGAAAAATGAGGAAACAATTAAAATGGGAATAACTTTCTCACCCTCTAATTCAAAGTTATTTTATGTTGGGGTGCTGTCCTATCTAAAATTACCTCCCACACCTCCAATGGAACATATGCTTAAATAAAGAAATTCTGAGGTGGAGAATCAGATCTGCCTTCTTTTTGTGAAAAGAGCCCAAAGCTCCCTGCCAGAGAAGACTTGAGAAATGAGGGTTATGGCTGGGAAGGGAATTTGGAGCATTTCTAGGGAGGTAACATCGTGGAAGTTCACTAGAGGCAGTAGGGAATGAAGGCTGAGCAACACAAACATCTCTCATCCCCACAGTTAGCTTTCCTCGCAGAATCTGTGGGGAAAGCAAAAGCCATTTAAAGGCTAGAGACAAGAAAGGGAGCTAGCAAGGTCTGCTATGGCTTCAGTTCTCTGTTTACACTCCTTTTCATCCTCTTCTCCCTTCTTCTCCCTTCTCTCTCCCTCTCTCCCTCTCTCTCCCTCCCTCCCTCTCTCTCTCTCTCTCTCTCTCTCTCTCTCTCTCTCCCCCCCACCCACTACCACCACTCACTCCAGTCTACTTTAGCTCACCTTATACATGTAGGAAAAGATGGAGGGAGGCATGCCAAAATGCCATAGGTGTATACTTGAGGGTTGAGAGTGGAAGGAGCAGGGCTTGCTTGACAGGGACCTTATTTCATGTACAAACTTTTATATGATTTAAAATTTTCAACAAATATGTACCAACTCAGTTAAAAACATTTTCATGTCTTGAATAACAACAACCAAAAAGAATGACTCAACAAGCACTATGGTAACTGTGTTTCTGCCTAATGGGAGATCTGTTTTCTGTTTAGACTCAATATGAAAGTTACTCTTTTCACCAAAGAAATTAAGTATAACGTCCCACCACCACCACACTGGCAGCAGAATATGGAGTGTTCAAATTAGAGAGGTGTAGGAGCAAGACTACTGCATAATCAATTTTTTTAAAAGCTATTGAGTACTTTAATAAATAGCAAGTAGCAAGCAGTTAGCAAAAAGCATACTGAAAGATTTAATTTCTTTTAAATACCAATGATGCAGGATGCATATAAAAAGAAATTTAGCAAGTAAAAGCAAATCATTTTCTACAATGCCTTTGAAAGTAGTTTCTACCATTATTTTCTACATTCACTCCTTGCTGCTTTTACATGGTATTTAACAAAATTTAAAATTGTTTTAATTATTTGTCATTTATTTTTAGTCTCTCCCTCTCCCCATAGAATATAAGTCCACAGGAGTGGGAACCATATCTGTCAATTACAGTCTCTGGCAAATGATAGGTGCTTAATTAATTTGTTGGATGAATGAAAACAATGATAAAGATCTTTAAATAAGAAAATAACAATCTCAGAACAACTTACTGTTGGATAAAAATAGAGTAGAAAACTCCTTAGAGATCAAAAAACCTGCACGATATAAGAAGAGAAAATTGGCAGATTGTAGAGAGAATACTTGGCTAAGGGTTTTCATCAGTTTTTTAGTGAAGAGAAATTGCAAATTACTACCTTAGTTTTACTGCCTAAAACAATATCTAAAACTTATAAATTGGAGTGTGTGTGTGTGTGTGTGTGTGTGTGTGTGTGTGTGTGTGTATACTCAAGTTAACTATGGTATAAACTCTACAGATTTCTCCAATTCATAATGCAAGTTTGGTGTTTGGAAAGAGCATGCGTTTGTGGCCAGACCAATGTGGGTGTGAATTCCAGCCCCAACACTATAGAGGAGTGTGTGTGTGTTCCTGATTCAAACAAACTGTGAGGAACTATTTACAAAACAATTGGGGAAATTTGAACACCAGTAGAAAGTGAATGATGTTAGGCCATTGTTCACTTGGATAGGTGGTACTAACAGCATTGTGGTTACATTTATAAAGGGTCCTCATCTATGGAGATGTGTATTGTGGATGGAGTGGTATAATGTCTGGGATTTGCTTTAGAATAATCAGAGTTGAGGCTGGCTAGGAGAATGGATAAAACAAGATTGACTGTGAATTGGTGATTGCTGAAGCTGCTGTTGGCTGCACAGGACTTCACCATTCTATTCCCTTTATTTTTGTATAAATTTGAAATATTTTCATAATCAGAAGTTTAAAAACAACCCAATACACATGTACAGGTTAGAATAACACACTAGTTCCGTGACTCTGGGTAAGTTTCAAACCTTTTCTGAGTCTTAGTTTCCTCATCTGTAAAATTGGATTATGGGGTTGGTCAAAGAAGTTTGTTCGGTTTTTTCCATAAGATGGATCTAGTAATGCTTAGTTGTCTTTAACTTCATTCAAAACAATTTTGTTAGATTGTACTGTAACACCTGTCACATCAGCGTGAATTTAAAAAAAAAACTTATCGGGCTTCCCTGGTGGCGCAGTGGTTGAGAGTCTGCCTGCCAACGCAGGGGACAAGGGTTCGAGCCCTGTTCTGGGAAGATCCCACATGCCGCGGAGCAACTAGGTCCGTGAGCCACAATTAATGAGCCTGTGCATCTGGAGCCTATGCTCCGCAGCAGGAGAGGCCACGATAGTGAGAGGCCCACGCAGCGTGATGAGGAGTGGCCCCCACTTGCCGCAACTAGAGAAAGCCCTTGCACAGAAACGAAGACCCAACACAGACATAAATAAATAAATAAATAAATTTTTTAAAAACTTATCAAAATTGGTGAATTTTAGGGCTTCCCTGGTATCACAGTGGTTAAGAATCCACCTGCCAATGCAGGGGTCACGGGTTCGAGCCCTGGTCCGGGAAGTTCCCACATGCCGCGGAGCAACTAAGCCTGTGCGCCACAACTACTGAGCCTGCGCTCTAGAGCCTGCAAGCCACAACTACTGAGCCTGCGCTCTAGAGCCTGCAAGCCACAACTACTGAAGCCCGCATGCCTAGAGCCCATGTTCCGCAACAAGAGAAGCCACTGCAATGAGAAGCCCACGCACCACAACGAAGAGTAGCCCCCACTCGCCACGCCACAACTAGAGAAAGCCTGCATGCAGCAATGAAAACCCAACGTAGCCAAAAATTTAAAAATTAATTTTTTAAAAACAATTGGTGAATTTTTGTGTAGCCATTTTCATATTGCAGATGGAAGAAAAAAGTAATGTTTTTAGCATAGTATGCTTTATTATTTCAAGAAAGGTCAAAATGCAACTGAAACACACAAAAAGATTTACGCAGTGTATGGAGAAGGTGCTGTGACTGATCGAATGTGCCAAAGTGGTTTGCGAAGTTTCGTGCTGGAGATTTCTTGCTGGACAATGCTCCACAGTCAGGTAGATCAACTGAAGTTGATAGTGATCAAATGGAGACATTAACTAAGAACAATCAACGTTATACCACGCGGAATATAGCTGACATATTCAAAATACCCAAATCAAGCGCTGAAAATCATTTGCACCAGCTTGGTTATGTTAATCGTTTTAATGTTTGGGTTCCACGTAAGCTAAGTGAAAAAACCTTCTTAACCAAATTTCTGCATGTGATTCTCTACTGAAACATAACGAAAACGTTCCATTTTTAAAACAAATTGTAACAAGTGATGAAAAGTGGATACTGTACAATAATGTGGAATAGAAGAGATCATGGGGCAAGCGAAATGAACCACCACCAACCACACCAAAGGCCAGTCTTCATCCAAAGAAGGTGATGTTATGTATATGGTGGGATTGGAAGGCAGTCCTCTATTATGAGCTCCTTCCAGAAAACAAAACGATTAATTCCAACAAGTACTGCTCCCAATAAGACCAACTGAAAGCAGCATTCGATGAAAATCATCCAGAATTAGTCAACAGAAAACACATAATCTTCCATCAGGATTATGCAAGACCGCATGTTTCTTTGATGACAGGGCAAAAACTGTTTCAGCTTGTCTAGGAAGTTCTGATTCATCCGCCGTATTCACCAGACAGTGCACCTTCAGATTTCTATTTATTTTGGTCTTTACAAAATTCTCTTAATGGAAAAAATTTCAATTCCCTGGAAGACTGTAAAAGGCACCTGGAACAGTTCTTTACTCAAAAAGATAAAAAGTTTTGGGAAGATGGAATCATGAAGTTGACTGAAAAATGGCAGAAGGTAGTGGAACAAAGTGGTGAATACGTTGTTCAACAAAGTTCTTGGTGAAAATGAAAAATGTGTCTTTTATTTTTACTTTAAAACCAAACGAACTTTTTGGCCGACCCAGTAATAATACTTATGTCATAGATAGCTATGAGGTTTAAATAATGTAATACATATATCAAATATAACAGTGACTGGCACATAGGGCTCATACATATTAGCTGTTGTTGACATTAATATTATTAGGGAGGGAGAGAGCACAAAATCTGGATACATATGTAGCAAAAGGTCAATCGAGGCACAGGGATTATGGGTGATTTTAATGTTCTTTTTTTTGTTTGTTTAAATAACTAATATTTTTAACAGTGAATATGGATTATTTGTATAATAAAAAATAAGCTTGAATGCTGCCTCAAATCCTTTCATGAATGAAATGGAACTACCTAATGAAAGTTTAATGAAATTGAATTAATCATTAATTGAAAATTGTCAAGGATCAAGGGAAGAAGTCACAGGAAGGAAGGTGGGGCCAGGTCCAGGGGAGTGGACAAAGCTGGAAGTGACAGCGAGCCCTCTGGAGAGGAAAGAGGCCTCCAAAAGCTCTCCAAGGACAGCCTGCCCCGCACAGCAGTCCTTTCTGCTTAGTTGTTCTTTTCCTCCACTATAAAAATTGGGTCCTTGCCTTTTTACTGTCAATATATTTTCTCCTTAGAAGAAAGCAGCCTTCAAACAAACTCAATTATCACTCTCCCAAGGACAACTCTCAAACCCACATCACCAATTCTCACTGTCTCTGAGCTGCCTGCCAAGCAATTTCAACTTGGTATGCTCATTTTCACCTTAAATCTCAATATTTCTATAATGGCACAAATCCTGTTCTACTCCCACAATATGACACTTATTATGACACTTAGTACTGCCTTTCCAATTCCACTAGGACTCCAGTCTCCAGAGGAAAAACCTCCCTCTCTGCCCTCACAATTGATTCTATTTGACAACATCATAGTAGCCGATTATGTGCCAGGCACTAGGGTTAGAAAGATGAAAATATGTGGATTCTGCTCTCAGGAGTCAGTGCTTATGCCAGTGTCCCTGTCTGGAGTGTCCTTTGATCATTTTTCACTCCGTAAACTCCTATTCACCCTTCAGTGCCCACTCAAATGTTACCTCTTTTGTGACATCTTTCTGACTTCTTCCTCTGAGGTCTCAGTTTGGCACCTGTTGCCTTGTATCATGATTACTTGTTGTGGAAGAGGCTGAGAATTGTCTTCAAATATTTAGTATCTCCCCTTCTCTCATAGCAATAGATTCCCTAAGTTTTAGCCCAAGAAGTGACCTCCCAGAATAAAGACTGCATTTTGCATCCTCCCTTGCAGTTAGTTGTGGCCACATGACAAAATTCTACACAATGGGATGTGAAAGAAAGTGAGGCAGACAACTTCCAGGGAGAAACTTTGAAAGGAGGGATTATGGTCTTCTTTCCCACTCCCTCCATCCTTCTGATTGGAGCAGAGATGGACTGTAAGCCCTCTTGGTTCAGGCAGGTAAGGGCAACACCTGATGAATCAAAGCCACCACACCAAACCTGGGATGCCTACCTCCAGCCTATCAAGTAAAAGAGAAGTAAACCATTTTATTTAAGCCACTGTTATTCCATGTCTCTGAAATAGGCAAGTAAACCTATTTCTTAAATAATATACTTGCCTACTTCTGACCCCCCCCGCCAAAGTTGTATAATTCTTGACGGTATTACACACATGTAATTGAAGTCTCAAAACAACAGGAAGAAAAGCATGAGGCAGAAGGAATATTTGAAGACATAATGGCTGAGAATTTTCCAAAACTGATGAAAAACCCCAAGCCACAGATTTAAGAAGATGTATGAACTACGTACATCTATACAAGCAGAGTAAATACAAAGGAAACCATACCTACCATGCCATATTTTTTAAACTGGTAAAAATAAAGACAAAGAGAAAAATCTTGAAGGCAGTCAGAAAAAAAGACACCTTTATTTGCCCAGTGCTTGGAACAGATCAAGCTCCTGAAAAATATTTGCTGAATGAATGAATGATGACTTGGGTGAGTGTTTGATTGACTCAGATCACGTTGTTGCCCAGCATGTTGTGGTAGAAACACTGGAATGGGTATCAGGAGACCCGAGTTCTAATTCCAGCTCTGTCTTAATTAGCAATACGAAACTAGACAACCATTTACTTCCTCCAGACTTCTGTTTCCTTGCTACAAAATGAAAAAGCCAGATTTCTGACTCTGATAATGGCAGAGTAGCTTGTGGCAGACCAACCCTCCCACTGAGAACATCTCAAAACCTAGACAAGATATAAAAGGCAAAAAAAGTTTAATAGTATTGGAGAGAAACCCTGGCAGCCAGTACTTGAGGAGACAGGATCTCAGAGAGAAGGGAACCGAATGAAGTGAGTTCAACAATCTGCCAGCACTTTGCCCCACAATGTTCTTTCTGATTCATCAGTAGTTCAGGATGAGTGAATAAAAACTCCAGCAGAAAAAAGATCCTAAGAGTTTGGGAAGCTAACCTTAGCTCTCAGCAGCTGCACAGGGTTGAGGAGACAAAAACATGTCCCTTGTCCTGGAAGCTATAAAAGTTCTAATTTAAAATAAAATCTAGTAAGTCATGGATGTGTGTTAAGATCTCTGAGGTAACCACTAAAAGAAGAGTAAAAGAATTATAATAAGCTAGTAGAAGAGGAAATTCAATGATAAATATATTTCATTTATCCATAATCCATGGAGACAGAATGCACATTTGTGGTTACCAGGGACAAGGATGGGAGGGGGAAATGGGGAGCAACTGCTTAATGGGTGCAGGGTTTCCTTTCCGGGTGATGAGAATATTTTGGAACTAGATAGAGGTGGTAGTTGTGCAACACTGTGAATGTATTACATGCCACTGTGTTGTCCACTTTAAAATTGTTAAATTTTATGTTATATGAATTTCACTTCAATAAAAATTTTAAAATTTCAATAAAAATGACAAAAATGTGTAAAATACTTGATTTATACAAAAGAAGGCAAGGAAAAAAATTTAAAAAGGAATACAGAACAGGTGAGACAAAAGAAAATAAGAAAAGTAAGATGATAAAATTTAACTCAATGTATCAATAACTACATCAAATGTAAATGGTCCTAATATATTGATCAAAAGACAGAAATTATCATAAAACTCAACTATACTGCTTATAAAAAACACACTTTAAATATTAGAATACAGGAAGGTGAACTGAAGGAAGAAGATATACCATATAAGCATAAACCTGAGGAAAACAGTGGAGCTGACTAATACCAGACAAAGCAGACTCTGAGGCAAGAAGCATTACTAAAGATAAAGAGGAACAACTCATAATTAAAAAACTCAGTCCACCAGGAAGCAACAGCAATTCTAAATTCAACTGTACCTCATAGCACGACTTCAAAAATATGAAGCAAAACTTGACAGAATTAAAGACAAATAGGCACTCCAAAAGTCATAATGGAAGATTTAATATGCCTCTCAGTAACTGACAGAACAAGCAGGGGGAAAAAAAATGACAAAAATATCCAAGATTTGAACACCACAATGTACAGACTTGATCTTATTAACTCATAAAGAATGTTGTACCCAACAACTGTAGGATACACACTTTTCTCCATGTGTACCAAAATTTTACATATACCAAAACTGATCATTCTCAGGGCCATAAAGCAAGTCTCAACACAATTCAAAGGACTGAATCCCACAAAGCATGGTCTCTGACAACAGTAGAATTAAGCTAGAATCAATAACAAAAAGATAACAAGAAAATCCCTAACTGTTTGGAAACTGAGCAACACACTTCTAAAATGAGGAGACCAGAACACATGCTCTCCAGGGTCCCTTCAAGGTCTGACAGTCTCTGAGTTTGAGTGCCTCATTTGCCAGCTTTCCACTTCACGCCAAGCAGTGCAGGCCACAGCAAATTTTCCTCATGTGTTTGGAGGCTAATGGGATTGCCAGCTTTTGCTCCATTCTCTTTGCGCGTGCGAGAGAGAGAGAGAGAGAGAGACAGAGACAGAGACAGAGACAGAGAGAGACAGAGAGAGAGACAGAGAGAGAGAGAGAGAGAGAGAGAGACAGAGAGACAGAGAGAGACAGAGAGAGACAGAGAGAGACAGAGAGAGACAGAGAGAGAGAGAGAGATTGATTCCCTGGGCAAAGTGAGACAATCTCCTATTTGCTCTCCTTCCTCCCTCTGCCTCCTGGGGTTCTGCAGGAGACATTTATGTTCCCCAATGACCATTTTTCCCAACTACAGGATATACCTTCCAGATTCCCATGAGGCTCTCCCAGTCTAATGACAGTAGCCACTCCATTTCCAAGGCTGCTCACCGGAGGGGCAGCATCAGCCACAAAGAAAGTGATGCCTGGTCTACGTACAGACTCCTCAGACAGAAGCCAGGGAGACTGACAGACCAACAGCTTGGAGACATCATTCTGCCCTGAACTCTCAGAGCTGGGCCACTTGTAGCCACCTTATTTGGGCTCCTGAAGGTGGCTGAAAGCAAGTCAGATAAACCTAGCATCCCTTGATTGGAGGAGTAAGTAAGGCCTGGTGTAGACCAATACCCAAACGGCCAAGAGCTCTCTTCAGTTATCCTGTCCAGACTTGCCATGTGCTTATTTGTTGGGAAAGATTGAATACTCCTTTACACTAGGGTAAACATGATTGATAACCTTTAACAGGCATCCAAACCTCATTCGCTCAACATACTTTTATTAAGCTCCTACAACATGACAGGTACTCTGCTAGACACTAGTGTTACAAAGAGGAATCAAATGGATTCGTAAGTAAGAGAATTAAGCTCTAAAGTGTTGGTGAGAGTGTTTTCAGGAATATCCATGGGGACTATCCCATGGATGAGTCTAAAGTCCAGCATCTTCCTGAAATCAGAACCTGAGCCATAGCCAATCCTGGAGCCTAGAATGGTACAGGTCTTATTGCTCCACAGTAAAAGCCAAGAGTGGCCTTCCCCCAACACCAATCTCAGCACCAGTGCTCCTGCATCATACATTACTGGATTCAGAAATTTTTGGAGATGGTGACAAAGTAAACATATGGATATGGGGCACATAAACTTGTTTACAGCAGACAAAGCCACTATTACCCACAACCTTGTATTATTGGTATTGTAGCAGAGCCTCCTGGTCCCAGGGGTTGTACTGAGGCACTGAGAGGACTCACATGTCATGCTCAGGCAGCACTGTACTTGTATTTTCACAAATGGACAAAAAGAGCAGAAGATATGTTCCTGTGGGAGAATGGGAAGGAGCGCTGGTGCTTTGAGTGATGGCTATACGGACCGGTGTAGGGAGAGGGTGTAGCTGAGCCCAGATGGCCTAGCTGAGATAGGCAGTGAGCGCCCATCAGCCCTCCCTGGAGGTCTGCTGGGCCAGCTCTGGGCTTCCCTGCCGGCAGCTGTGATGTCTGGTGCACCTCACTCAGCTACCCCTCAGTAGCTCTCTACCCTAACTCCTGCCTCCCAGTGCACCTGTGACTCTGTGCGAGACAGGGGCCTGCACAGATCACTGTCAGCTTACCTCCTGAGTTCTGGAGCCAGGCCACCCTCAAGGCCACAGAGCTGACCCACAGTCCCATGTCCAGGTAAAGTGACTGGCAGACAGCTGAGAGCAGGTCCCATGGGCATCACAGAATCAAAGTAGAAGAGGTCATTCAGCTAATCCCTCATGGCTGGGTGAGGAAGCAGGTACAGAGGTCTCCTGCCTCCCCAGACCTAGAATAAATCCTTCCTCCATTTCTTGCCTGTCCTCCACCTAGCAGGTTCCTGTGGAGCTGTGAGAAAACACACACACACACGCAGGTAGACCCACACATGTGTGCGCACACACACACACACACACACACACACATCAGGTGCAGAGCTGAGCCCTGACCCGTGGCTGGTGGTTCTGGGTGTCACCCATTTGACAGTACTCACTTCCTATTTGGCTTCCCTGAGGCTTGGAATGGACACAGAGGGGTCACAAACAACCTCTCCTGCAGGGTGGGGGCAGAGGCTCCCAGAGAGACCTGCAGCTAGTCCACACAGGCAGGGGGAGGTCACCAGGCTCCTTCCCAGTGCCCTCCAGTCCCTGTGGAGTCCCTCAACACTATTTCCCAATCTGACAAATGTGAACCAAACCTGGCTTCTCAGTGACAACACCCACTCCTAGCATAAAGGGTGAGTGACAACATTCTAAAACAGAAAAAAGAAGATGCATGCCTCCCTCTATGAGAAGAAATCCTTTGGGGCCAGCCAAAGGGGAAAGAAATGAACATTTACCATGCACTTGCCATGCATTTTCACATATGGTCTCAGCAACCATCGGAGGAGGATTATAGTTTCCAGTTTTACACAAAGGGAAACTGAGGCCCACAAATGCTAGTTATGCAATTTGCCCAAAGTCACAGCACTACTGAGTGGTGGGATAGCATTCAAACTCAGGTCTCCTTAATGGGCAAGGAAAAAAGCCTCGAAGGCCAAGGTGGTGATTTGAGAAAGAAACAGTATGCGGAAAGGGCAGGCTGAGTATAAAAGCAAAACACGTGCATTTGAGTTTATTTTTAAAAGCCCAAATTTCTAAAAGAAAGGAATTTATATATGGGATATGTTACATTTCTGGTAGATTTTCAAAAAAGAATAGACCCTTCCCCCCTGAGCGAATTTATATCCAGTCTGAGTCCAAAGACTTGAGCCATGTAACCTTGGATGAGCCACTTAATCCTTTGGAGAGAGGCAGATTGGAGACAGCCCAGAAATGAGTTGGCAGAAGGAGGAAACTGAAGGCTGCTGATGTGAATGACAAATGCTAGAAATGTGGATGTGGAAGGGCAGAGAGAAACAGACATCTGGGAAGCGGGATGAGGGCTGATGGCAGTGGGCAAGCAGAGAGAGCATGTCTGAGGCCAACCATCTGAGGGCCTACAGACAGGGGAGGGCACTCAACTATAATCTCCATGTAGCTAAAAGCTCATCTGATTCTGCCACTGCCCCAAGGCCTGAGGCCTAGGTGGTATTCAATGACAAGCTAAGAAAAGAGCAAAGAAGAAATTCAATCCTGTGCTCAAATGGAGAAGGTAGGATTCTAAGAGGTTCCTGAAAGGATAGTGTCCAGGGGCCCAGAACAGTGCTGGCACAAAGTAAAAGATCAATATCTGTTTATCAGATGAATTAATAAATCAGGATATCTAGTTTCTGACCCAACTCTGCTTCTCCATCAATCTAAAGAAATCAATTTAATCTCTCAGGATCTAATTTTCATCAAATGTAAATTGAAGAGCTTATACTGGACAACCTCCAGCTCAGGTGCTCTATGGCCCCAAGGCTGAGGACCCCCTGGCCAAAGCACACCCTCTCACAGACGAGAGTGGGATGAATGCCAATAGACCATGGAGTCCATGGATGCCAGCCCAGGGTTCAAGAATCTTCTTTGAGGAAGAGGTAGTGAGTAACCTCTGGGCTGGAACACAGGAGATGGTACAGAAAATTTATCCAATCTCTCTCTCATGCTTTCTCTCTCTCTCTCTCTCTCTCTCTCTCTCTCTCTCACACACACACACACACACACACACACACAGAGTCCCTCTTACCTCCCAGATCACACTTAACCAGACTAGCAAAGGTTTGAGCCACGTGTGTCAGCTCAGGAAGGTCTAATCCTCGACCCCCAACAACTCCTCAGACTCCAATGCGTGTGGCCCTGTGTTATTTCAAATGTGAGATCCATTCCCCATCTTTTCTCCTGCATCCCTATCCTTCATCCATGTCTGCCACTCATCAAGCCTCCCACAGTGCCAGGGGGCATGGGCACAGGCTCCAGCCTCAAAGCACCTCTCCAGCACTGACTCCCCAGCTGACTTCGGGTAGTCATTTAACCACTCTGACTCCAGTTCCTCATCTGTGAAATTAGGAAATAATGCCTACCTGCAGGTTTTTTGCAAAAGTTAAATAAGAGAGTGAACATAAAGAACCCTGCACACTGTAATAGGGGTATTGCAGTAGGGGAGACAGGTGAACTTCAACTCCAAATTCAACAAGGACAAGTGGGGATTCACAACCAACAAACAGGGTGAGGGGTCAGTGGATGGAAAATTACTAAGAGGAGACATAAATGGTAGGGGGATTCTTGCTAAACTGACTTAACAGGATTCATGCTGAAGGCAGGCCAGGATAGTCAAATACCAAAGGTGGGAGATGAGGAATTTGATCATAGACGGTGATTAGATATCAAGGGTGGGGGATTCTGTCTAAACTGACTTAGGATTCTTACTAAAACTAGGCTTAGCAAAAACAGACATGGAAGCCCAAGGTCAAAGCCTAATCAAAAAGAGGGTTCAAAGGAGCCTAACAAATGTTTGGTAGGATTGGTCAAGGAGAGAGTCTTGATAACCTGCCACAACTGTCCAACTAACAATTATCAAGCCAAACACAGGGCCTTAGTGTTCTGAGTCCTCAAAATAACCCTGGAAGGAGGATCAAGAATCATCATCCCAGTTTCATCAATAAGAAAATAAGGGCACCAACAGCCCAAAGTCACACTGCTGGTGAATGACAGAGCTGGAATTTGAACCCAGAAAGTCTGGCTCCTAAGCCCATAGCCTTAATCACCAGATGACACAGCTTCCTATCTAGTTCATTTTTGATGGATTTCATGCTTAATTACTCTCTCCACAAATTTGGGGCACAGAGACCCAAAGAGATATGGCTCTCATGCCATTCTGCTTTACAATGGGCCATCCCTTCACATCCTAATCATTACTTTGGGGCCTAGAAAGATAAGCCACTGTAATGGACGCTCCATAATGTGATTTGACCAACAAAAACATTGGTACACAAAAGAAGAAACCAGAGCAGATTTCTGCATTAGTTTCTATTTTTGTTGTGTTCTGCTTTTGTTTGATAATAAGGGGGAGGAGACTGAGCTTGAACACTCATCTGCAGCAAAAATTTTTTTATCACCAGGGCCTGGAAAACAAAATGAGTTTTAATTTCTTCCAATTTTATTTCAACTTTGCCAGTGAACATCTGTTCTCATGGGCTTGGAAGCCATAATACACGGCTAACACTTTCCAATAATTTTCTTTTGATAATTCCTCTGACAGTGTGAATAAAAGGGCCTGAATATGGATTAAACATCACATGACAGTACTTTCCCGATTCTGTGTGACAAACTGATACTTTTCTTTTTCTACCAAGATAATAAGAGGGAAAAAAATGACTTATTAGAAGGGAAAAGCATTGGACTAGGCATCAGGAAAGTCAGGCTCTCATTCAGGCTCTGCCACCTACTCTTTAGCTGTGTGACCTGGGGTGGGCAACTTCACATCTCTGGGTGTCTTTTTCAACAATGGGAGGTGACAATCTTATTCTACCTTATCCCCAAGTCCCTCCCAGCTCTGAAATTTCCTGCATCAATAATACAATATAGTGCCAGGAGACCCTCACAGCATCAGTATTTTGGCTTTGGACCTAGTTTGAGTTAACCTGGCTTGCTGGCTAACATAGGGGAAAATCCACAATTAATTGTATACATTTATGAGCATAAAAAGGACAATGTCTATGTCAGGGATCCCACATGACAGGCGACATAAGGGAGGGCATCAGAGTGAGCAAGTAAACAATAGGGAGAAGTAGGAACAGTGGTGAACAGTGTCTCTGAAGGTGGCAGCAGTGGAAATGCAGGCCCAGTGTGACCAGAGTCTGAGTTTTCAAGAGAAGATAGAAGTCTAGATTTTTATGTGAGACTTCCCAATTTTTAAAATACTACTGGAGCCAAAGAAAACATACTCAGGGTCCCAGTTAGCAAATACTGGGTCACGTTTACTGGGTCTCCATACCCTTCTCTTTGCTCCCAGAGCTACAAGTATGAACAGCATTCGTTCTGTTTACTCATCTATCTCCTTGCTGGGCCTAGAACATCTTGAGGGTCCTAGATTCTATGTCAATCTTGAGTAGCACATTCTGAATAGTTAATGGAATAAAGGAATCATTATTTACAACTAAAACCTCACAAAAGACCACAGACTGGGTGGCTTAAACAAGAGAAATGTATTTTCTAACAGTTCTGGTGGCTGTAAACTCCAAGATCAAGGTTCCTGCAGGATTCAGTTTCTAGTGAGGCCTCTCTTCCTGGCTTACAGGCAGCGACCTTCTTGCTGTGTCTTCATGTGGCCCTTCCATGGTGTGTGAGCACAGAGAGACAGAAAGCTCTCTGCGGTCTCTTTTTATAAGGCAATAAACCTATCAGGTCAAGCTCCACCGCCCTATGACCTCTTTTAAACTTAATTACTCCCTTGGAGGCCCCATCTCCAAATATAGTCATACTGGGGGTTGGAGCTTCAACATATTAATTTGGTGGGCACACAAAAATTCAGTCAAGGGGGGAAACTCTCTGGCGGTCCAGTGGTTAGGACTCCATGCTTTCACTGCCAAGGGCCCGCATTCAATCTCTGGTCAGGGAACTAAGATCCTGCAAGCTGCTTAGTCTGGCCAAAACAATTTTTTTTTTTAATTTAAAAATTGAAACAAAAATTCAGTCCATCACAGTCACCTAATTCCAATCCACAAGAATTGACTAAAGGGATGGAGGAGGGAAAGGATAAGAAACTGAGTCTGGAGGGCAAGTCAAGAGGGGCAGGAGATGCAGAGGCCCTCAGCCAGGTTTGCCTGAGCCTCTTTCCTTTTCCAGTGGCCTGCATTTTCTCAAGCTTTACTGATGCTCCTCCCCCCTCCATTACCCACTGAGCTAAGCACTGGGCTCTCTCAGGACCATGGCCTTGAGCTTTCCTACAAGCTGATACACATACAGTATTGGCTGGGCCACCTCCAGCACCCACATAGTCTCCCTTCCTCACAGCAGACCTGCCACGGAGGCATCATTATCCTCACTTTCCTAACGAGAAAACTCAGGCCCAGGCAGGTGGAGTAACAGGTGCAAGTTCATATGTCTAGTGAGTGGCAGGGCCCAGATTCAAACCCCAGTCTGCTTGGCAATAAGGCCTTTGCCCCACCCCCTGAGCATCACAGCTTTCCTGCCATCCACCTCTTCACTAGCTGCCCTGTCCCCAACCTAGAACCTTCAGATATCAGAAGCCAGCACCTGAACCACAAACTGATGTTTACCAGGAGTCAATCCTCATATTCCCCAGATAGCTCATGCCTCATCTGATCATCATTTTCCCTCAGAGGCAGTCTTAGCATGTTACAAGTAAGAAATGATCCATGGTGAGTGGCTTCTGGGGTCCCAACAAGGCCCCCCTCACTTCTTAAGCAAGTTAAGAAGTGCTTTCTTAACACTCTGCTTTCTGGTACCTGAAATTCCATTTTTTGAGCTTCCTAAATCAAACCCTGATGATGAAGCCTGGTTAATCATCAGATCATTCAGGAAGCTTTTTATTTTTTACATAATGAAAAAGCTCACTGGTTCCACCCCCCATTTATATAAGTAATAAATGTTTATTGTAAAATGTTAAACAATACCTAAAGATATAAGAAAATAAAACTCACCTGAAATTCTACCCTGAGATAACCATCACTAACACATCAATTACCTTATTTATATATATATAGGTTTTATGAGGTCTTACCACACATGCCACTTTTATTGCTAACTCTTTAAATGTGGTTTGGGGAGGGGAGGTTACTTTCTTACTCCACCTCTGTCCCCTATCACCCATAGTCTTTGGCCCAGGTCACCAATGTTAACAACCTTTCTCTATGCTCATCAATCATATGTACATACACAGACAGGCACAGACTGATAACGATGATGATAATGATAGGTTTAAAAGGGAGATCTGGATTATTCTTTGATTTATCCTTTAAAAAAAAAAAAAGAAATCGGGACTTCCCTGGTGGCACAGTGGTTAAGATCTGCCTGCCAATGCAAGGGACACGGGTTCGATCCCTGGTCTGGGACGATCCCACATGCCGCGGAGCAACTAAGCCCATGCGCCACAACTACTGAGCCTGAACTCTAGAGCCCGCGGGCCACAACTACTGAAGCCCACCTGCCTAGAGCCCGTGCTCCACAACAAGAGAAGCTACTGCAATGAGAAACCCACTCGCGGCAGCTAGAGAAAGCCCACGTGCAGCAACAAAGACCCAATGCAGCCAAAAACAAATTAAATAAATAAATAAAATAAAATTTTTTAAAAAGAAATCATATACATTTCTCTGACTTGATTTTCTCAGTTAATAATAGCTCATGGGAACACCTTAGTCATCTTTTTTAAAACTTCAAAGTATTCCATGATATTGATAATCACAATGCATTGAACTACTCCCCTACTGATGGAAACCTTATGTCCTATTTTTGTCACTATGCAACAAATATTCTAGGACATATCTATCCATACACACTGCCTCTATTCTATGAAAGAGATTCTCTGGAATGGAACTGCTAGGTTGAAATGACGTGTGTTTTTAATTTTAACTGCTAATGCCAGATTTCTTTCCAAAATGTTGTAGCAATCTACCTCTCTACCAACACTCTCCTGCTTCCCACCAGTAGTAGGTGTTATCATTCTCTAATTCTGTCAATCTGATGGGTGGAGAGTGATAGCGCATTGTTACTTTTTATTTTTTTCATTTCCCTGTCTACCAGAGAGCTTGAGCATCTTTTTAATGTTCATTAGTCATTTGGGTTTGTGTTTCTGTGAATAGTCTGTCCCTATTCTTTGCCCATTTTTAACTGGATTGGTTGCCTTTTTTAAATTTTTATTTTATATTGGAGTATAGTTGATTAACAATGTTGTTTTAGTTTCAGGTGTACAGCAAAGTGATTAAGTTATACATACACATGTATCTATTCTTTTTCAAGTTCTTTTCCCATTTAGGTTATTTCAGAATATTGAGCAGAGTTCCCTGTGCTATACAGTAGTTCCTTGTTGGTTACTGGTTGCCTTTTTACTATCAATTTGTAAGATATTAATCCTTTGGAATAGAGACAGGCTAACAGTTCACCTAAGCTTTTTCTTCATCCTCCTAAGAACAGCCAGACTACATGCCCCAGCCTCCCTAGTGCTTAGACATATCCAAAGACTTAGTTTCAGCTGCTAAATCATGGTGGAAGTGTGTGTTCCACTCCCAGACCCAGCCCATAAAATTGCCCACTTGTGAGTGTCCCTCCTAATTGTCCTTCCCCAACAACCTCGGAAGCCACATATTAACGATGGAGCTGCAACAAAATGGAAAGAGCCTGGGTTCCTGAAGCCCTCCCTGGAAGAGAGCTGCATCCAAACAGGTCACCTACTGTGGACTTCATATGAGTGAGAAACTCATTTCTATTGTGTTAAACCATAGGGAGTAATGGGTTGATATGTATAGCAGTTAGTCATGTCCTAACTAATACACCTACCACCTGCCATATGTTTTACAACTCTGTTCCCCAAACTATCACTGTGTATCAACTTTGCTTGTAGTAAAATTTAAATTTTAAAATGCCTATATTTTCTTGTACTCCTTCATTTTATTGTTTCTATATTCTCTATCTAAAATGATCTCTTGGAAGATTTTCAGGAATACAGATTCTAAAATCCATCCTAAAAAATTCTGCTATAAGAGACTGTAGTGGAGCCAGGAAATCTAGATATTTTTAAAGCTCCCTGGGTGATTCTGTTACTTTCCCAGGATTGAGGGTATTGCTTAGGCCATTAAAGTGGCAGCCCCTACCACAACAGAAGTAACTTGGGGTAATGACCCCCTTATTATTCATTGATGCCACTGAGAATAATTTACCTGTCTTCTAAAAGTAGACTCCTGGAGGCATCTGGAGAGATCCTAACCTGAAGCTATGTGTTAGCCCATCATTGTAGGAGGCTACAATGGGTTCATATCTTGACTCCTCTACTTGTGTGTCCTTGGGCAAGTGACTTACCTTCTCTGGGCCTCCTTTTTCCTCCTCTACAAAGTGGAGGGTGATTATAATTTCTACTTTGTGATATGAATACTGACTTAATTTTCAGGGTCAAGCCAAAGATAAAGATACACATAAATATATTTAATTCAAAACCTGGCACATGAGAGCAGCCCAAGAAATTGTTATTATTAATTCTAACTTAGAGAGACACTAAATACAACCTTGTGTAATCTATAATTTTCCCTGTGGACAGTTCCACTGGACATCTTCAGGCACTAAGCCCTTTCAGTTAAAGAAATGCAAATTAGAAACATCAGATATAGATAAATATTTAAAGAGCAATTAGCTTTACAAGCATAAAAATATCCCAGAAATTCTCTGAATCTCTCAAAACTTGCTCAATTTGGTCTGTATTGTATTAGTGTATTTCTGTATTTGTGTGTGTGTGTGGTTTCGTGTGTTGCGGAGCAGGGGATCTTTAAAACGTTAGGTTAAGTATAAGGACTGCAAGCTCTTAAGAAAAATAATTGCTATCAGAATGACTATCATCAAACAGTCTAAAAGTAACAAATCCTGGAGAGAGTGTGGAGAAAAGGAAACCATGATACACTGCTGGTGGGAATGTAAATTGGTACAGCCACTACAGAAAACAGTATGGAGGTTCCTTAAAAAACAAAAATAGGACTACCACATGATCCAGCAATTCTACTCCTGGGTATATATATGGGAAAAATAATTTGAAAAGACACATGCATCCCAGTGTTCATAGCATTATTTATAATAATAGCCAAGACATGGAAACAACCCAAGTGCTCAGAAAACTGGATTAAGAAGATGTGGTATAGTAAAACTCCTAGAAGAGAACACAGACAAAACATTCTCTGACATAAATCATACCAATATTTTCTCAGGTCAGTCTTCCAAGGCAATAGAAATAAAAATAAATAAATAAACAAATGGGACCTAATCAAACTTACAAGCTTTTGCACAGCAAAGGAAACCATAAAAAAAAAAAAAAAAAAAAACCTATGGAACGTGGGAAAATATTTGCAAATGATGCAACCTACAAGGGCTTAATCTCTAAAATATACAACAGCTCATATAGCTCATAAACATAAAAACAACCCAATTGAAAAATGGGCAGAAGACTTTAATAGACATTTCTCCAAAGAAGACATTACAAATGAACAGTAAGCACATGAAAAGATGCTCAACATCATTAATCATTAGAGAAATGCAAATCAAAACTACAGTGAGGTACCACCTCACACCAGTCAGAATGGCCATCATTAAAAAGTCTACAAATGGGGCTTCCCTGGTGGTGCAGTGGTTAAGAATCCGCCTGCCAGTGCAGGGGACACGGGTTCGAGCCCTGGTCCAGGAAGATCCCACATGCCGTGGAGCAACTAAGCCCATGTGCCACAACTACTGAGCCTGTGCTCTAGAGCCTGCAAGCCACAGCTACTGAGCCCACCTGCCACAACTACTGAAGCCTGCACACCTAGAGCCCATGCTCTGCAACAAGAGAAGCCACCTCAATGAGAAGTCTGCGCACCACAATGAAGAGTAGCCCCTGCTCGCGGCAACTAGAGAAAGCCCACGTACAGCAACGAAGACCCAGGGCTTCCCTGGTGGCGCAGTGGTTGAGGGTTCGCCTGCCGATGCAGGGGACACAGGTTCGTGCCCCGGTCCGGGAGGATCCCACATGCCGCAGAGCAGCTGGGCCCGTGAACCATGGCCGCTGGGCCTGCGCGTCCAGAGCCTGTGCTCCGCAACAGGAGAACGGGAGAGGCTGCGACAGTGAGAGGCCCGCGTACCTCAAAAAAAAAAAAAAAAAGACGATGTGGTACATATATACAATGGAATACTACTCAGCCATAAAAAAGAACAAAATAATGCCATTTGCAGCAACATGGATGCAACTAGAGATTATCATACTAAGTGAAGAAAGTCAGAAAGAGAAAGACACAATACCATATGATATCACTTATATGTGGAATCTAAGATATGGCACAAAAGAACCTGTCTACAAAACAGAAACAGACTCAGACACAGAGATCAGACTTGTGGTTGCCAAGGGGGTGTGGAGGAGGGAGAGGGATGGACTGGGAGTATGGGGTTAGTAGATGCAAACTATTACATTTAGAATGGATAAACAACAAGGTCCTACTGTATAGCACAGGGAACTATATCCAATCTCCTGGGATAAACCATAATGGAAAAGAATATAAAAAAAGAATGTATGTATGTGTATAATGAGTCACTTTGCTCTACAACAGAAATTAGCACAGCATTGCAAATCAACTATACTTCAATTTAAAAAAAAACGATGTGGTATATATACATACACACACACACACACACACACACACACACACGTACACAATAGAATATTACTAAGCCATAAAAAAGGAATGAAATATTGCCATTTCAACGTGGATGGACCTACAGAATATTATGCTTAGTAAACATAAGTCAGAGAAAGACAAATACTATGATATCACTCATATTTGGAATCTAAAAATAATGCAAGTAAATGTATATACAAAACAGAAACAGATTCACAGACATAGAAAACAAATTTATGGTTACCAAAGGGGAGAGGGAGGGTGGGAGGGACAAATTAGGGGTATGGGTTAATAGATACAAACTACTATACATAAAATAGATAAGCAACAACAATTTACTGTATACCGCAGGGAATTATACCCAACAATCTTATAATAACTGATAATGGAATATAATCTGAAAGAAAGAAAACTGAATCACTATGCTGTACACCTAAAACTAACACAATATTGTAAATCAACTATACTTCAGTCTTTTAAAAATAGATGCTGGGACAATGATTCATGAATAACTGCTCAGGGTAAGTCCAGTTAAATCCCAGAAAAACAACTGCCAACATTAATTAAGGGAACCCGAATTTATTGAGGGCCTACCCTGTGCCAGGCTGTGTGCTAAGGATGTTATTTGCCATCTCCTTCATCCCTTGAATAGGCCCATGAAATTGCATGTTACTATTCCTACCTAGAAGATGAGGAAACAGGGGCTCAGAGAGGTTAAATAAGTTGTCCACAGCTACACAGCTATTAAAGAGTGGAGTCAGGATGTCCACTCAGGTACAAGGTTGCTTTTGGGGATGGTGAAAATGTTCTAAAATTAGATCATGATAATGCTTGCACAACTCTGTGAGTATACAAAAAAAATCACTGAACTATAGACTTCAAACCAGTGAACTTTACGGTATATAAAGTATATCCCAATAGAGCTGTTTAAAAAAAAAAAAAGTGCACCAGGTCTGTCTGACTCCCACACCAGGCTCGTGTAAAATGCTTTCTGGCTTAAAAAGTGCTTTCACGTGCATCACCTTGTTAACGTCCAAACCGCCCTCCTTCCCCCTCCCAACACCACACTGTAGCTGTGGAAATCCCACAGGCCTACAGAGACACGAGGGATGGATAAACAAAGCCAAAACTTTTACATGGCCTCTCAGACCAGATGGTCGGCAAAATCACAGGGGTCAGAGTGGGTATGGAAGTCAGGTATCAGAGTCTGAATGTGTGGGAGAGCAGGGCAGCCAGTGCAGCTGGTGCCTTCCCATGCTCACCAAAACCGTCACAAAAACCTCTTCAGTCCACTTACAATGCTGGCTTGCTAACCTTTATTTAAAAATCAAATCTGATCTCATGGATCCCACTAGAAGCCCTCAGTAGCTCGCCTTTGCATTAAGGTTACAGGCAAAGATTTTAATGCAAAACCCAAATCCCTCAAGACCTAAGGCCTCATGACACCCTCCACTCTAGCCACACCAGGCATGGCCAGTCCCTGGCTGCCAGAGAGTGCTCAAGTCTTCATACTTCTGCCATCATTGCTCCTTATCTGCCTGAAGGATCCCAAGCAGCATCGGAGTCAATTTTAACTCTGCTCTGTGGGCCCTGCTGCCCTCCCTCACCCACAGCCCGCACCTTCTAGTTCTCCACTTACATTTTCTTCGTATCTTTTTTTTAGCATTTTCACACTTCATTGGCACTATTTGTTCCTTGCCATCTTCCCCTCTCTCCACAGCCTTATCACTACAAATCCACACAGCCAACTGCCCACTTGCCCACTTACCCTCTCCACGGGGAAGGAGCACAGGCACTATTCTGGACTGAATTGTGTTCCCCCAAAAGGAAGAAGTCCTAACCCCAGGTTCCTGTGAGTATGATGTTATTTAGAAATAAGGTCTTTGTAGATGTAATTAGTTAAGATGAGGTTGTACTGATTAGAGTGGGCCAACTTCAGTATGACTGATGTCCTTATAAAAAGAGAAGACAGAGATACACAGACATTCAGGAATAATGCTGTGTAATGATGGAGGCAGAGATTGAAGTGATGAAGCTACAAGCCAAGGAATGCCAAGCGTTACCAGCAACCACCAGAAGCTAGGAAGAGGCAAAGAAGGACCCTCCCCTAGAGATTTCAGAGGGAGCATGGCCGTGCCAACACCTTGATTTCAAACTTCTAGCCTCCAGAACTGTGAGAGAATACATTTCTGTTGTTTTAAGCCACCCATTTCTGTGGTTTTAAGTGAATCACCCAGGTTCTTTATTACCACAGCCCTAGCAAACTCATACAAAAACTTTATACCCATTAAGGTGAAGGGTAGCAGAATATGTCATCCTAAATATGTCACTTGAACATAAGGATTTATGACTGAAGGCAACTGAGAAGGAGCAAGTAAAAGAAAAGCTTTCTGTCCTCCCTCTATTTGCCTAAAAGCGGGATATAAATTTGTAAAGGTGTCCCTCCCTCCCCTCTCTAACAGGAAGGATAGAAGCTAATCATCATAGACAACTCTAGACCCTTATTGGTCCAGAGAACCACCAAAGGAGTCTACAAAACAAAGTTTACGAACTAGCCCTTATCTTCCGTAAGTCCCCCATGTATCTGCCTTTCTCGGAAGGAAGATAACCCAAAACAATGTCCTCCTCTCTCTTTAAAAAGACTTTCTAAACATTCTTTAACACCATACACAAAAATAAACTCAAAATGGATCAAAGACCTAAATGTAAAGCGGGACACTATAAAACTCTTAGAGAAAAACATAGGCAGAACACTCTTTGACATAAATTGCAGCAATATCTTTTTTGATCCACCTCTTAGAGTAATGAAAATAAAAACAAAAATAAACAAATGGGATCTAATTAAACTTAAAAGCTTTTGCACAGCAAAGGAAACCATCAACAAAACAAAAAGACAACCCTCAGAATGGGAGAAAATATTTGCAAATGATGCAACGGACAGGGGATTAATTTCCAAAATATACAAACAGCTCATGCAGCTCTATGTCAAAAAAAACAAACCCAATCAAAAAATGGGCAGAGCTTCCCTGGTGGTGCAGGGGTTGAGAGTCTGCCTGCCTATGCAGGGGATGTGGGTTTGTGCCCCGGTCCGGGAAGATCCCACATGCCACGGAGCAGCTGGGCCCGTGCACCATGGCCGCTGAGCCTGCGCGTCCAGAGCCTGTGCTCCGCAACGGGAGAGGCCACAACAGTCAGAGGCCCGCGTACCACAAAAATAAATAAATAAATAAATAAATATTTTGGGGCTTCCCTGGTGGCGCAGTGGTTGAGAGTCCACCTGCTGATGCAGGGGACATGGGTTCATGCCCCGGTCCAGGAAGATCCCACATGCCGTGGAGTGGCTAGGCCTGTGAGCCATGGCCACTGAGCCTGTGCGCCCGGAGACTATGCTCCGCAACGGGAGAGGCCACAACAGTGAGAGGGCATACCACAAAAAAAAAAAAAAAAAAAATGGGCAGAAGATCTAAATAGACATTTCTCCAAAGAAGACATACAGATGGCAAAAAAACACATGAAAAGATGCTCAACATCGCTAATTATCAGAGAAAGGCAAATAAAAACTACAATGAGATATCACCTCACAAGAGTCAGAATGGCCATCATCAAAAGGTCTACAAACAATAAATGCTAGAGAGGGTGTGGAGAAAAGGGAACCCTTCTACACTGTTGGCTGAAATGTAAATTGGTACAACCACTGTGGAAAACAGTATGGAGGTTCCTTAAAAAACTAAAAACAGAACTACCATATGTTCCAGCAATCCCACTCCTGGGCATATATCTGGAAAAAACCCATAATTCAAAAAGATACATGCACCCCATAGTTCATTGCAGCACTATTTACAATAGCCAAGACATGGAAGCAACCTAAGTGTCCACTGACAGAGGGACGGATAAAGAAGATGTGGTACATATATACAATGGAATATTACTCAGCCATAAAAAAGAACGAGAGGTCTAGCGCAAACAAGCGAGAGGGAGGAACCCCCACAGTGGCGCCCGCTGGCACTGGCTTGTCGCGATAGAACGAGCGCCTAAATATTTCTGCCCCAGCATGAGCTGAAGCTGCCCTCTGCCTCTTTAGGAGACTCTCCAAGACCAGCAGGTTTCCTGAATGAAGAGTTAGTGGGTGAGCTGTGTGACATCTACGGGGGAAGTGGAAAGACTGAAGGGCTTCCCTGTATTGCTCTCTTTCCTGAATTACTATCTACGTAGAGTCCCTCTCAAAGCCAGAGTCCAAGGGAAAGATATCCAAGAATGACAATTAGAACCTGGATTTTGGTGAATTTAACAAGTGCAGAGAGAAGGAAGTTGATGCTCTTATCTGCAACTTTTGGAGAATTCTGACTAGGAATCAGAAAAACTGATTTTAAATATTTCTTACTTTTCTATCAACCAACTGGATGACCTGAGATCTGCCACGTATACACTGAATCATTGAACAAGCCATAAGATCTTACTTGAATAGCTTCTCATGTGGTCACTGTAGCCATCAGACAAGAAAATATGTACAAATTACTTGTAATAACTCAAAATTCACTATATGCTACTTGCTATATTTTCATGACACATGGTAGAATTATAAGTGTTACAAGAGATACTGAGAAGGTGTTCTGAAAATTCAGTTGAATCACAAGATTTGATATCATTCAAATCTTATTTAATTGGGTATAATGGGGGATAAACATTAGTCAAACTTCTACTGTTACCATATACTCCTTTATCTTTCAGTCTTCCATGTGCTTGCGTAGATTTCTACTGATTATAAACAAATAAAAAAAGGAAAGAGAAAGTGAAAGTCTGGAAAGAGGGAAAAAAAAGAAGGAAAGTAGGCAAAATTGAAAAATGACAAATAAAAGACCAAAAAAATTTGGAAAGGAGACTAAAATAAAAGTATTAGAAGGATGCAGAATACTAGGGAGAGAAGGATAATGTTAAAAAAATTCAAGTGAGCATATTTTAAAGATCTTAATAGCTTTATTCAATGATTCATGAATCGAACAGCATCCAATCTAGCAGACAGAGAGCTCTGAGGAGCTGTACAAAATGCAAAAGACTTAATATGCAGAAGGGAATGGGAACAAGGGAGTTACACTAGGCAAAAAGCAGAATGGTTATGGCAAGGTCACTTTCCTTTAGGGGACGGCAGATTACCTAACCTGCTGATTAGGTGATTCCTGACGGACTGGTTTAAGATTCCATTTTTGGGAGAGCAGAAACTGTAATTAAGTCTCCTCTCAGTTTCGTGACATGAGGCTTAGCATAAGTGACTCCATTTGAGGCCTACTGTCTTGTTTTTAACAATAGAAAGAGGACAAGAGTGTTACAGATGAAAACAGATTAGAGAAGTTATTATTAATTCAACCCTAATAAACTTGCCTAAAATTAAGAAAGGAGTCTGCATTATTCGGCAAAAAGTTTAGATAATAATCAGCATTTTCAGATTTTTTGTAGTGACAAAATAGCTTCAATATCTCTTATTCATAAAACCACATCTTTACATATTCATATATCATTTACTTTTAAGGACAGAATCATCAATGGCAGGAGGGAGAAGCATATTAAAAATAAAAGATTATAATGAACATAAGTGACAATCACTTCTGGTTACCTACAATTTTTTTTTTTTTCAAAACCCAATTTTTTGGGATATGAGTGGCACTATTTTCAGGGTATGTCAGCCCTTAGACAATCCATTTCTCCCCTGGTTTCTAAAGGTGGGCAAATAACCTGTTAGGACTAATGAGACCTGAGGGGAATTTTCTGAGAAAGATTTTCCTCCTTAATAAAAACAAAGAGATGGGCATAAAGAATTTCAGACTTGCACCTTTCCCCTTGTTCCTGCTTTGGATTGCAATTGTTAGAGGAATTACTATAGTTATCCATGTGATCGTAAAACTCAAAAGAATCACTGAGAAGGTAACTCAGGGTTTTAAAATCATTGCACCACTGAACCAATTTTGTAAAAACTACTTACCTTTGAAATTAATACTACCCAAGACAATAAACTTTCATTTTAGGCTAAAAAAAAAGAACAAAACAATGCCATTTGTAGCAACATGGATGAAGCTAGAGATTATCACACTAAGTGAAGTAAGTCAGAGAAAGCCAAATAGCATAGAATATCACTCATATTTGGAATCTAATTTTAAAAAATGATACAAATGAACTTGTATACAAAACAGAAACATACTCACAGACTTCAAAAACAAACTTATGGTTACCAAAGGAGAAATGTTGCGGGGAGGGATAAATTAGGAGCCTGGGATTAATATACACACACTACTATATATAAGATAGGTAACCAACAAGGACCTACTGTATAGCACAGGGAACTCTACTCAATTTTCTGTAATAACCTATATGGGAAAAGAATCTGAAAAAGAATGAATATATGTATAACTGAATCACTTTGCTGTACACCTGAAACTAACACAACATTGTAAATCAACTAAACTCCAATAAAATTTTAAAAATTAAAAAAAAGACTTTCTAAACACAGGACATTTCCATTTATAGCTCATTGGCCAGAACATAGTCATATGGTCATACCTAGCTACAAGGAACGCAGGGAAATGTATCTTTCACCCAGGTGAAAATGTGGCCAACTGAAGAGTAGTAGATGAGGAATGGCCTCTTATAATATTATTCCAATAAATAAATGAAAATGAAATTATAGAATATCACCATCTTGCATCCTCCAACAAATTAATGGATAAAAGCATTGAGCATCAACGACTGCTAATATAAGAGAAAAAGACTGAAAAGCAGACATTACATGCCTCCTGATGAAAGAACACATAACACTAACAATCCAGTTAAAACGATCAGTTATGAGTTTGATCAAACCTCTGGTAATCAGCAAAACTAAAACTGTGAGAAACTCTATAGGTCAAATAGATCAGGTTCTTCAAAAGATAAACTGTAAGAAGAAGAAAGGGATGGACAGGAAGGTGCAGTTTAAGAGATTTAAGAGACAGATCAGTGTTGTTAAAGAGCAAAGTAAACTCTGTTGTCTAGAGATGCATGATGGGGGTAATCAAACTGTGAAGATATGCAAGGAAGTGATTATCATAAAAGTTATGATCAGGGCTTCCCTGGTGGCGCAGTGGTTGAGAGTCCACCTGCCCATGCAGGGGACGCGGGTTCGTGCCCTGGTCCAGGAGGATCCCACATGCCGCGGAGCGGCTGGGCCCAGAAGCCATGGCCGCTGGGCCTGCGCAACGGAGCCTGTGCTCCACAATGGGAGAGGCCACAACAGTGAGAGGCCCGCGTACCGAAAACAAAAAAAAGAAGGATGCCAGGAGCTTCCCTGGTGGCACAGTGGTTAAGAATCTGCCTGCCAATGCAGGGGACACGGGTTCAAGCCCTGATCCGAGAAGATCCCACATGCCGCGAAGCAACTAAGCCCGTGCGCTACAACTACTGAGCCTGCACTCTAGAGCCTGCGAGCCACAACTACTGAAGCCTGCACACCTAGAGCCCGTGCTCCGCAACAAGAGAAGCCACGACAATGAGAAGCTCACACACCGCAACGAAGAGTAGCCCCCACTCACTGTAACTAGAGAAAGCCCGTGCACAGCAGCAAAGACCCAACACAGCCAAAAAATTTTAAATAATTAATTTTTTAAAAAAAGGATGCCACAACAAAATTTAAAAGGGCAGCAAGATACCCACTATAATCAAAGAAATAACTGAATAAATTTTTCCTAAGCTGAAGATGCTCTCAACAAGGCAATGGAAAGGATGTACAAGCTGCTATACAAGAGTATTCCTTACAGAGAACAATTTCTATAAGACCTTTTGACTAAGAAGTCTGAGCCCTTAATTCATTGCCAAGGAGTTGCTCAGGGCAACCTCAACTCGAGCCAGGAAAGGCTCTGTTTCCTAATAAAGAGGAGGTGGCCGCCTGGCATAGCCACTCACACTGTGAGTCTGGGAACGTAAGTTCCCGCTTTAGCTCAGCCACTGCCTCCCTACATGACCTTGGGTGAGTCACCTAAACTCAGTGTCTCTATCACCCAAATGGGGAGTGAGTGTTGAATGAGGTAATCAAGAGGCCCTTCCAGCTCTACCTTCATATAATCTTATGATTCTAAAGCAGGATCTCTCAGAAGGTAGTCTGTCAACCACCTATGTTAGAATCACTGGTTGTCGAAAAGGCAGATTCCTTGGCCCCATCCAGACCTAATGAGTCACACACTCTGGGGATGGGGCACTGGAATCTGGGTTTTTTCCCAAGGACCCCAGGTGTTTCTTATATGAATTAGTTTGAGGGCCCCTGTTCTAAGGTACTGTTTAGGTAGAAAGAGGGTGGAAAGGACTTCACATCTCAAACTCCTCCTATATGCCAAAATGCTAGGGCAGTTTGATTATATATATATAAGTAAGGTGGTACTCCCCCATCCTACAGATGAAGAAAAGGAGACTCAGAGACTTTCAGTCACAGAGCAGTAAGTAAGGGATCTGTCTGAATTGGAGGGCTTCTTCACAAAAAGTTAGGAAGGGAGGGAGAGAGGGATAAATTCAAACTGAGAAAGTGTCCCAGGATTGGAAAGATCCTAGTTGAGAGGCCCTATTATGCATTTGTCACTGGCAAAGCCCATTAACAATTCCCAGGAAAGAAAAATAGAATAAAGTCTAACCTTTTTTCGTCCTTTGTGCTTAGTTTCACTCGCTCGTAAGGTATCACACGTGGAGGTACTGCACCGGGCACTTCAGAGGAGAGTTCTAGTGCGAAACGACTGCGCCGGCACCTCAGCTTAGACGCTGCAGATGACTCTGTGATTCAAGATGGCGGCAGCAGTGTGCCGTGTGTAGAGATGCTGCACCTGGCACCTCAGCTCGGCGGGCCGTGTGCAGAAGCTCCGCACATGACACTTCAATTCAAGATGGCGACGGCAGCGTGCTGTGTGCAGAGACGCTGAGCCTGGCAGTTCAAGCTGGAGCACCTTTGAGCTGCACAGCTGTGCGCAACCGGGAAGAACTCCGCCCCCTCCCCACTGACAAGAAACCTACAAAGCAGCGCTGCTGTTAGCCGTTGCCGAGGGCTTTTTGGGAGAGCGTTTGCTCTAGGGCGAGAGTTCCATTATTTGATGAAAGAAAGAGCTTTCCCTTGCTTCTGAGTCGACAGCGGTCTCGTTAGGTTGGCACGAGTGACACAGGGGGCAGGGGGACCCTTGTTGGGGACTGACTCGAGGGGGTCAGTAACGCTTTCAGCACAGGCACACACCATACAAAACTATCTTTAGATTAATATTGTAAAGAGGAAGTGGGTGGGGAGTAAAGGGAGGGATGACGTGGGAAGACAGAGTAAGGTCTCTCCTTTGACCAACATGGAAGCCAGAGGAAGATACGTAAACACTTGAAGTTTCTGGTGTAGAAAAATAAGTAGCCAGAAAGATCTTAAAGTTAAGTGGCCTAGAGAACAAAACAGCCAGGAATAGCTTTTGACTCCTGCATGTTAAGGAAGAATTTATAATAAAACAATATTCTGGCATATTGATTTCTTTAAAAGTTGCTATAAAATATGATCTTTAAGTATACGGATTATTTAATATATCTTAAATGTCTTAATAAAGAAAAATTGTTATAAAAAAAGGACTGAAGATGCCATGACTGGAGGTAGATCTCAAGCAGACTTTGCCTTGTAGGACAGATCATGTGTTTGAGTTCCCATTGCCAGGGGTCAGCACACGCAATATTTGGGGAGAGAAGATGATAACCTTCTTAAAGGTGAAATCTGCAAATATAAAATGATCAAAGTCCTAGCCAGAGGCATAGCCATGTGGGAGAGGGGGTAGAAAGTGCTTTCAAATATCTGTTAAACATTTTTTAAGTAAATCAAAGGATGGAAGGGGCTGCAGTAAGTAACATCCAGCTCTCTGGACAGGGAGAAAGAGAGCTCAGAGAGCCTCTGGCTGCAAAAGTCAGGCTGCGGAGTAGTTGAGTCGAATGGGGCAGCCACTAAGATCATGGAAAGGTTTGTAACCTACTAGTGTCAGCCACTGAGGTAGACACTGTGGGGGAGGCACTTCTGCCGTAGGAGGCCAGTCACGCACAGGAAAAGGTAACTAACAAGAAGAGATGGTAGAATGAGAACTACAGAGCAAGATGAGCCAGAAAGTGCTGTGGGGATACAGAGGTGTGAGATACCCTCTCAGCCTAGGGCTTCCAGCGGAGCCAGTTTTCAAAATGAGAGACTTGTAAGTCAGACTCCAAATGGGGAATGGTGAGAAAAGGCACAGAGTGTGCACACCACACGGCATAGTTGGGGATCAGTGAGTCAGTCAGTTTAGTTGGAGAGGAGGGTTCCTACAAGGGATGTAAGATTGCAAAGGGCCAGACCAGGGATGGAGTAGGGGGCTCGAATGACAAGATTAAAGAGTTTAGAAGTTATCTTATAGGCAATAGGGAGCTAATGAAAGGTTAGGAATAGCATAACCCTTATAAATCCCAGATCCATATGTCCAATCTCTATATGGAGTTACAATAAAAAAGCACAGTCCCAGGCTTCCCTGGTGGCCCAGTGGTTGAGAGTCCGCCTGCCGATGCAGGGGACAGGGGTTCGTGCCCCGGTCCAGGAAGATCCCACATGCCGCAGAGTGGCTGGGCCCATGAGCCATGGCCGCTGAGTCTGCGTGTCCAGAGCCTGTGCTCCGCAACGGGAGAGGCCACAACAGTGAGAGGCCTGTGTACCGCAAAAAAAAAAAAAAAAAGGAACAGTCCCATCAGTTAACAACAAAAAGAATTCCAGTCTTTTACTTCCATCTCTCCCATTCATAACTCCCAGCAACGTCTCTTGAATACTTTTTTTGTTCCCTCTCTTCCTCCATACATACTACTCCAGAGTTCAACTTTCTAGCTAAGTTCTTCCCCTTTCCCTCCAACCTCTCTGCTCCAATCTTTCTATATTGCAAAAGTCTTGGAGCACTTCTGACAAATGGAAACACTCTTAAGCATGGGAGTGGGGAGGGAAAGAGTGAGGATGTAATACAAGGAACAAAGTTGAGGCGTAAAGGCAGCATTCTCCAAATCAAGAGGAGAGAAGGGAATATTCAAGTCTACATATATTTTATACCATCACTGTAGTGAAGATGAAATATGGAGTTTTAGAAAAATGTCTATAATTATTGATCTGACCCTGAAATGTTACAGATAGATTGGATACACACAGCTTTTTTATGTTTGGGAAGTCAGTGGATGGATGGACATATTCAAAGAGAGGAGAGTAAGCATGGGAGAGTGGTGAGCTGATTGACTGTGTGTCACCGGAACTGGGCACAAAAGATAGTAAGTGATCAGCAACACTGACAAAGAAAGCTAAATTTTTGTGATTTTTCTGAAGGTTAATGAGTCATGAGTCAACCACTTGCAAGTAAACATTTCAAGCTGCATATCTAGGTCTTTTGGCAGTAATAAAAATGAGAGAGT
Organism: Pseudorca crassidens; assembly: GCF_039906515.1. Taxonomy (NCBI): domain Eukaryota; kingdom Metazoa; phylum Chordata; class Mammalia; order Artiodactyla; family Delphinidae; genus Pseudorca; species Pseudorca crassidens. Next base: position 94,278,045 of record NC_090296.1, on the reverse strand, counting down.
TACATTTATAATTTCATTCAAATTTATTTTGTTTTATTTTTTATAGACATCATTTCAGACTCACAGAAAAGTTGCAAGAGTAGCTAGTTATTCTGTAGAATGTCCTCAGTTGGGTTTGTCTGATGTTTTGTCATCATTAAATTCAGATTATGCCCTTTTGGTAGGAATGCCACATAAGTAATACTGAGTTCTACTAAATGTCTCGTATGAGGAGGCAGTATGTTTTCATTTAAAAAAAAAATATAACATATTATAAGGAGTGATGTTTCTGAGAATGATTATGGCAAAACTATGTTTAGCTATAAAAATGAGAACAAACAGCTCCTAAAGGAACCATAGTAGGAACAACTGTAGACAACGGAGTTGTTTTCCAAGATGACACCAGAGCCTGTGGTTGTTTTCTTTCTGTTTTCAGAAATTTTTCTGGGTGTCTCATCCTGAGTCCATGTAACCCCAGGTGGCCTTTAAAACTTTTTAAATCATGTAATTTAAGGAACAGAAGTCTTTATGATATAGCCACAAAATGGAATGCTATGCAGCCATTAAGATGATGAAAAGGTAGGAATCACATGAATAGACATGAAAAGATGCCCAGAATTGGCTTTTTAAAGCAGGGTACAAAGCAGTAGGCATAATCCCATTTTTGTAACAAAACCGGAAGAGAGAGAAATGGAGATGGAGAGAAAGAGAGAGAAACAGAGTTAGAGAGAGAGGAATGTGGAAAGATCCATACCTGGTTATTTCTGGGATGTGAGATCATAGGCAAATTTTGATTTCCACTGTCATCTGTCTATATTTTTGAATAATTAGAATTTTATAAATATTATTACTCATGATCAATACATGCAATAAAGATGCTTCCATTTTGGAAAAAAAATCTGATGTAAAACAAGTCCTGGGAGCTTGGTGACGTCTCCTCAGAAGCACCACTCTTACACATCCCTTCTTCCTTTTCTGTCTCCTAACAGAAGCCCTCACAGTCTACAGCCCTAAAAAGAAAGGGAACCCCCTCCATTTTCCTGCCTTGCACCTAGCAGTTTCTCTGCATTACTCCCCATATTGCCTGCTGCCCTCCTCTCAGAGGAAGCCCCTTCCTCTCCCCTCTCCCAGGCCCCTTTTCTCTGGTGTCTTGTCTCCCCCTTATTCCTGGCTTCCTTCCCAACACAGAGATTCAGAAATCTCCCCTAAAACCCTTCCCCCATTCCCTCCCATCCAGCCAAACTCCCCAGAGAGGTGTCTACCCTTGCTAGCTATATTGCCTCTTTAAGTCTTGAAGTCAGCTTCCACCTCCCCCCTCTAAAACGTTGTGCTCTTAAATGCAGATCAAATCCAATGGTGGCTTTTCTTTTCCTTTCCTAGAAGACTCCTCTGCAGCTTTTAATACCTGCATTGGCCTTCTTGAAACACCCTTTTCCATGGCTTCTAGGACAAGCTGCAGCCCCAGCCCTTCTCCCTCCTCTTTGACTGCTCATTTCCAAACCCTCCTAGATGGGTATTTCCCCAAGACTCTGCCCTGAACCTTCTGCTCTGCTTTTTGACACTCTTCTCCTGGGTAATCTTACCTACAACAGAGACTCATCATCTTTCCTCCAAACCTCCGAGTTCTCTGTTTCAGCTCTTAGCATCTAGTCTTTTCTGTCACGTGGGATAGATAGTGCTGATATTTTCATATCCACCGTCAATTACCTGCTAAGTCCAAGTAATTCTACTGCTGAAATGTCTTGTTATGAACTGAATGTTTGTTCCCCCCCAAATTCATACACTGAAGCCCTAACCCCCACTGTGATGGTAGTAGAAGGTGGACCTTCGGGAGGTGATTAGGTTTAGATAAGGTCATGAGGATGGGGTCCCTCTGATGGGATTAGTGTCCTTATATGAAGAGGAAGAGACACTAGAGCTCTCTTTCCACCATGTAAGGACACACCCAGAAGGCAGCCATCTGCAAGCCCGAAAGAGAGTCCCCCAGAACCAAACCTGCCAGAATATTGATCTTGGACTTCCCAGCCTCCCAAATTGTGAAAAATAAATGTCTGTTGTTTAAGCCACCCAGTCTGTGTTATTTTGTTATGGCAGCTCCATCAGACTAAGACACGTGTTAAATCTCTAGTCCCTCTTCTCCCACCCCACTGCCACTGCCCTGGTTTAGGTCCCTGTCATTGCGTGGATTGTGACAAAACCCTCTTCCCTGAGTCACTCACCTTTACACACCATCCCTCAAGCTCAGACCAGTATTCCCTTCCTGAAACACAGCCTGACGATGTCATTTCTCTGCTCAAAACCAAAATTCAGATTTCCCACAGGCCATTCCACAGAACACTTGTTCCATTGGTTGTTAATAGCAGATAGAGCAAAGTAAAAAAGGGGGAGGGCAATGACCAAATAAGTTTGACTTAATGAGAAGCATTGGGTTAAACAAAGTTCAACAGGTTTCTTCACTGTAGAACTCATCACAGTTCTTCATATGCTAATGAAAACTTTGAATCTCTAAGAAAGAAGTTATAAGTGCATTATTTCTCAAATTTATTTGACCCCAGAAGTCTTTTGGTTTTGTTTTTTTTTCACAGAATATTCACGCTCAGGAAGGATCCTTGTAAGAGGGGCCACAAGATAGAAGGAACCTACGTCCCAGAGTCTGCTTGCAGCTGCCCAGGAGAGCAGCCCTACGAGAAACGTCAGTGATGGACTACTGGGTGGGTGAGAAATACGTTTTTATTGTGTTTAGCCACTTAAACTTCAGGTTCATTTGTTATTGCACTTAGCCTTTGCTGCCTAATGCAGAATGCATACAGGTTTTTAAGATATCTGCCAAAGAAGAGATAATCTTTTTCAGCCTGGGGAGTTTTGTCACAATAATAGGCTACAGGGATTGCAGCCTTATTAAGTGTCAGATAAGGTGATAAGCACTTTGCAAACATTACCTCATTCAATCCTCTTGACCACCCAGCAGGGTAAATATTTTACTATCATTGCCTCATTTCACAGATGAAGAAACTAAAGCTTAAAGAGGTTAACAACTTGGAGGTAAGAAGGTCAGGATTTGAATCCAGGTCTTTTGTCTAATGGATCCTGGATCTTAATCACACTGAGGTCCTGCCTCCTAAGCCCAGGTTTTGAGGTCAGAAAAACTAGATTTCAGGTTCAGTGTGTTACCTAGATCAACAAAACATCTAGATGACTGACTTACTTCCAGTCTTTATTAAGACCAGTGGTTCTCAACCACTGGAGATTTTGCTCCCCCAGGGGACATTTGACAATATCTGGAGAAATTTGGGGCTGTCACAGCTAGGGAGGCACTACTGGAATCTAGTTGGTAGAAAACAAGGATGTTGCTAAAACATTGTATAATGCACAGGGTAGTCCTCCGCAACAAAGAACTATCTGGCCTAAAATATCATAGTGCCAAGGTTGAGAAACCCTGACCTAGACATCTTGTATCTTTTATTAACAGAGCCCAAAATGTCCAGAATAAATCCACATTCATGCTTGGCATAAGAAGTATGCTTGAAAACTCTGCTTTCTGCCTTAATACGTAAAAGCAGGAAAGGCAGTAGCCAACAAGTGGCTTTTGGTGCTCAGTGGCCAAGACTCATTGTGGGAGAGAGTCCAGCCCAAAGAAGACTAGCCACAGAGAAAGAATTTGGCTTGGCAAGACCTCAGGAACAATATATGGTGGCAGAATAGAAATTCTCTTGAAAGAATGCCAAACCTTTTTGGTTTCCTAGTAACATAATTTTCCTGAGATTTCTCTTATATTTGAATTTGCAGCATCTCCATACCTATTTTAAATCAAGGCAACAAAAGAATTTTTGTAATGACATAATAGAATCAGAGCTTCTTGGGGAGGGAGGGAAACCTAAAAGACATCTGGCCCACCCCCTACCCACATATCTGGTGTATGATGCCTCTGTTTCAATATTATATGGTTACGAGGAGGGGATGTCACCAGGATCCCATTCCATTTCCAGAATTCTCTGTTAGAAAGTTCTCCTTCCCAGGCACAGAAACCTGCTTCTCTGAACTCTGCTTGTTGCCTCTAATTCAATCTGTTGTTGGAGGTTGGGTTTGCAGGAATGGATACAAGGGGACAAAAGGGGATGGAAATTGTCCTTCAGTGAAAGTTTACTGAGTCCCAGGTGCTGTGCTCTGTGCTTTACACACATTATTTCTAATCCTCCAACAATGTCTCACAGCAACCTCAGGTTAATGCCCATGCACAGCCTCCCACCCCTGCCTGTTGTCTCTGTTCCTGTAGAAACATCATGAGATCTATTTTCATATGGAAACATCCCTTTGGCACTCTGTTCATTCATTCATTCATTCAGCACATATTTACCAGGCACCTACTATGTGGCAAGTTTGTACCAGATACTGGGGGTACAACCTTGAGCAGGTTGGCTTTTCAGGACAGCAGGACTGCCACATTCTGTCAGCAAGGGAAGCTCTCAATCTAGGTGACTATATTATTATTATCTGCAGCCAAAAATAATCCCTAGGCTGGCACCCTATAAGGTAGCCTATGACTTGAGTGACTCATCCCAGATGTAGTGATGTCGAACTGGGAGGTTAAGCTGAGACACAGAGGGCTTCATCAGGTGATGGGGATGGAGAGTGTTACAGGCAGATGGAGTAGCCTATGCGAATACCATGAGTGCACGCAGTGCACTGAAAACAGGTGTGTGAGGCTAGAATGAAGAGCAAGGACTTGGGAGAGGTGAGAGAAGAATCAAGGTGTGAGAGAAGACAGAGGACAAAGAGGTGAGCCTGACAGAAGACTGAACTCTCCTTTGATCTCAAAATCTTCAGGGACGTCTGCAAACCTCACAAAATGCTTGCCATGATAGATGTCCCACGGAAACTAGAGTGTGCCTGATTGCCACATCAGGGTAGATGCAAGAGAAAACAGGATGCAGGAGCCAGAAGCTGAGGGGACCACAAGACTGTCACACCCAGGGCTTCATCAAGCTGTGGAAATAGGTAGGATGATGGTGGGGGAGGATGCCTAGTGATGTCTAGAATGCAAAAAGAAGGAGCTCCCTAATTCACATCTGAGTTCTGTACATCCAAGCCCTTGGTACAAGGGTTCATTTGCAGAAAGAGCTCCAGTGTATTACCATCATCCCCTCAAAAAATGTTTGCAAATATCACCAGCGGGAATAAACCCTTATTAGTGGAATTTTGGGTACTGCGGCAGGTTATTGGGGCCACACTTGGTGGCAGGGAGGATTTTGGCACCTTCCAAATCACACTCCCTGCCAGCAGCTTACTCCTCCCTTGTGCCCCAAGGTGCCACCTGAAGAAATTATCTCCCCGAAGCACCCCTGGGGACGACCAGACCCTCTCCGGCTGGTCAGGAGCCTCACCAGCAATCCCTGTGGAAGTGGGGAGACCCTAATGAAACAGCAACAGAAAACAAATTATACTGAGATGTCTCTAAATGAACCAAGGGAAATTGTGTACAATTCTATGTTTTTGCCATTATTCCTAGAAATAGGGGGTCGACTTTCCCTATGATTTTTACATCTGGAGACTGAATGTAAACAGACTTAAACAATTGCACAGAAGCTTCAGAATCTCCTGAAAATCTCTCAAAAAACAGTGTGAGGTAAATGTGGAAGTTTTCAAAAAAAAAAAAAAACAGTTTACTGAAAAATAACTTGCAGTTTGAATGTTCTATGAAAAAATTTTCATATCATGTACATTTTCATCTCAGGCTCATTTTTTTGAAATAACATTGTCTTTAATTTTTATTTTGTTTTGTTTTTAAGCATACAGCCAAGCAAGAAGAAGGCTCTGTTCTGCCTACTAGTAGAGTTTTTTGGGTAATTGTCTTCCATGTACCCTGCTTCTCCCCCCCACCCTCAATCTAGCTTATTGATTACTTAAGATTGAGAGGGTCTCATTTCTCACTAAGCAGGCACAAGACCAAACCTCACAGGTAATAGGTGCTCAATAAGAACATACAGATCTGAATGGAATTGTGGGGAAAGGCAGCAGCGTGGGCTTTTCCTCAGGAAAACAGGGACAGGAGGCAGCCATCTCAAAAGGTCCTCTCTTTGGGGTGCCCGTGACAGCAGGGACCGAGCCATAATTAGCTTTGTGTTCCCAATCCTTGGTACCCAGAAGGCTAATGTTTGATGTAAGAGGCCAGGCATTAGGGCCAGGAAAAAGAACATTTATGCATCAGGGGAAGTACTACAAATGCAGACATTTTTCTCTTTGCAATCAGGGAACTCCAGGCCAGAGGGGCAGCATCATTTTGGATACTGGCATAGCAGAGCCATCACTGGTGAGGAATGGCAGGAGAGTTTCCAAGATCTTCATTCTTGGTGGGCAAACAGTGCGGGCAAGATATATGGATCAGCTCCTCCATGCCTGGAGCTGCAGAGCTGTCCCTGCTACAATCCTCAATTCAAAAGCTCTTTCTGAATACATTCAACTCTTATTGTTTTTATGGTTGATTTGGGTTTCAACCAAAACTTCACCACTTACCGGCTGTGTGACCTTCAGCAAATGATTTAGCCTTTCTGAGCCTCCATTTTCTCATCTGTAAAATGGGGATAAAATTTAGTAATACCTATCTCACTGGGAAATCTTGACACATGTAAAGCACAGTGCCTAGCACACACCAAGCACTCAGTGAATTTCCCAACGGTAGGAGAGGCTTACCCAGGGTGAGCCTTGGACAAAATCGCAATGTGGAGGGTGTTTGTCCGCAAGCCCTCTCATAGCTCTTTTCCCCAGCAGTGATTCTGTGCAAACAGGCCAGCCTCAGAAATGGGGTGGGAGGACTGTCTAGGAACACAGTGGGTGGCACAGAAGCCTATACGAGGCAGGGCTGGGGTTAAGAAGAACCAACCTGCAAGGTGGCCTGCTCCCACCCTGGTTTCATGGGTGGGGGCATGGGGGGTGGCCAAGTGAAGGTTGTAGGGACCATGGTGGGGGTAGGGTACAGGAGCCTGCAGAGGGATGGTACTTGCCAATGCAGAGGGGAGGGGTGGGGTTACAGTTCCCCAATTCAACTGGGGAATTGAATTCCCCAATTCCCAGGGGAATTGGCAGGCAGTTTCTAAGCCCTCCTCCAGGTAAACTGGAGCTCTGGATGAAGCTCTCTGGCTCTCTGGGAGAGAGACTGCAGCTTGGCGAGTGCTGTCTACCAGGGTTTACCCCAAGCCTTCTAGGCACTCGGACAAGGAATGAGGAGTAAATGCTCCTGCCCACCTCCCTCTCTGTCCTCCTCACTGACCACCTCCCCATGCCTCCCCCAGCCCCCAGGCTCCTTGATGGTCCTCCAGCACACCCTGTGCCCCTCTGCCTGGGATGCCCTTCCCCATGTCGCTAGCTCACTAGCTGGTTCACTGTATACAGCTTCTGTCCAATTGTCACTTCATCCAAGAGAACTTTGCTGTCTGCCCATGTGAAATATCACACACATCTTTCCCCATTCCTATCACTCTCTGGCCCCTTATTTTCTTCACAGCGCTAATTGCCATCCGACCCATGACACATTTATTGGTGACCTTGTCTACTTCCTATACTATAATGAATGCCCCATGATAGCAGGGACCGGTGCTCACTCCAGTATCCCCAGAGTCCAGCCAAATGTCTAACACCTGAGCATGTAGCTGCTCAATAAAAACTGGATGAATGAATGAATGAGTGGGCGAACTGCCAAACCCCATCTGCTGGTAGGTAAAGGTCACTAACATACTGAATTGGCTCCAGAACTGACCAGGATTGAGTACATATGGCCTAATGAATGTCGTATGTACCAGTTACTGGTGCCTTGGGAACAGGGAGGAGGGGCTGAGCATAACGAAGGCAGCAGCTCAGCTTGGGGCTTCCCTATACCTGCTTCAAGTAACCATCCAGGGACATTTTTATTGGGAGGCTCTTGTACACTGAAAGCTTCCTCTTGATTCAGTGGCCTGAATCCCTGATGGTGGGACTTCAGGCACCATGGCCAGCAGGGGAGAAGGTGTCTAGCTACTTGGCTGCCCCAAATTGCATGTCACCTCATGCCTTAAAGGCTAACTCCAATAGCAACCAAAGGGTCATTTATGCAGACACGCCATTAAAGAGATGAGAGAATTTAAGTCATAGTTTCCATGGCATTACTCAGATAAATGACGGCATGTGGCTAGGGCTTGGATGAAGTTCTTGCCCACAGGTCGGGCTTTCTTTTCTCTGGTGGTTAAAATCACTGGCTGGCAAAGGACGCAGCAAGCAGGGTATCATTACTGAACAATTCTTGACGCAAAATGCAAGAAGGTCCAGGCCCCACCCAGAAGCCCATGGTCACGACGCTTGCCTGATCTCGTGGCTGAATCCATTGAGAGGAATTATTTCAGTACCAAGAACACATTTCTTCAGGGTCCATCCATATGTGAGGAGAAATGGCAAACGCCTCTCTATGTGACAGTGCCCAGAAACAAGCAGGCTCTCACACTGGTGCGTGTGACAGAAACCTCACCCACAGGTGTGGCCAACATCCGAGAGGTTTTCCAGGGAGCCTCCTTGAAGAAGTAATGATATTCTCCTGTGGAGGGTGGGGTGTGGTGGTGATAACATGGCAGGGGAAAAAGAAAAGAAAACACCCATTCTGAAAGTGTGGGCTCAGAAAGTGGGGACTGTGTAAAAGGCTGTCCCTTGGGGGCATGTCACTGCTTCCTCTCCTGCAGCGGCTCAGCCTTCCCTGCCAGCTGCACCCCAGGGCCCTGGATCCCTCCTCCACCATGACAAGTTGCAACAAAGCCCCATCCCCACGAAACAGATTCATCTGCACTTGAACAGTGTTTGATTTATGCCCGGAGAAGTATTCTAACTTATGTGCACATCAAAGCTGTCATCAATCCCACCATAGCTGGAAAGGGCATGGAGTCTGAACCTTAGCTCTCTCACTTAGCTGTGTGACTGGGACAGGCTTATTAACCTCTCTGAGCCTCAGTTTTTTCATTTGCAACATAAGATAACCTTATGTCCATGGTGCTATCAGGATTAAACATGATTAAATGCACTTACGTAAATAAAGGATCTAGAAAATGCCTGAGAGCTAGTGGATGCCCAATAAATATACTTTCCCTGTTGAAACACCTCATTGTTTAGCTTACTAAATGATGTTATATTACTCTGTAGTGGATTATTATTTCTTTTAACTTCTGGTCTAGATGGCCCCTTTTAGTTTCTTGTATTTTTGTTTTAGATATGTTTGATATGTAAGATATGTTTGGTTTTTAATAAAGCTATATGTTGGAACTAGCTCAATCTAATAACACTAGCTCAATCTAATAACACTCTCAAATACTAGAGTGATTTGAGGGACATTCATTCCCACGTTAATCCATTTATACCCCACCTTATTCCAAAAGTATTTTGAGGGGCTAAAAAAAATAGATACAGCAGGATACAAAAATAAGATTAGTTGTTACAGGTTGGTCACAGTTAGTCCTGAGCTTCCTAGAAGCCAAAGCAAAGAGGGAAAGCTGAGCAATAATAAGATGCATAGTGTTTGCAAGATACCAATTGCTTCCAGGAAACACAATTTTTCCTGCACTAAGCTCTAAGTGAACTCTGTCCCATCCTCAACAGTATCTCTACAGAACAGCTGCCTCTGATCCTGCCTGATGGTACAAACCAGGGCACCACACCTGAGGGCTACTCAATGATCCAAACAAGGTAGGTTTCTGTTGGTCTGGCTTGATCCACAGATGGGATTTTACTCACAGGAATCAAATGAAATGCATATCTCTTTCAGTTACTGTAGATGCATAACAAAATTATGACTTAAATTTTTAAGATGACTTAAAAATATTTTATTTTGCTTACAATTTTGTGGGCCAGAAATTTGGGCAGGCTACAACACAGATAGCTTGTTTCTGCTCCACAATGTTGGGGACTCATCTAGTGGCAACTCAAAAGGTGGCAGATGGAGGCATCTTCACTTACATGTCTGGTGGTTGATTGGCTGTTGGCTGGAACAGGAGGGCTCACACATGGCCTCTTCACATGGCCAACGCTTCCTTGCATGGAGTCCTCAACGTAGTTGGAATTCTTACATGCCAGTTCAGGGCTCTGAAGGTGAGTGTCCCAGAGAGCCAGACAGAAGCTATATACTTTGCATACTTCTTGCCTACCTCAGAAGTATACAAAGTCCCTTTCACTGCATTCAGTTGGTTACAAACAAGTCACAAGCCCACCCAGATTGTGGGGAGAGGACAAAGACCCCACTTCTTGGTAGCAGACCTGTCAAGGTCACATGGCAGAAAAGTATGTGGATGGGAGATATTGTTGCTGCCATCTTTAAAAAATACAATATGCTATAATATCCTTTATGCAATCACCCATAAATACTGTATCTGCAACCAAGCCTTTGATAAGAATTAAGTAGATCCAGGATTAAGGGCTTAGAGGTATCTTTCTGATGCCAAACACCAAGCAAGGAGGTCTCGGCTTGGTCTAAATTGTATAGAGCAGGTTTGAGAGGCACAGTGACCATACACTAAAGGGATCAACAGATCTGGGTCCCCATGTGTATTATTCTGCTCAGGCTCCATAACAAAATACCATAGACTGGGTGCTTAAACAACAGAAATTCTATTTACTCACAGGTCTGGAGGCCAGAAGTCTATGATCAAAGTGCCAGCATGGTCAGGTTCTGGTGAGAGTTCTCTTCTTGAGTTGCAGATGGCCACCTTCTCACTATGTGTTCACATGACCCCTTCGTTTTTTTTTTTGCAGTACGCGTGCCTCTCACTGTTGTGGCCTCTCCCGTTGTGGAGCACAGGCTCCAGACACGCAGGCTCGGCAGCCATGGCTCACGGGCCCAGCCGCTCCGCAGCATGTGGGATCTTCCCGGACCGGGGCATGAACCCGTGTTCCCTGCATCAGCAGGCAGACTCTCAACCACTGTGCCACCAGGGAAGCCCACGTGACCCCTTCTTTATGTGAGCACAGGGAGAGAAAGAGGTGGTGGGGAGAGAGAAACAGAGAGAAAGGGAAAGGTCTCTGATATCTCTTCCTATAAGGGCTCTCATCCCATTATAAGGGCCCCACCTTTATGACCTCATCTAACCCTAATCACCTCGCAAAGAACTCATCTCCAAACACCATCACACTGGGGCTTAGGGCTTCAACATACGAATGGGGGCACAAACATTCAGTTCAGAACACCATGGCTACAGATATGCCAGAATTCAGTGTTAAATGATGTCAATTCCTGAATATTTCCAAATATCCGAAATCTTTAATCAAGTAGGCAAATCACCCACACATGTGAATTTTTCACTTTCTTTCCAATTTAGTCTTATAGCTAAAACTCAAGCCAGAGACTATGACACAGATATAAATAGAGCATCATTATATATAATTTGGAAAGGATTTCACTGGTGTACATCTGTAAGCAGTTCAGGAACACTTTCAAGCTGTGTTTACATGATATCAAACATCTGGATGAAAACTGCAAAAAAATAATCAATTTGGATTGGAAACAAAACAGAAGTACAAATCTCAGTACACTGGCCCTTGGAATACTGAACACAGAGACGATCCCCATACCCCAAGAATGAGATAATGGTACACAAGAAGGGCCGCTGGAATGACCAAGGAGGGAAAGGGGCTTCTGTGGGAAGGCAGACTTTAAAAAGAGAACTCCATTATGCAAACAGGAGATGAGAAGGGATAAAACCGAACAGTATGAAAAACATGAAGAATACAAATCTCAAAGAATCAAACTGTGGGAACCAGGAGCTTTGAAGCATGAAAGCAATAATTTTAGCTCAACTGAAAACCCAGTTAAATCCTAGCTATCAGGGAAAGGGGCATCCAAGAAACGCAAGCTTCTAGAGAGCCAATGAATTATTCCTTTCAGCATCCCAACCTATTTTTACTCCTTCAGGCAGAAACCTTTCTAAAATGTTGTAGTTATTTCCCAGGCCTCCAGGAGAGAATACACTATCCACAGATCACCACTATAGCCCTCAGTGTGGCAATAATTATGTCACATACCCTCATCCCAATGGTCCCTGCTAGATGAGCCCAGGGCCCTGATACTTTAGTTCTTGTCTCTGCCTTTTCAACGTTCTTCTATTTTCTCTTTCCATCATGTCTCGGCCTTTTTGCTTGACATGTGATTTAGGATAGCTTCCTGTGACATGGACCCTGAGATAAGGATTTAAGGATTTAACAAGTTTTTTGTTAGGGTGGTAATTCCAGGAAGCTCCAGCAGGGGGCTGGGAGAGTGACAGGAAAGGGAAAGCAGCCCACACAGGTGCATAGATTACAGGTGGAACTTACCCTTGTGGGCAGCTGGGGCCTCTACAAGACTGTGTAGAGCTGTCCCACACAAGGGGTGGAAACCTAGATCTTATTCCCAAATTCTGTCCACCATCCTTTGAAGGCTGCTGCCATTAGCTCCCCAGCACTCCCAGAAGCCTGCAGGCGTTTGCAGTGGGAAGCCACCAGGACATAGGGGAAGGTGAGCACCCCGGGGATGTGGGCAAGGACAGAAGCTCCTCCACTCTGGCTCCAGTGCTGCCTGGAGTGGCTGCTCCACCCCTCCCTCTTGTCCTCACACCTGACAGAACTTGAAAAGCTAGACTATGAGTGAGAGTCTAAGGGACTCTCCTCTGACTAAAAGATAGCTTTTACTTTTCTGATAGCTCAAGGGTTTTTACTATCTGACTTCTCCTGGTTCTTGGTTATGTTCTTAAAAGGTGCTGTAAGACAACTGATAACCAAAAAAATTTTTGGCCATTCAAAAATATCCAATCAAATTAATTTTTGAAGCAAAGTAAGAGTCTACAAAGAGTAGCTTGTACTGGGCAAACTCTCTAGAGATGAAAACTGCCTTGCTCTTGCTACCTCAAGTAATAGGAAATGGCCAGACCTCAGAGTCGGTGTCGAAGGTGGGGCCACCACCCCAAGAAGAACACGTGAGCGCAAATGGGGAAACTGAGGCAAGACCAAAGCACATTGGTTTACACAGTCTGTGGGACAGATCCAAGGGAGAAACTGTGGGTCAGTGAATAAGCAGGGACCCAGGGTATGCTGAATGCCGGGTTACAAACAAGACTCATCCCCTCCTCATCTTGTCGGGGGAAAGGGAATTGGTCAGGACAGGCTCAGGCATTAGCAGGGAAGTGCGGGATATGTTCAAGGCATGCAAGATGGCAAGCTGAAGGTCCTCAGAACTGGCATCTGAAGAGGGCTGGGGCACGCAGCCCTGATGTATTTAAACTCACACATTGAGTTCATGAACAGCCAGGACAAAAATCCAGGTGTCTTCACTCCAACATGCCAGAAATTACCCAACACTTAGTGGTCCAGAAGCAAAGCCAAGAAGAAGATGTGGGTTCCAGGAACACCAGGGCATGCTGGCCTAAAGTTCCCTAAAAGATAATTCTGGGGACAAGGGCCTGAGGCCAAGCCAGAGAGAGCCAAAACCTCCAACTATCACAGCACAGCATCCAGGCTGGCAGGAAGGAGACAGGCCTTGTGCTAGGGGAAGGCAGTGGGAGGAGCCCACATATCAGGGATGGAGCTGCAGCAAACAGAGAGCCAGAGAAATTAAGGCAGGAAGCAGGGAGAGGATGGACTGGGATAAACCCATCATTATTCTGGAACATAGTCAAGGCTCTCCTGTGCACAGGGAACAGAGAATGATGGTAAAGACACAAGCTCTCGAGTGAAAAATAGTGACGGTTGAGGGAGCCTGAGCTCTGGCTTGGGTGTAGGGAGATTTGGGCAACGCTGGGGAAGTGTTGCTGCAGCAATCAAGATACGAGTGAAGAGCTGGGAGGAGGGAGACTGTGGATTTGGAAAGGAAAGGGTAAAATCAAGAAACTTGTATAAGAAATAGCATTAGAATTTGATAGAACGGTGAACGCCAAAGTGGAAGTAAGACCCCAAAAAATCACAGAACTAATATGAAGATTACAAGTCTGGGGAACTGGGAGGCTATTGGCACCTTGGGTAACTATGGAGATTTCGGAAAGATGTGATTATTTGGAACTGAGAGTTAGCATTGCTATGACCCACCCTCCACTCTATCTAGGAGAGGAGAACATGATGCAGTTCAGATCCTGGTGTCCAAGCCTGCCCTCTTTCCTCTGGGCCACTCCCCATTCCTGCTAGCTCTTGCAGCACTATCACCTGGACTAAGGAAGGAGGCAGGTGTCCCCCACACTTATTTTCTGGGACAGAAATCCAATACTTGATCCTTGGACTTATCAACTTCATCAAGAGAAATGAAAGTGTGAGCTACAGGAATGTGAAGGGTGAACTGAGTTCTTGGATTCTTAAGTATGTGACTTGACAAAATCCACATTGGAAGAAAGTAACAAAAATTTGGAAGGATAGAAGAATATAATTAAGCCAACTGGAAATATGGTGTCAATGTGTCTGTCTGGGGGTAGGATTAGTTCATTTGAACAAGGTCACAGTGACTCAAATATTATATTGTAATGATGTTATCCTGAAAGAGCTTCAATAAATCTAACCACTCATGAATGTCTAGATAACACAAATTTGGAAAGATTTAAAAACCAGCTAAGACTGATACTGACAGCCAAAAGAGAAAGTTGTTGAAACACTGGAAATTCCCATGGGATGATACGTGTTAATGGTTTGACCTAAAATAAATGCTTTATTCTTGGCTATGGGAGGATTTCCCATCTATGCCGTAGTGTTTGAGGTGTTAAGATGATCACATCCACAATCAAGAGGCCAAGGAAGTAATCTGGATAGTCCCAGGAGTCCTGCCAAAAGATGACATTAATTTATGGCTTTCCTCAGAGAATGATCAAAGGTTTATGGCAACCAGGAATCAGATCCAGTGTTTGAAAGATTCCTCCCTTAGAAGTGCTGATGGCTTCAATTGGGCAGATTGGCTTTGAACACAAAAGAGAGGGATCGATTAAAGGACAATACCAAGAGAAGACTTGGTGGGAAGGAAAATGTTGGCTTGAGAAGAGAGAAGAATGGAAAGTCTGAAAATCCAGAAAAGAAGGGGAGGGGAGGAGAAAGGTAGGAAAGATAGGGAACTGAAGGAAGATGTTGATGAGATAAAGAAATTAAAAAGAGGGGTTGGTCAAGTCCTGCTTTTGAGAATTCCATTCCAAGTGGAGATGGGCTACTAAAACTCCTGGTAAGCAGGAGTTGAAAAGAGGGGAAAGATCAGCATTGGGGAAGAGATTTGGGAACCGAAGGCAGAAGCAGATGGAAAACTGGATGTAGTGAAGGAGAGTAAACAGTAAGCTCATACTGCCATGCTCCTATAAAGGATCACGGGAGCTCCCTTATGGGAGCATGGCAGTATGATGAGTATCCTGAACTCAGGCCTGAGACCTGGGTTCTAGCCCCACTTCTGCCCCTAAAGTTGGGCAAGCCACTCCATCTTTCTGAACCTGTTTCTTTATATCTAAGGTGATGGGATTAGTGACCTCAAACATTCCTTCCCTTTTCTACAGCCCTTGATTCAGCATAGACATTATGAAATCAGAGACTTACATAAATGGAATATTCCAGATTGGAGCATGTATTTAGCTTTTCTAAGTAAAAAATGCTTTGAAGGGAGGAAAAAAAGGTTTCGGTAACACTTGACGAGCAGTATTTGTCCTGTAAAATGACTAGCAAGTAAGCATTATTGAACTAGGTTGTCACATAATCATAAGAGAATTTTTTTTAAAAAAGGATTTAGGAGACTCAGTTTTCCCTCCTATAGATCAAAAGAGTGATTAATATAATCCACGAGTGGATAGTTAATAAAGATATATGCAGAAGGAGAGCCAACATAAAAGGAAAAGAGCGCTGATCTTGGGTCAGGAGCCTTGAGTTCTAATCCCAACTCTGAAAATATATAATTTTCAAAAGAGTAACACAGGGAACCAACTACAGTGGTGACAGAAAAGCTGAGAACCCAGAGGACAGTAATGCAACCTAGATATTAGCAACAGCAGGAAGCCACTGCCACCCTGGGCTGGAGGGACACAAGGGAGGAGGTGCTGTTACTGGAACCCAGAAGCCGTGGTCACCCGATGGAAGCTGGAACTACAGTGGGTCCATCTGGAAGGAGTTGGAGCCACAGAGGAGATGCAGCCACTATCATAGAACTGAGGGATAGAGGGTTGAAGAGAATATCCTGGCTCTCCCTTGCCCTGCCCTCCAATCTTCTGCCAGTGCCTCACATTGGCTGGATCCAGCTGGCACCTAGTTTACAGGATGGCAAACGCAGCCTGCAAGGGTCAGCCCTTCCTCCATACAGAGCAGAGAAAGGACACAGATGGATCTGAAGGCCAGCAGGCCGAGACTGGCCCTAGATCCAAATTCTGCTTTCTTATAACATCTATCTATCAGTTCTGTATCAGCCTTGAGTCTAGGTCTTCACACATTTGAGGACATCCATCTGGTCATGTCTTGTTTTCTTTCTTTCCCAAGCCCGACACTCAAACCTCCTCATACAGAATATTTTCCAAACCTCCTTCACTGCTCTGGTTCCCCTCCTCTGGGAGCTCCCTGGTATGTCTCCTTAAAATGTGGCACCAGATGTTCACAAGACCCCTGGTGTCCATAATACCAGATCAAATACAGAGGACTATTCCTGCCCTTCTTGTAGCAATGCAGCTGCTATCCCACTGTGGACTCGTGGAATTCATGGACAGTCAAGACCCATATACCTTTTCCATGTGATTTCAAGTCTTCCCTGACCTGTCCTAGCAAGGCAGCTACACATTTGATAAGCACAACCAAATTCAACCTCTAAAGCACTGATTTAAAAAGAGTTAAAAAAAAAAAAACAGAATAGACCAGAGCCAAGACAGAGCTCTGTGTCACTCCATTGGAGAACTCCCTCCAAGTTAACTCAGAACCATGAATCAAGGCTCACTGGGTAGGGCTGTTCAACCAGTTCTAGATCTACCTAACAGCAAGGGAATTATGTTAAGACTTCATCAAATTCTTTTTTTAACATCTTTATTGGAGTATAACTGCTTTACAGTGGTGTGTTAGTTTCTGCTGTATAACAAAGTGAATCAGCTATACATATACATATGTTCCCACATCTCTTCCCTCTTGCTTCTCCCTCCCTCCCACCCTCCCTATCTCAGCACTGAGCTGATCTCCCTGTGCTATGCAGCTGCTTCCCTCTAGCTATCCATTTCACATTTGGTAGTGTATATATGTCAATGCTACTCTCTCACTTTGTCCCAGCTTACCCTTCCCCCTCCCCGTGTCCTCAAGTCCATTCTCTACATAAGACTTCATCAAAATCTTTACTTAAATCACAACATGTAATATCTGTGGCAGTCAGTTCCCTTCACTTTGCACCTGAAGCACAGAGGGTGCTTAACTAATACTTGCTGCCTCGAAGTTAAATAAAATTATCTTGATTTATACACCTAATGACCCTGTTTAAAGAAAGTTAACATGGTCATTTTAATGGGACATGATAATGAACCCATGTTGGCTGCTAGTGATCACCGCTTTCTTCTTTAAACGTCTATAAACGTGTTTGTTCCAGACTTTTGCTAGAGAGTGGCAAAAAGGCCATCAATCTGTTATTCCTGAAATCCCCTCCTTTCTTACTTTTGAAAACTGGAACAATAATTGCCCCTATCCAGCCTTTGCGTACGCTCTCATCTTCCTAAACTGTCAGGACTCTAGTTGCTGCTTGAGCCTCATGGGTCTTGAGTCCCTCTTCTCCCCAGTAGGAATAAATAGACGGTTTCCACGCCACAGAGCTGTGTAAGGATCCAGGAAGATGGGAAGACACAGAGCACAGCTAAAACAGTCACTTAGGGTGCCCATGTATGAGCCCAGTGGATGGTTGTAAGAACAGCTCCAATACAGCAGAGTCACGTCCTGCAGCCCCCAGAGTGAATGCCACAGGGGGCCCAAGACACCATATGTGGCAATCGGGGAGACTCCTCGCGGTGCTGAACCTATGATCCTCATCCTGTTTGTAAGACAATTTGAAAGGCTTACAAGCAACCCCATAGGAATCTGAGCCAAAGCACAACAGAGACTGGGCCCATAGAGTTTTCCTCTTTCTCCCTCTTTCTCTTCCTCTTCCTTCTTTCTCAATTTCCCTCTCCCTCTGAATCAGTGCTTTACAGTCACTATCACTGCATTCACTGCTCAGGAAGCTGTCCTGTAGGCAGCCCATGAGGGCAGAAGCTAAAAGCTTGGGAGAACAGCCTGATGCCCAAATTGCCAGCCTCTCCCACCCCTACCTCCCACAGGTGTCTAGATGTGGATGGGCCTCTGTAGAGGACATACTGCCCACAAAGAAATGCAGAAGGATGTTTTCCATTTCTCTCCTCAACCTATAGGAACGCCCCCTGGGCTCAAGCAATGCTTGATAAATTCAAGCATGAATTCAACTAACCCACCCTCTGCCGAGAGGGATCATGCTCATTAAAATTCTTGATAACCTTAATGTCTCAGCATAGATATAGCAATTATTTTGTTAGCTATAATCTTCTGTCTTGTTTCTTTCTCCCAAGAACGAAGGAGACTGCTGAAGGTTCACAGACATTGATTAAAGATGTGTGCAGGGCTTCCCTGGTGGCACAGTGGTTAAGAATCTGCCTGCCAATGCAAGGGACACAGGTTCAAGCCCTGGTCCGGGAAGATCCTACATGCCACGGAGCAACTAAGCCCATGCGCCACAACTACTGAGCCTGCGCCCTAGAGCCTGCGAGCCACAACTACTGAGCCCGTGCACCATAACTACTGAGCCCACGTGCCACAACTACTGAGCCTGCGCTCTAGAGCCTGTGCTCCAGAACAAGAGAAGCCACTGCAATTAGAAGCCCGTGCACCACAATGAAGAGTAGCCCCCCCACTCACCACAATTAGAGAGAGCCCACAGCAATGAAGACCCAACGCAGCCAAAAATAAATAAATAAAATAAATAAATAAATTTTAAAAATGTGTGCAGAGATTTGGACATGAGGATGTTCACTGATGCTATCTATTTTAGCAGAAAATTGGAAACAACCTGTATGCCCAACGATAGAGGATTGCTGAAATACCTTATGGTACACCCACCCATACAATAGAATACTGTGCACCTATTAAAAATCCTATTGTCAGAGAGTAGATGGAATGATGTTCACCATCGTTAAAAGGAAAAACAATTTACAAAAGCAGAATACTGTACACACAAACAAGGAAATTTTTCAAAAGATGTTAATAGTTATTGCAACTGGTAGAATTATGAATGGATTTTTAAATTTTCTTCTTTCTTTGCTTATAAGTTTTTTCCATTTTTTTCTACAGTGATGTGCATTGCTTTTGAAATAAGGTTGGGGGGGCAATAAAACTTATTTTTGCTAGCCAGGAGAAAAAAAATAGGAAAATCCCCCTCTTTCAAGGCTGTCTCCCAGCATCTTGTTCTGCCAGATGGATACGAAGCCAGCTCAGACCCCGCTGTCCAGCTTGCCTAGAGCCCCGTGGAGGTCACCTTGGCTCTGGGCACAAGCTTCCTTGGTGCCAATATCCACCTTGAAACAAGTTATTAAAAATGGGGCTATCCTGGCCAAGATCTCATTCCAAAGTACCAAGGGCCACTTCAGCCCAGAAAAACAGCAGTTCCAGGACCCTGTGGGTTTTCAAAGTAGAACCACAGCCCTGGTTTGTGAGAGGAACCTCCCTCCCTCCCTTCTCCCGGCTGTCTGCCGAAGGTTGCAGACAGCTCCCTTTCCATCCCACAAGAGAAGACAGGCAGATGAGTCATAGCACTGGCTTGGATCAAAGGAGTATTATTGTGTTAGCAGAAATGGATCTATTTTATGATCTGTTTCTTGACGCCTTACAAATAAACATGCTTTTCCCACCAGACAGACAAGTTCCTTAAAAAGCTACCGATTTCATTAGCTGAAGCTAAGAAATGACCAATAAGAGTTAGAAATTTTTGTGTCTGAAGAGTAGCCAATCTGAAAAGACGTAGTGGAAACACTGAGGAAAGCAGTTTATAACCCTCAGACCCTAGATTCAAGTCTGCAAAGCAATGCCATTCTTCTAAAAATACACAGAGGAACTACAGAAGTCCTTTCCTCTTTTCTAAGAGCTTTCTCTTTCTTTCTTTCTTTTAAAGAAATATACTAGGATTGGTTTGTAAAGGAGATTCACCACCTCAGATTTCACTGTTTTCATGGGGGTGACGGCCGTGGGATACTATTTTAAGGACTTCCTTCTCTTATACAGATTTTTCCACACTGGGAGGACAGATAAGGTATGTTCCACTAATGTTCTTCATTAAACACACATGCGTGCCAGCAGTCATTTCCCTTTGTCTTGCTATCCCATGACAACAGATTGAATATCATAGGAAATTGGAATGGAGATCTTATTTAGTTTGGATGTCTCTTCTCCATTGTTTAATTCCACATTCAATTTTTCATTCTACGTCTGCCTCCTTTTGCAGAAATATTCTATGACTGAACACAGGGACAGATAAATGAATAGGTGTTGTTTATTAAAGACTCACCTCATAGACTTTTCAGGAGCACTGTGACTAGCCCTCCCCCTCCCTCTGCCCACAGAATTTTATCTCTGGTCTAAAGTGTACTTCGTACTCAGTAAAGATCTGATGACTGATGGACATATCTGTATTGTGAACTGCACTCCCAGTACTTCGTTTACTGTTGATCAAGTTCCAGTAGTGAGCTTCCCTGTTTTCTCTGGGATACACAGATGTCTCAGTGGTATTTCTGTCTTCAACCCAGACCACTTGTCCATTAAAACAAACACACAAACAAACAAAAACAAAAACGCTTCCATCAAGTGCCAGGAAAGGAGGTCTAAGCGAACAGAGAAAGTTTCACATTTCCTGTTGTTGAACCTAGGCAACAACTTCTTAGAGGAAGCTGGATGACTTTTCAATCCAATACGCTCTGTTCTCTGACGCTATCATCGTTGTTTTTCCTCAAGACTACAAAGCTATGATGCCAAACTTTTAAAATGATCCCAGCTATTTGTTTTTTGAGTGTCAACTTTTATCCAAATGTTGCTGCTACTTTTTTCTTTTCACTTAAATATGTGCTTTTAAAATATTTTGTTTTTCTAAATGGGACCCATTAGCTCTAAGAACATTCTTTCCATTTATCAAACATCAACTGTGTGCCAGGCATTGGGTACTAAATTCCACACTCATTATTTCATTCACTTCCTTACAACCACCCTATGAAGGAGATGCCATCACCTGAGGAAACTGAGGGAGGTCAAGCCATTTGTCCAAGATCACACTTCTAGCGTGGGGTTCTTCTGACCCTTCCAATCCATCCAACTTTTACCAGCTAAAGTCCATGAGTTTGGCCATCCAAAAAACGTTTTCTGAGAACACAAAGGAGAGCTGTATGTGCACTCTGAGAAACCCATACCTTCACCAAAGGAGGTAGACTTCAGGGAGCCAAGAGGCCAAACACACTTGTGACACTATACTGTAGCGGTCAGTAGCAGGTCCGCACATCAGACCAGATTTCAAGGCCCAACTCACCCACATACTGGACCTGAGACCACAGGAAAGTTATCTACCCTGAGACTCAGCTTCCACATCTCAAAATGGAGATAACAATATAGGTTAAATTCTACGAAACTGCCAACTTTCAACCATTTTTGACCTCCAAAAAAGCATTTTCAAATCATTCGACGTAAATTCCTCACTAGGTCGTTCTAGAGATTAAATGGGTGCACACAGGAAACAATAAACGGCGCTTTTTGGTAGACTTTTCTCTTCCCAATTTCATTTTGCGCAGGTCAACAAAGTGTGTTTGTATTCTCTGCCCACAATTTGTATGTTGAGAAGCCAGGCTAAGGTTATGTAAGTGTTGCAGCTGATAATTCAGGGAGAAAATAAGACTGCGTGGATAATCACGAATTAACAACAAAGGATCCCCTCAGGCCTTACTGCTCCGTGCATTTCCCCCCTAGTTTAGTCTCTTAATTACTAAATAAATATACAGCCGCTTCTCTCTCTCTCTTTTTTTAGAAAGTGGAAGGAGGGGATATTGAGAAAGATTAGCACTCTGTGTTAAAGACAAACTAAAGGTTTTAAAATCCGTTCTTGCCCCTGAGTCGGGGCCGGGAAGTGGCCTGGCTCCTTGACCGGCAGCAGGGCGGTCCTGCCTGGGACGCCCGCGAGGGCTCCCCGTCCTGGAACCCGCCCCACAGCGGCTTGCCCAACCTGCCCGCCCCCGCCCGCGCCGGGAGAAGAACCACCAGCGTCAGCATTGCCTCCGCGCGTCGTTTACTTCCTCGCTAAGTGCCAGGCCCTGCTCTCGGCCCCTCAAACGCATAATTTATATACTCCCCTCACAACCTCCCGGACAAAAGGGAACTCTGATTGTCTCCATTTTCCAGGTGAGGAAACGGGCACAGAGAACTTAAGTCACTCGGCCAAGGTCTCCGAACTGTGGAGTTAGACTCGAACCCGGGCAGCCCCAGCACGCCCACTCTAAACCTCCCCTTTTCCTACTTGGGTAGAGGCGCTTTTTCACCTAAAACTTCTCCAAACTTGGCCACTTCCAAGAGAAGGGGCTCAGCCTCGCCGGCTCGCACGACCTCGCCCGGCTCCACAAGTTCAGGACTCCGGGCGCCCGATGGGGGCGCGGGTGGAGGAGCGGCACCGCCCCCCGGGTATTTAACCCCAGGCTGGAGCGCGCGGGGCGCCGGACGCTCCTGCTCCTCCCCACTAGCGCCTCCCCGCCCTCCTCCCCGCGCTCTCCCGGCGCACCCCACCCTCCGCCCCGCGCTCGCCTGGCAAGCAGGCACCGGCCGGCGGGCTCGGGGAGCGGGGAACGGGGCGCGGGCGGCGCTAGCCTCTGCCGAGCGGCCCCCCGGCCGCGGCCGCAGCGCACTGCCCGGCCGGAGTGCGACGCGGCAGCCCGAGTCCGGACGCCGGCCGGTCCCGTGCGCTCCGCGGACGGGCGGGGGTCTGTGGACGCCCGGCCGGCAGCATGGATTCGGATTCCGGCGAGCAGAGCGAGGGCGAGCCCGGGACCGCCGCAGGTACGAGGGGTCGCAGCAGCCCAGCCGGGAAGGCTGGGGCAGACAGGAGGGGAGGCCGGGGCGGGAAATCGCGAGTATTTCTCGGAGCGGCCAGGCGGGAGGCCGATCCCCAGCAGCCCGATCCTTTCCGGGCCGGGACTGGGATGGCTCTGCGCTGTGAGTTTGCTTTGGGGCTTTCTCCCCATTGCACTCGGGCGCTGGAGGGAGAGTAGGTGCATTTGCGGGTGGCTCTCGGCGCTGCGGGACTCCGGCAGCGGGCTCCGGTCGCCGGGCTGCTGGCGGTGGGGCAGGGTTCGGGTATTCCGCGTCCTGTAGTTTGCTGCAGCGAGGGTTGCTGCATATCTGCTTTTGGAAATAACTTTCCGAGCGCCGGCCGGCTCCTCGAACCCCGGGCGCCAGGGACGCTGCGGAACAGGTGACCCGCTCCGAGGGCGTGACACGACGCTCTGGGAAGGAAAGGCCCCCGCGGGTGGGCGGGCAGGAGTCAAACCACAGCTCGTGGTTGCGGTTCCCGAAGCTGCTAGATGAGCCGATGCAGAAGCGTTGGCCCATCGCTGCCCTGCATGCGCGGAGGAGGTCCCCACGAAGGGTCCGGGAAGACAGACGCGGCGGCGGCGCGCGGGGTCCCGGCTTCGCCTTTAAGGGACGCCGCCAGCTTTTCACAATCGATAGTTATCGAAGCGACGGGTGGACGCTTACTTAGGAAATAATGAATGTCCTCCCCCTCCTCTCCCTGATACTGAGCAACAGGAGGAAGCCACCCACAGCCTTGGGTCGACTTAACCGCGGGCTCTGCCCCCCTCCACCAGCCCGCTCTGCCCGCCTCCTGCAGGTCCACGGGCGGGAGACCTATGGCCCTCCCACGTGACCGTGGCTCCCCACGCCCTCGTGGCCCTGCAGGCTAGCCCTGGCCAGCAGACCTGTGACCTGAGAGCTGGAACCCTCCTGGTACAGGCCTGAGGGCCCGGACTAGTCCCCAGTCTTCCCAGTGTCAGGCCAGTGTCCTGAGGGTGGGGACCGGGTGACCGGAGGCACCGTCAGCCCAGGTGTGGGTGTAGGAAGGCAGGCTCAGGAACCAGGTGGGACAGCGCCAGGAGCTGTACCAAGGGCCCTACGTATACTATTCTCCTTTATCTTCACAGCACCTAGCCAGGTGGTTGTTATCTCCATTTTACAAAGATTCAGAAAGGCTAAGTGGCTTACCCACGAATCAGAGCCAGGGAGTAGCCAAGGGCGGAGTGACTCCCTTTATACTGCATCATACCCCTCAGCCTCTCACAGGGTGGCTGTGGTCAACACCTACAGTTGGGTGGGAAGAGATGAGGATGGAGAAAAAGAAAGATGGCATCGTCAAGATGCCCGTGTGTGAGGATGCCTGTGTGTGTGCAAGGGCCACCTGCTTTGTGTAGGTATGTGTGGACATAAGTAATAAACATGAGCCCTTCTTGAACCTGTATGTTCCTGTGACTGTGAAGCACCAAGATCTTGTTTCACAGGTGGCTTGTGGATCTCTTCACATCATTTAAAAGTTCCAGTGGGTGTTTTGTGTCTATCTAAGTATATCTCTAGAGCTCAAAAGGAGGGGGAGTGAGTACATTAACACTGACACTTTACTCTCTCAAAATCGGAGGAACTAACATGTTCTCCCTACTCTCACCCTCAGATCTTTCATGCCAGTTGATGGAGAAGGGGAGGAGGAGGCTTTGAGAAAGAGGAGAGGAGGGGAAGGGGGGGGGCAGGAGACACTCAGAAGAGTTGGTACTTGGATGAAAGGGGAGGGAAGGAGTTCTTAACAGTCCAGTTGCTTCTCCCCACAGCCTGCCCAGCAAGGAGTATCCCAGGGTGTTCATGTGTGTTTGTGTCAGAAGACCTCTGCACAACTAACAGCAGTTGTGACTACTGAGGTCAGATGGGTCTGATGAAGAATAGGGCAGCCAGCTCTCTGAGCTGTCACCATTTGTTTGTGCCTTACTGTTTTCTACAGTCATTTCTTCTTCCTCTCTGTGCTTGAATCTCAAGTTGAACATTTATTTGAATGTCACAAGCCATTCTGCTAAATGGCATTCAGTCTCCCTCATTATTTTCAGTCTTAAAGTATTCTTCGTGACAAAGCTTCAAAACTAGTTGCTAATTCATCGCCTTGCTATGGCTGCATCCTATCAAATGGAAACTCCTGTTGCAGCTTCAGATACTGGTTAAATTATCCATAGGAGTTGACCATTGTCCCTGTAAGTAACATGACATTCATCTGTGGACCTGTATCTGTGCAAGCTGGATGGGTTTATAACTGAGAAGCACAGCAGAGGAAGTGGGATCTCTCGGAGTATTAATGTGTGTGTCTGTGTGTACCTACCTCACAGGGAGAGAAGATGAAGGGCTGCTTCCTCCTCAGTGCCCTCCCCTTCCTGAACTTATGAAAAAGCCCTGCCATAAGACAGACCTTATTAAGGTCCTGAGCCTGGACTCTGGAATCAGAAAGACTCAGGTCTCAATCTCTACCTGACGGGCAAGTTACTTAACATCTCTAAACCTCAGTTTCCCCCTCTGTAAAATGGGGAAACAATAGTACAAGCAGGGGGGGGGATGTGAGGATTAAATAACACATGAAAAGTGTTCCTCCTGGTAATCATTCAGTAAATGGCAGCTGCTATTTTTATCACCTGATTGGATTATGTTGTAAGAATACTGCTAAATAATATACCCCAGAGCTTTGTAAAATGTAAATCACTAGGCATGTGTGAAAAAATTAGTATTATTGTCGTTATTATCACATTAATGTAACTGCCTAAGGAGATTTGTTTTGAATTTTATCCTTTTCACTCTCTCATTCCCCACCCGCCCCCCCCCTTTGTTTGGGGGAAGTTATTTTTAAGGTATGTCTTCTCATGCACATCATCTTCCAGCTGAAGTCATAAAGATGGGAACATTCAAAACTACTGCTTTCACCATCCTTTTCTTTCAGCTCTAGAGAAACTTGCACAAAGTAGAGAAGGTGGCCTTACCCAGTCCACCTGATAACCTGGAGATTAGCCACTTTCATGCCACTTCCAATAGAAGAAGAGGCGTTAATTGCCCCACACACACTGGTGCACCTTTTCCCTTCAAGGTAACAGGAGAAACAGGAGGTACTCACCATTCTCCTCTCCATTTTTGCCCATGTCGTAGCCTTCCCAGTCAAAAATTGGCAGAGTGAGGAAATCTCTGAGCACCACCTACTCTTTACTGTACCCCTTTCAAGAGACTTTTCCAAAGAGCTCCCCAGTATCTGCTGTGCAGCTCTCTCATCAAGCAATACCCTGCATAGGAAGTAAAGGGGGTGTGTATGGATGAGATTTGTCTTAATCTGCATTTTCTGTTTTTCAGGAAGCACAGGATGGTGCTTCTAAGTCATTCTGCTGCCTGCAGCTCTCCTCTGCCTTTCTGTCATTTTATGGTTCTTTCTATGATAAGGAAAGAGACAGGGTTTATGGAACACTGGATTCTTTCCAGAGACCCAACTTGGCAGTCTCTCCTTTGACAAACCCACCATCCATCTCTCAGAAATCCTAGAGCTTGGTGTATTAACTCAGCAATGATTTGAGTCTTTCCTAGGAAATAACAAGCAAGTAAACATTACCAGTGTCAGCTTTTTCCCTTTCTGACTTATAAGACAGAGATAGTCTACCCAGCTCAAGATGACAAGCTCCTTCCACCCAGAGCTAGGTGGTCTGGGGCAGTCAAGCTGATGGAGCATCCCTGTGGCTGGGTAGGTGCTACAGAAAAGCATTTCTGTGTGATGGAATCAGGATGTGGTAGGGAAACTTCAAAATAATAAAAGAAGTAGGAAAACAGCAGGCTGCTGACTTTGTCCTTCCTGTCTTTCCCATCGCCTCGGTCCTAAGCTTGGTCCTTGTGAACACAGTGGCAAGGAGTGGGTAGGATTCAATAGTTGGCCAAGAGGAGACAAGGCGTTTCAGAAGTCAGACACCATTGAGCAAAGGCACAGATAAACAGGGAGGTGACTGGAGTGGAGGACATATACTAAGGAGTACTGGGAAGTAAAGTTAGGTGAGTGTAGGGAGAGCCACTGACAACAGGGGGTCTTAATAACTAGTACCTGATGGTGCCGAAGGAGCCCCCGTTGAGCTGATAGTAGAGCAGAGACATGACCGACTGAGATCTGGGTTTTCAGAAGCCACATCAGACAGACATGAAGTGCAGGGATGGCCTAGGCTTGGAGCTTCGTGGCCACACAATCGGAGGCGATGGTAGCACTAAGCGAGGCAGAAGAGGAAGGATGCAAATGCCATTTCAGAGAAACAAACAACAGAAGTTGGTGACAGATTGTACAAAAGCAGTAAAAGGAGAGGGACAGTGGAAGGGGACTGGCATGTTGAGTTGGGCTGAAGCAGGGAAATGCAGGAGACTGGCTTCCCCACCCTGCCAGTGCTTCTTTTCTTTCCATCAGACACTTAATAGTGGTTACTTAAATTTTCTTAAAGGTGCTTTTCCCCTGTAGACAGTAAATTATGCTGGGGCATTGGTTTTGGAGGATCATGAGGTTCTGGAGTTTGTTGATTCTCATTGTTGGGTTATTCATGGAGGCTATTCAGTAACCTTTGTCAACTGACAGAGTAACCTTTGACGATTGATGGACTGGCCGACCAAGGGCAGGGACCACCTGGGGATGATGTACTACTTGGCTATTAGTCATAGTTCCAGGTCTTGTTCTTATCTGTGGACATTTTCAGGGGCCTCTGCCTCATCCACATAGTGGGCTGCTTTGAGGGTCAGGGCCTTGTCTTGTGCTTTCATGTTCCCAAGGTTTTATGGACATAATAAATGAATGAGCATCTTGAGGAGCCTCCTGAGAACTCTGCACTAAAAGGCCAGACAGGCAGCCAGAAACCTGTCCTATAAAGTAGAACTGCCAACGCTGTCCTTCAGTGTTTTGCTTCAGTGTTTTAAGATTTCTTGCACTGTCTGGGACTGTGTGTTGGGAAGTATGGGAAGTGCAAAGAGAGATAAGGACATAGTCCATCCTGTCTCCAGGGCTTGGGATCAGATAGGGAGATAGGAAGCATATACCAATGGCCACATCTTAAGCCAGTGCCAGAAGACTCTCACCCCCTTGCCCTGGGATTATACCCTGGCTGTGTCTCTGTTTATATGTTCTCTCTTGACACCATCCACTTTCCACTGTGTGCTTCACAGTTATTCCTGTACATGTCTCATCTCTTGTACTGGCCTTCGCTCCCTAAGGAGGTAAAGACTGGGTAAAGACTGGGTCTTTTTCACCTGTATCAGCACCCACAAACACCACCTGCGTGCCCTAAACACAGTGGTAGGTTGCTGGCTGGCTGGCTGGCTAGATAGATGGACGGATGTATAGATGATGTTGTAGGTTGGTTCCCCAGGAAGCAGACTCTGAGATGGAGGTTAGCATGCAGTGTGTTTATTTGGGGATGCTCTTGGGATCAATACCTGGGAAAGAGAAAGGGAGGGGAGGGATGCCAGACTGGGCAGAGTGAGAAGCTGAGCTGCAATGCAGACCCAATAATAGCCTCGAGCTCTGGAGCTGGAAAACCCTTCAGAACTGAGTTGGGGGACTTCCCTGGTGGTACAGTGGTTAACACTCCACACTCCCAATGCAGGGGGCCCAGGTTTGATCCCTGGTCAGGGAACTAGATCCCACATGCTGCAACTAAAGATCCCATGTGCCGAAACTAAGACCCAGTGTAGCCAAATAAATAAATATTAAAATAAAAAGAAAAAAGAACTGAATTGGGGTGAGGGGCCAGGGCTTTATATCCCCTGACATAATGATTAGTCATTAATTAGATTCATGCCATCCCTGCATCTTGGGCGAAGCTGTTCCCTTCAGCTGAGGGCTGTCTGCAGACATCACTACCAGCAGCTTGTGAAGTGCTTAGTCCTTCATTCCGGAAGGGAACCTGGGCCGTACGTACATCGTACATCGTGCATTCACCACAGATGGCCTCCAAAGTTCCTCAGGGATGTTTCATGATGGATGGCAGCCCTGCATACGGGCAGAGTTCAGGGGATAGTTGTTGAGCTATAAACATTATCTAGACCTCATTAGGGCAATTTAGATAGCCAGATGGAATTAGCCATTTTAGACCTCACAGATCCAACAGATATTGGCTGATCCTCTGTTTTGTGTTCAGTGTGTGGAGGTGCTATGGTAGTACACCGAAATGGAATTAGATGTGGCCCCGCCCTCAAGAGGCTTGCAGCCAAAGGGAGAGAAAACACCCACCCAAAAGGAATCTGCAAGACTGGGCGGCATCAGCAATAAACAGTGTCGGTTTTGGAGCACAGGGCATCGTGGCTTGGGGTTCTGGTGGGGAGGCTTCATGGAGGAGATGGGCCTTGAGGATAGCCTGGAAGGAGTGAAGGATTTAGATGGGGGAGAAGAGCAAGTCAGGGGAAACAGAGGAGGTGGCAAGGACAGGAGCCTGTGAGAAGCATGGCCTGGAGCAGTGGGGCCCCCTTAGAGGGCTAAAAGAGAGGAGAGGGCGGACCTGCTCAAAACATAACACTGGATGTTGCAGTGATTGTGGCCAGCATGTAAGTTTCTGGGAGCTGGAGACAGAATGTGTGTGTAAATGTAAAGCTCTATTTCCTACTTTATTTTTCTCTAAAAACACGGCGCCTGCCGTTTTATTTCTCATCAAAACCAAATCATAGTCACACTTCCCATTAGCACTTTTCTCTAACTGGTTCATTGTCCTACAGAGTTACCATTGGCTCCCGTTTGAATTCACATGTAAATCTCTTTAAAGACCCTATATACATAATTTTGTTTTGTTTTTCAGTCACTTGGCTTCCAACTCTTTCTGTAAAATGCCTGTGTAGGTGGGTGTTTGGGCTGTATTCTGTACAAGTATAGAAATAAAGGATAGAGAAGAAGAATATAAAAAATAAGTTTCCTGTGATACCTCAATCCAAGAAAACATATGAGAGTGAGTACCTTTTCCCCAACATATATTAAGACATGCCTCCAAAATATATTATTTTTTTATACATCAGACATGCTCTTTTTAGGCAACTGCATAACACAAATTCTGAAACTGCTTTAGAACAATCTTCACGTTCATATTGGGTTTCCTAAACATCATTGCCTGGGAATAAATTTGAGCCTGTTCATGGAAAATCTAGTGTGCAGACTATAAACATGGAAGGCTTGGCAGCACAGAAAGTGCTAGACACACCCTAATAGAAACCAGTATTTTGTAATTCAGTTCTCCAGGAAAAAAAAGGAGACACTTTGGTGGTATCCAAATACTGGTTTAAACAGTTGAAAAACCACAGCAGCAGCCACTAGCTTCTAGGTTGTCTTCTGGAAAGTAAAATACGCTTTCCGGGAAACTATTCTAGCCCCGAAAGGAAGCATTTTGGTGATGCGTAGCTTCATGGAGACTCCCAGTTGTTATCTGTATGGTAGAGGCATCCAGTTTCATGTGCAGGAGGAAATTCTGTAAAAGGTTGTTCTGGTGAGCACACATGTCCTGCATCCCTGATTTGGGGCCTGGGAGTTATGCTGGGAAGGTAAACAGATTTTCAGTGAATAATATGGGAAGGAAGTGATGGGGGCTGTCTGCTGGCCTCTGCAGCAGCTTTCCTACCACGTTTGAGTCTGATTCCTTGGAGTAACGTTAAGAAAGTCAGGGAGAGAAGGCTGGGGTTCAGGTTACAAGGTAGAGAAACTAGGTTTAAGAAGTTGTGCACATATCAAACAAGATGAGAAATTGTGAGGATAGTCTTTACCAGCCAGAGTCCAGCCCCAGAGGGCTAGTACTGAATGTAAAATAATAATGATGTTTTGAATTTTTATTTAATTTTCTATTAATTAAGCACATACAATGTATTTCAGACTGGGTTAACTGTTTATATGGTATTTAAGCCTTCTATAGACCTTCTGGGCTAGGTACTATAAATAACCCCATTTTATAGACCAGGAAACTGAGGCACAGAGAGATTAAGTAATTTGCTCAGGGATGTGCAGCTTCTCAGTGGATATGAAGCCAGTCTAACTAACTCCAAAAACAGTGCTCTTTACCAGGTAGACTATGTAGTTAGATCGATGGATGCCACCAGGTTCCTTTACATCCCCCACCAGCTCCCACAGGGCCCTCAGACCGTTAAGTTCCTTCATTAGCCTCCTTCTGGTAGGTTAGGACATTAGATCTCCAGAAAGCCCTGCTTTAAGCTGCAGACGTTGCCTGCAGTGGCCCAATAACACATGGGCAAGGATGGGCTGTCACAGGCTCCAGAACAGGGGCTGGTGAGGGTTGGTTTGGGAGGGAAGATGAGGGGAGCAGCACAAAGCAGCTGTCAGAGAGAGAAGGTCCTGGGAGGACCCTGCAGCCACGTTCATGTCTGGGGTCCTGGGAACCTGATGGGTGGTGAATGTGGCAAACCACAAGAGGAGAGAAGGGTTGAGAAGCAGAGTCAAGAGAGGTGCAAAGACAAACAAATGTTCCCTCTATCAGAGTGTACTTGGGTTGAGTCCTAAAGTACTTTTTCCACTCCAGCATTTAGAATCATTCCAGATACAGAATCCCTAGGACAGGGTGACCAGTTGGATTCAAGGGCAAGAGAAAACTCGAAGATGAGACTGTAGTGCAATGAAGAGAACTTGAGATTCTGAGCTGGACAACTGGGGTTTGAGTTTTTAGTGGTGTCTCTTACGTATTGTTTTTTAGTAACATTTATTTTCCACAAAAGGAATGCAAGCTCATGGTAGAATATGTGAAAATAGTACAAAGAGGAAAATCAGATTGAGCCCTAAGAATAGATGTGCTTTTCCAGAAGAATGTCGTCCAAAAGCAATCCTGAAAAGATGCAAGAGACCTTTATTTGGGGAAGAAGGGGTTTTGTAAGAAAACAAGAGTCCCCCTTCTGAAATATTTACTTGGGGACACTAAGAACATTGGCTACACTGCCAGGCAGCATCAGAACCAGAATTGGAGCCCACACACTCTGGCTCCTCTATCGTTCCCCCAAAACATATATAATTTTTTAAAAGGATCGGAGTTATTCTGGGTGTTGGGATATCTAAGGGACCCCTGCTATGTTTCCTTCTGACACCTTCCACTGTGTTCTTGACACCCCTCCCCCCTTTTCCTCTCCTGAGCTTTCTCCCTCCCAGCACAGCTGCCCAGAGGTCAGACACTACAGGCCCACACCAGGCCCTTCCCGGGTACCCAGCCCACTTTCCAGGTCAGGAGAGCCCTACACGGAGCCCTCAGAAGATTCTTACATTTTTTTAATACCCAAGAGGAATTTGGTAGGTTTTACAGATGCACAGTGACAATTGCAAAGGTTAGTTTACTTTAATAGCTTCCAGCTTCAGAAATAGATTTATTGGCCTCTAGTTCTCCAATTATGTTTTTAATCTTTGTTTAAATTGATTTTTCATTTTGTAAGGAAAGAGGGAAATTTGTTCATCTGTGTTAGCCTCTCTCACCCTTAATGTTTAATTCAGTGATTCAATCTCAGTCACATGAAGCAGGCAGAGCTAAGTTAATACAGAGTCAACTTTTAGCGAGCCCAGAACAGTATCTGATGGGAATTAAACCTGAATTTTCTTGACTTTTTTTTTCCTTTTGATTTCTCTGACTTTGTATAATCCTGGTTTCCCTGCACGCCTCCTCAATTGCTCCTTCTGCATCCCTCATTAATATCTTTTTCCTACCTGTGTCTCCTAAGGCTGAGCTCTCGGCCTTGTTCTTTTCTAACAATACACTTTCATTTGGAAAAGACCACCCGTTTTTCCAGCGTGAAGCTAAAGATTCCCAAAGCTGTGGTCTAACCCGTTCCTCTCTCCAGAGCAAGAATCCTGCCTTTCAAAGTCGTCTGGACCTCATCTTCTCACTGTCCAAGAGACACGTCAACTCAGCACAGCTACACCCGGACTGTTAACTTTCCATCACTTTCTCTCAACAACTCTGGTGGCCTCACCAGCTGCCAAGTCATTCAGAGTTAAATTGTGAAGTCATAAGAACAATGAAATATCCTACACACATGATTTCATAGCAAAACCAGGACATGGAGAAAGCAGGTATTATTTACAGTTTACAGATAAAGAAACAGATGCACAGAGATTACCCCAAATCACAAAGTAAGTGGTAGATTTTCATTATTTAAAGCTGCTCCCCCCAAAGGGGGAGCAGAAACAAATCTAAATATCCAACCTAAACATATAGGTAAATATTCAATTAAATAGTTATTGAATTACTAAATACATAATGACATTTCCACACAGAGGAATATTACTCAGCTGCTAAGAAAACTTAATTTGAAAAACATGTTATAGGTGTTTGCATTATAATGTATGAAGAAAGCTTGATAAAATATATATACATGTATATTTATTTATTCATGCATATATGCCCACATACCTATATATACATACACCCCTTTTTTAAAGATTTTATTGAAGTATAATTGATTTACAGTGTTGTGTTTAATTTCTGCTGTACAGCTAAGTGACTCAGTTAAACATATATATATTCTTTTTCATCCTTTTCCATTATGGTTTATCACAGGATATTGAACATAGTTCCGTGTGCTATACAGTAGGACCTTGTTGTTTATCCATCCTATATATAATAGTTTACATCTGCTAATCCCAAACTCCCAATCCATCCCTCTCCCCACTCCCCCAGCAACCACACGTCTGTTCTCTATGTTTGTGAGTCTGTTTTTGTTTCATAGATCAGACACCCCTTTTTTATAGAGAGAAGGGGAGGAAAATCTCTCCCTCACATTCACATACATGCATTTTTTTTTAATGCTGGAACAGAATTAACCATTCTATATGATGAGTTTATAGGCAATTTTAATTTCCTTCTTTGTGCTTTCCTTCCAGATTTTTTCTCAATGAGTATGTATAACTTTCAGCAGGTTATTATTTTAAAAACAACCACCGAATGAGATTCAGTGGACTTATCTGTCCTCTGTGATCCACTTTCCCATAAGGTCAGGCCTCAGTGGGTCCTTCCTGCCTGCCCACTGGTGGGGGTGTGATTCCAGGCTTCTCTCTTCAGCCTTCTTCCTACCCACCCATTGCCCTGGCTTCAGCTCTGCAGCCTCTCTCCCCCTCATCACACCCTCCCCTCTGAGCCCACCTGGCCTGGGCCCTCACACCAGGTAGAGGAAGTATGAATAGTCAAGGTGGATGATGAGCTCATAGGTTTGAAGCCAAGGGCACCAGAGCCTCACCGGCCAAACAGACCTGCTGGGTGAGCTTGCTGACGCCGCCATTTTGGCTCTAGACTGTGGCCTTACTGTTGCTCACTGACCAGCAGTGTGTGTAGCTGGCATCCCTGACGCTCACTCCCTCCCTGACCCCCATCCCAAACATGAATGACTTTCACTTTCCACTTGTTCATCTACACATTGATTTTGTGTCTTTATTACTTTTACAATTAAAAAAAAAAGAGGGGGGCATTTAAAATTCTGTTATAACAGGATTATTTGCTTTTAGTAGGTATTGGTCTGCCACCCCCAAGTTTGGTCTTTCCCAAAAAACTCATTATTGAAAAGTTATATGAGGGACTTCCCTGGTGGTCCAGTGGTAAAGAATCGCCTTCCAATGCAGGGGATGGGGTTTCAATCCCTGGTCAGGGAACTAAGATCCCACATGCCGCGGGGCACCTAAGCCCACATGCCACAACTACGGAGCTCACACCCCTCAACTAGAGAGCCCACATGCTGCAAACTACAGAGCCCATGCGCTCTGGAGCCCATGCGCCACAACTACAGAGCCCATGTGCTACAACTAGAGAAAAGAAAAAACCCGCACGCCACAACCAGAGAGGAGCCCGTGCACCTTAACGAAGAACCCGCACACCGTAACAAAGAGCCCGCACATTGCAACGAAAGATCCCACGGGCCTCAATGAAGATCCTGCATGCCACAACTAAGACCTGATGCAGCCATAAATAAATAAATAAAATTCCTTTAAAAAAAAAAAGCTATATGATAATATTATATGTATCTATTTCTGAAGGAATTAGACAGAAATGTATTGAGGTCTTGTAATAACCTATAATGGAAAAGAATCTGAAAAAGAATATCTGTAACTGAATCACTTTGCTGTACACCTGAAACTAACACAACATGGTAAATTAACTATACTTCAATTTTAAAAAAAGAAAATGTATTGAGGATTTCTTGTGCATCTTGGAGCTGAAGATAAGAGATATCATGGTCCCGGTATTCCTCACTGCCTCCCTGTCTCCACCTTATTTTACTCTAGTCCATCAAATAGGGGTAGCCCAGTCAGGAAGCTTGTAGAAAACAGAAGTGCTCACCCTTTAGACTCACATTTATCAGAGTTTCTAACCTAGTTTTAAATTAGCCCCAAGCACCCTTAATGATTGATTTTCCCCATCAGCCAGGATTTTGTCTATCTTTACTTTTTTTTTTTTTGCGGTACGTGGGCCTCTCACTGCTGTGGCCTCTCCATTGCGGAGCACAGGCTCCGGACGCGCAGGCTCAGCGGCCATGGCTCACGGGCCCAGCCAATCCAAGGCATGTGGGATCTTCCCGGACTGGGGCACGAACCCGTGTCCCCTGCATCGGCAGGCGGACTCTCAACCACTGCGCCACCAGGGAAGCCCTATCTTTACTTTCTTGATTTATATTATAAAATATAATTATTTTACCCCTTTTCAGATTTAAAAACATAATATATATTAACTATGCATTTTCAACCCTTCCAGAAAAGTTCTTCCTTCCATTAAAAAAAAAAAATCACTTTCTTAATCTTCAAGAGGAAAGCAGTATGAGTTTCCTTATTAAGCAGCCATATTGTCTTATTAATGGCAAGTGGGTGAATATGACCACTGTGATTTTTAAGGGAGAGATAAGAGGATGTGAGAGGCAGAATAATTGAGATAGGAGTAAATTCTTACAGAAAGCAGGTGTTTATGTCGAGAATGATGGATGGTACATCCTAAGACCAGCAGGTGTAGTAAGCACCCAGGCATTATCTCTAGAGAGTTGTCACCCAGCTTTCCCTTCACCCCAGGAGGCAAGTCAGTGATGGGCTGATGCTGATGCATGAAAAAGTCTAGTTCCAACCATCCTTGGTTTTCTTTGTTTCATTTTTGTTATTTAAAAAAAAAAAAACCTCTCCACATAAATATAGCTCTGCCATATTGTTGTAACCCAAGAGAGTGGCTGAGGTCTGAGCCAAGCCTGAAGAGGGGTGAAGGTTGGTGATCATTAGGGGCCGAGACTGTCATACAGGCAGGATGCAGGCCAGGCAAGGACTAAATGCAGCTGGTCAGGGGGTTGGGTCATGTGGCAGGGAAGCCAGAGGGGCAAGGGGCTGTAGGCCAGGCCCATGCTCTTGAGGGTCACTTGGCCTGCAGCAGGTCTGCCAGTCACAGCTGCCCCGGCCTTCTTGGGCCTCTCCACCCGGATAGTAGCCCCTTTTAATATTAAAGAGTACAAAACTTTGAGAAAAGCTGGCTTCCAGCAGGGGCCCTCTGACCTCTGACCTCCACCCCAGGAGCAAGTCCTTCTCCTGACTTCCCTTCCAGCCCGTCTCCCTGGCCCCAGATCTCCCTGCCTCATCCTTGGTGCCTCCCTTCCCTGCAGCCCCTCGCACCCAGGTGCTCCTCTCCATTTCCTCTGCCTTGGTCCCCCCACCCATCGCACGAGCCCTCCTGGGTGCTAGAGGGACTAAGGCAGTGGAAACTTGGAGATGGAGAAGTATGGCTTGTGAGTGGAGACTTGTCATGAAGCGAAGATCTTTAAGCTTCCAGAGAGAAAAACCAGGCCCTTAACGCACTAGTTTTCCAAATAGCAACACCGAGGGCTAAACAACAATGGTGCAGTGTCTTTGAATTCTCAAGGTGAATGACTGGTGATGTAGAGTCCTGAACCCAGTCAAACCATCAGTCAAGTGTGCGGCTAGACTACAGCAGCAGTCCCCAACATTTTGGCATCAGGGACCGGTTTTGTGGAAGACAATTTTTCCACGGACCTGGTGGGGGTCGGGGGGAGGATGGTTTCGGGATGATTCAAGCGCATTACATTTATTGTGCACTTTATTTCTATTATTATTACCTTGTAATATATAATGAAATAATTATACAACTCGCCATAATGCAGAATCAGTGGGAGCCCTGAGCTTGTTTTCACTTGCCACTCACTGATAGGGTTTTGGGGTTTTTTTTAAACATCTTTATTGGAGTATAATTGCTTTACAATGTTGTGTTAGTTTCTGCTGTATAACAAAATGAATCAGCTATATGCATATGTACATCCCCATATCGCCTCCCCCTTGCATCTCCCTCCCACCCTCCTTATCCCACCCCTCTAGGTGGTCTCAGAGCACTGAGCTGATCTCCCTGTGCCATGCAGCTACTTCCCACTAGCTCACTGATAGGGTTTTGCTGTGAGCCTGCAAGCAATTGATTTATTATGGTCTCTGTGCAGTCAGACCTCTCTGCTAATGATAATCTGTATTTGCAGCTGCTCCCCAGCCCTAGCATCACTGCCTCAGCTCCACCTCAGATCATCAGGCATTAGATTCTCCTAAGGAGCACACAACCTAGATCCTTCACACCCATAGTTCACAGTAGGGTTCACGGTCCTATGAGAATCTAATGCCACCGCTGATCTGACAGAAGGCGGAGCTCAGGCGATAATGCGAGCGATGGGGAGCGGCTGTAAATACAGATGAAGCTTCGCTCACTCGCCTGCCGCTCACTTCCTGGTGTGCGGCCTGGTTCCTAACAGACCATGGACTGGTACCAGGGGATTAGGGACCCCTGGACTAAAGTCATTGTATGATAAGTTAGATCTCAAAAAAATTACCTTACCGTGTTCCCTTCCTCAGGGAGCTGCCAGGTCAGGAGTCAGCCAACTGAGGCTCCCAGGCCCAGTCAAGCCTGTTCCCTGCTTTTGTATGTCCAACAAGCTAAAAGCATTTTTACTTTTTTTAATGGTTACATTATAAATGGTTTTATAGGTACCTTTTGATACTTTGGGCCCTTTATTCTCTAGCCCTTTAAGGTAGTTTGCTGATGCCTGTGCTGGACAAAGTGTTCCACTGAAATGGAGAGCAAGTTAAGAAAGAGGAAGCCGTAAGACCCAAGAAGCAGGAGATGGAAACAGGAGAGAAGGGATGAAGGAGGAAGGGAGAACCAGGCTGAGAGCCTGGAGCAGGCTTAGAGGGAAATGCACCCAGGTTTGCGCCAGAGCACAAAGCGCTCCCAGAAGAGTCTCCAAAAAAGAAGACTGAAGTGGTAGATTAGTTGATGTGTTTGAACCTTTTGAGAAGAACCTTATATTCTGCTAAGAATTTTGAGAGTGAATTAGATAGAAAACTAATCAAAAGAAAAACAAGGCAGTGCTTAACGCCTGGGAGAACAAGATGAATAAGAAAGGAAATGCAGTCATGGAAGTTATAGAACATACATGACTCAGCTATGAATGGCATCTCAATCCCAGTAATGTAATCACTGAAGTTTGATTTAACCAAATATTGAAATAGAATCAAATCGGAAGGTGGAAGGAGAAATGAATGGAGAAGAGAGCTAAATTCTCACCTTCCTTAATAGGAAGTTAAAAGCAAATAAAATCAAGAACTAACAGTATAAGCATGTAATTTAAATATGTAGAGGTAATTATTAGTTGCAACAGCTAAAATAATTTAAAGTGTTTTGCCTCCAAAGAGCCAGCATCAGAAGTGGGCCAGAGGATGCTGCATTTTGTTATAAGCCTTATAGAATGGTTTGACTTTTTAAATAATGTACCTTTTTAAATAATGTAATATTACTTTGAAAATAAGTTTTTAAAAATAAAATGAAAAAGAAAAGTGACTGGTCAGCCCAGGGCGACCATGCCCAGGTGGGGAAGGGGCACAGTGGGGCAACCTCAGGCCCCTGAGTGGAGGAAGTAGGCGTCAGTGTCCCGAGGCCCCGCCAGCTCCAGTTATCATTATTTTTCCTGACATGAGTGTGAGTGCATTTCAATAAAATGTCAAGACTGTTAGCCATTCGTTCATGCAACAGTCTCTATGTTTCAATACCTGGCTAAAGTTGCAGCAATGAACAAATCATGATTCCTGCCCTCAAGGAGTTCACAGACTGGTGAGATATAAAGTCACTCATCCAGCCAATGGATGATTGCTCTCCATGGTGATAAGAATATACCAGAGGGAAAGGTGGTTGCAGAGAAAAGTCCCTCAGAGGTCAGAAGTCCTTCAAGGGAGCCCTGGAGGGTGAGGGGGGAGCCGATGTCCAAGCACAGGGGAACAGAATATGCACAGGTGCAGAGGGGACCCAGGCATAACAGAGCAGGACAGGTGACACCTATGTGTGGCCTGAAGTCAGAAGCTCAGAGTTTGTAGAGGATGAAGCTGGAGAGATGAACAGAAGATAGATTATCAGCTCAGCAACCAGCATGCCATGCTCAAGTGTCTGGACTTTGTCTTCAAGGTCATGGGAAGCCAGTCAGTGTTCTCTCTGGTGGAGTAGCATCATCAAAGCCAGTTCTCATCCCAGTGTGGAAATTAGAATGGAAGCTGCAGTAGAGAGGTAAGTGAGGAGATGGACAATCATTCAGGTGAGAAATGATGAGGGTCAGTACTAAGGTGGTATCAGTGAGACAGAGAAAGGCGGATACAATTGAAGATGTGAAGGAGGCTGAATTGACAGTCTGATGCCCCATTAGATGTGGGAGGTGAGAGAGAAAGAAGGCAAAGATGGCCCCCAGGTTCTTGTCCAGACACTGGGCAGGTGGCAGGGCCACATATAATACAAGGAGGAGGGTGCAGGGGGAGTGGGAGAAAGGGGATGAGGGAAGTTTTGAGCATGTGGAGGGTGAGAGGTCTGTGGGAATCTAGGTGGAGAGGTCTGGCAAGCAGTAACCTGTGGGGGTGGGCAAGCGGTGACATCTCACACTCAGGGACAGTGCGTGGCAAGAGAGAAGAGGGCCTTGAGTAAACTCAGAACACCTAGACCTCAGGCATGGACAGAGGAAGAGGAGTCCTGGCAAAGGCTGAGAAGGACCAAGAGGGGAGATCAGGAAAGCAGAGAATGAGGGAGGTTCGAGTGCCACTAGAGGTCAGGTGAGCCAAGGACCCAGGTGTGTGTCTCGGGGTGCTGCTGGCATTCCCTGTCCCAGAAATTACAGGATAGTTAGCATATCTGGCCCCGCCCACTAATGCCTGTAGAACCCTCCACTCACGTGCTGTGACAACAAAAATGTCTTCCCATGTTTCCAAACACTCCTCATGGACAATTAGAAGGCACTCGGTGACCTTGTGAGAGCCATTGCCATTGAGTTTGGGGTGA
The DNA here is from genome assembly GCF_039906515.1 of Pseudorca crassidens. NCBI lineage: Eukaryota > Metazoa > Chordata > Mammalia > Artiodactyla > Delphinidae > Pseudorca > Pseudorca crassidens. The sequence goes on along the minus strand of NC_090296.1, from coordinate 94,237,720 downwards.
AAGCCAGGGAAGGACAAGACCACAGTTCCTCTGTCCTACTGTGGCTGTCCCTCCTCAGGCCTCTTCCTGGGCCCTCAGGCTCTCCTCTCCTCAATCCCCATTCTTTTCCCCATGACATCACTTCCTGGGCTGACCAGTCAGTGTTGGGTTTTGAGGTTTAAATCTAAATATTATTGAGCTCCTTCTATGTGCCAGGGACACCATGGTGGACACAGCAGTCCAGGTTCCCCGCTCCTGGAACTTGCAGTGAACAAAGAGGTGACACCAGGTGGGAGGTCCTTGAACAGGCCCCAAGTAGAGAATTTGTTCTGGATAGAGGGAGGGCTCAGGGGAGGGGTGGGAAAGAGGACAGCAAGGGGTGCTTGGATCTGGAGAGAACATGCACCAAGCAATGGGTGAGACCAGGAAAAGGATGAGCTACTTTCTCTTGGGGGCAGAGAAGTGGGATAACAGGGATGTGAGTCCTGATGAGAAGAACTGGTCCTAGGGTTTTGGATACAACTCCTGTATGCAGCTGCGTCAGCACAGGGCAGCCTGCTGGGGCTGGCCATCTGCAACTTGGTCTTTGGGTGCTGAGGTCAGCACAGGGAGAAGCCTTGGGGAGAGCCTGCTGACCGCTGCTCTGTGGCAAGCACAGGCTGACGTCTGACAGAGGAGTCAAGGGCCCCAGGAAGCCAGGGGGTGGGGGGGATGCATTTTGGAGGAAAGCCAAAGAAAAGGAAAGATGGAGGCTCCAAGGTCAATGCCCCAGGCTTTCAGAAGGAGGGAAAAGCAGGAGGCACTCCATTGCTGAAGCACTGGCATTTGCAGAGCTGGGAGAGAGTTTGGTGGCTGGAGGGAAATCAGTGTGAGAGAAGGAAAGCTGAGAATCCGTCCCACTGACATGGGCTCTCATCTCATGAATACCCAGTGTGGGTTTTTTTTGTTTTGTTTTTTTTTAATGGACTTAAAAACTCAGTTTCTGATTCAGAAGAGGTTATTATTAAATTGAGAATATAAAACAAATTAGCGGAATCATCTAGTCCAACTCCCTAATAGACGAAGATACCAGGAAGGTGAAGACTTGGGCCCAGCACACACAGTGAGCGCCCTGGGGGGCAGCAGGGGCGGGCCTGGGTGCTGGGCTCCTTCACCCCCTGCTGTGGGCTCAGTGGTGAGAGTCAGGACCAGGGGTTGGCTCTCTGGTTTTCCCTGTATTGGGGTTTTTCCCCATACTTGGGGATCGACTCCATGGCCACAGCCCTGGCATCCTGACTCCCCAGGACAGCCATTATCAGCATCTTAGAGTGACTGCACCCAGTGACTTGATTTGAAACGGTGAAAGTTTTTGGTGGTATTGTCTTATATTACCATGAAGTATAAAGAATTTTATTTGGAAGCTTTTACTGCCTTTGAGACAAGTATGAGGAAAGTTTAATTTAGAAAGGAAGCCTCAGAGAAAGACACATTTATGGGCAACTTCCAGAGAGGCAAGTTTCCACAGCTACTCCCCTATTCAGAGTAGTTCCATCAGAGGAAGGCTTCCAGCAGAACTAAGGAGCCCAACCTCAGGGTACCTTGCAGGAGAGCAAGCTATCCGCCACCCCACCTCCCATTTGCAAACTGGGCCAGATACGACCGTGGCACCAGTGGATATCCAAACTGTGTCTTACTCACGTCTCAGATCTCAGATGCATGAACAACAAGAACAACAAAAAACAGTTACTACAGAATACAGGTAAGGGGTGTTATAAGTGATATATTACATATGCCCCTTTCCTGTTTTTTCACTCTCATACTGACTGAAATCCAAAAATGTCATTGTACAAAATTCTTACTTCACTAAAAAGAAATTAAGTAGAACATTGAGCAAGGCATACTGCTGGCTGCCAAATCATCTCCCATCCAGAAGTACCTTCTGGTTTCCTCTCCCTCATGTGTTTCAACCTCCCTAGTACAGCTAACTGTTTATCTTTTTTTTAAAGCTAAACTGAGGGTTAACATATTACTGTATTAATCTAATAACAGTACCTTCCAAGAGCCTCAGTTCTTTAGGCTTAAATACCCACTGTCTCAGGCTATATTTTCTGCAAATATAGATTAGAGTTTGTTCCATTTTATTGCCTGCTATTTTTTAAAAAACTTTTTAGGCTTTATATCTATCCCCAAATTGGAGAATTCCAAAGACTGACATTTTTATTGCATCAGTCTATTTACTAATTTCACGTATTACCAAGTTGGCATCCTCCCACGGCTCTGAATTCAGCATCCTGCTGGCATCCTTGTTAGCAGTCTGGTGGCCTGAGCTTGAGTTTTTGAGCACCTGCCATAGTGAACAGTTTGAGATCTGCCAACAGAGAGAGAGGATCACCCAGAGAGACAGACATGGCCTGTGCTATTCTGATCCCCAACAGCCCCTGAGTTTTGCAATAGCTTGTAAGCATGAAGGGACATGAATGGGGAGGCTCCGGGGGTGGCAGGAGGGATGGATGCTGCTGCCATGGAGAGAGCGTTCCTGATGGAATTGAGCACTGAGGGTGGGGTGGGGTGATGCATCTCGGCCCCCAGGTGATGCTGCTGCTTGTGGGGCACAGACAGTCAGCTCTGTGTGAAAGGCAAGGGACGGACCTCATGCTGAGTTCAGTACATTTTTTTTTTTAGTGTGTTCGGTTCAGTCTACATTTTGTGAATACACACCTCATTCCAGTATGTATCCTGAACAGACAGACTGGGCCTCAAAGCCTGAGAAAATCATTCATTCAGTCATTCATTTAACAGACATTTATTGGACTACTTCTACTGGGTGGACACGGCCCTAGTTGTGAGGGTTCACAAGTCCCCCGAGCATTGGTCCTGTGAGAACTCAGCACCAGTCACAGTGCAGCAGCATGGGGAAAGGACTGTGCTGGAGTCGGGTGCGAGGGCCACTGTCCCCGGGAAGAAGGATGTGAGGGATGGCCATGGGCTCACAGTGGGAGGAGGCCTTCAGCTGGAACAGACAAGCTGTGGCTATGCCCCTTCTACCTAGGCAAGGGTCCATTGGATTCACCTGTGGGCATGAGAGGCCCTGCTGGTACTATTTGGCTTTCATCTGTCTGACTATCTTTAGCGAGTTGGGCTAGGGCACAGCCATCCTTGTGAAGGGGTGAGCCGCCCTTTGGCTTCTGATTTCAATATGACTTCTGACTGACATGGACAAGCAGGCCTCTGGTGGGAGGGCTGGGATGGGGGTAGGTGGAACCAAGGGGTCTGTCTGTGGGGCTCCCTCTCAGCATCACCTGCCACCTCCTGGCTCAGGAAGGAGCATTAGGAGGGAATACTGCCATATGCCAAGAGAAACCTTTGGACACCCTTTACCCCTACATGCAGACTGGTGCTGGGTTATTCGTTACTGTCCCCAGACCCTTTATAGCAAAACCTGGGAACAAATTAAATTCTATCAGGAGAGGATTGGGAGAGGAAATGGGAGAATTGGGAGAGGAAATTATATCATCAAGATGATGATATAATCCATTTATTGACAAAGAAAGATATCCACAGAGTGTTGACTGAAAATGCAGATTAGAAAATAGTGTTCATTGATCCCATGTTTGTGAATATTAAAGTGCATATGCCTGGGAGAGTATTTGGAAGAATATATACATGCTAACCATGGTGCATGGTGGGATCATGGCATATTCATTTTTTTCCTTTAGCTTATCTGTGTTTTCTGACTGTTCTCAGTGCTCATGTATCAGTTTTTATAATAAACTTATTAAAGAAAGAAAATATTTTGAGAAATAGCTCCTCAGTTTCCCCTCTTAAAATAAAACAAGGAGAATGGTATTTAAAATTATGCCAGCAGGGCTTCCCTGGTGGCACAGTGGTTAAGAATCTGCCTGCCAGTGCAGGGGACACGGGTTTGAGCCCTGGTCTGGGAAGATCCCACATGCTGTGGAGCAACGAAGCCTGTGCACCACAACTACTGAGCCTGCGCTCTAGAGCCCGCAAGCCACAACTGCTGAGCCCACGTTCCACAACTACTGAAGCCCGTGCGCCTAGAGCCTGTGCTCCACAACAAGAGAAGCAACCACAATGAGAAGCCCGCGCACCGCAATGAAGAGTAGCCCCTGCTTGCCACAACTAGAGAAAGGCCACACACAGCAACGAAGACCCAACGCAGCCAAAAATAATTTTTTTTTAAATTATGCCAGTAGATGCATATCTACTAGATATGCATCTACTGGCATAGATTCTCAGAATTATCTCAATTCCTGAGACAATTCTCAGGAATTATCTGTTCCTGAGAGTGATATACCATTCAGAGTGACTACCTACTTTGTAGATGCTCTAGGGAAAGAAATAAAAATCTAAAGATTTTAGATTAAGATTTTAGATTTTAAGCTCTAAAGAGTGGCTACTTGGTGTCACAAGTGGCTTTGTGGACGCATTTTACTAAACTTTCATAAAGCCGTTAATCCTTGTCTAACACATACAGTCTCAGAGAATAGAAAAAGAAAAAGCAACCCAATCCATTTTATGAAGCTAGTTTACTCTGACATCAAAATCAGACAAGGACTATACTAGGAGAAACTTATAGACCAATCTCACCTTTGAGCATAGTTGCAAAATGCTGAATATGATATTTACGAATATAGAACTCTTCAGTATATTAAATACATGATCAAGTAGGGCTTATCCTTGGAATGCAATGATGATTTAAATGAAAAGTCTCTTAATAACTGGTTAAATTCACATATTAAGAGAGATAAACCATATAATCATCTCAGTAGGTACAAAGAAAGTATTTGATACACATTTTTACCTTAAAACAAACAAAAGCCTTAGCAAACTAGGAACATAAGGAAGATTTCTTAACTTAATAAGTAGTATCCATCAAAAATCTACAGCAGACATTATACATGGTGGGGAAATTTTAGAAGCAACCCTGTTTAAGTCAAGAACAAGACAGGGATCCTAAATAGCACCCTTACTATTCAGCATTGTACTAGAGTTTCCCACCAGTGCAATAAGGGAAGAAAAAGAAATGGGAGGTAGAAGGAAACAATCATTTTGTGCAGGCAGTGTAGTTGTCCACATTAAAAAACCCAAGCAAGTTAGGACTAATAACAGAACTTAGCAAAATTTTTCAATTGGAGATAAATATACAGGAATCAGTTGGGTTCCTATACATCATTAATAACCATTTAGAAACTATAAGATAAAAAAATTACACTTAGAGTAGCAACCAAAACTATTCGGTACCTAGAAGTAACAATAATGAAAGGTATGCAAGAGCTTTATGGGGATGACTATAAAACATTATTGAAGAACAGAGAAGATGTTCTGACTAAATGGAGAGATATATCATGTTAATGGATGGGAAGCTTACTATCATAAAGATACCAGCTCACCTCAGATTAATACAAGGTGTTCATGGAATTTGGTCAAATGACCCAAAAATTCAGTTGAAGGAGTAAAGGCAAGAATAATCAAAACAGGGCTTCCCTGGTGGCGCAGTGGTTGAGAGTCCGCCTGCCGATGCAGGGGACACGGGTTCGTGCCCCGGTCCGGGAAGATCCCACATGCCGCAGAGCGGCTGGGCCCGTGAGCCATGGCCACTGAGCCTGCGCGTCCGGAGCCTGTGCTCTGCAACGGGAGAGGCCACAACAGTTAGAGGCCCGCGTACCGCAAAAAAAAAAAAAAAAAAAGAAGAATCAAAATAATTTCCAAGAAGAATAAAATGGGGGGAACTTCCCTATGGCCAATCAAGACTTATTATGAGTTACAGTAATTAGGAGAGTGTGGTGTTGGTACTGAAATAGACAAATTGATCAATAGAATAAAGTAAAAAACTCAGACCCATGCAATAAGGGAACTTGTTAAGAAATAGGTGGCCTAACAGATCAGTAGCAGAAGGATGAACTATTCAATACATTGAATAAATTATGAGGAGAAAAATGTACCTCCTACAACATCCCCAAATAATTTCCAGATAGATTAAAGACCTAAATGTGCAAAGCAAAACCTTAAAACTTTTGGAAAATATATAAGACTCATTTATCAACTCATGGCAGGAAAGGATTCTTTTAACACAAAATATAAAAACCACTAACCATAAAGGGAAAGACTGATAAATTAGTTAAATTTAACTAGAGTAAAAATTTTAATTTCTATACAGTTAAAGACACGATAAATAAAGTTAAAAGGTAATGCTACAGACTGGGAGGAGATTTTTGCAAGTCATGTGATCAGCAAAGAATTAGAATCCGTAATACATAAAACCTCCTACAAATTAACAAGAAAAAGACATACAATCCAATTAGGGGGGAAATGACTACATGAATAAGCAATTCACAGATGAGAAAGACCTGACTACTCAATATATACAAAAATATATTGAATCTCAGTAACAATCAGGAAAAGGCATATTGAAACAAGATACCATTTTGTACTTAGCAAATTGGCAAAAATTTTAAAGGTGGACTATCTGAAGTGTTGATGAGGAAGTAGATCCACAGGAACTCACACACTGCTGCTGGGAGTGAAAATTAGTGCAATCTCGCTGGAAGCAATTGGCAGCTGTGCTACAGGACTCGGAAGTTGTGTTCTAGGTATAGAACGTGGGAGGCTATTGTGTGTGTGCACAAGGAGACACGACTGTGGACTTATTTGCTTACAAAAGTGAAAATAATGTAAATGTCCATCAATACGAAACATGGATAAAGAATATATTCATATAAGCAATGAAATGACTAATTAGATAAATCTTGCAAGAAAGATGTTGAATGAAGAGATGCAGAAGGATCTGTGCAATGTGACACCTTTAACTGAAGTTTACAAACACTCTGAACAATATAATGCTGATGCATGCATACTCATGAGGCAAACGTAGAAAAACATGGATGAGACAAAAAGACACCTCGACTTCTGAAGTGCAATTAGATCTGAGGAGATAGAAGGGAAAGAAAGGGAGTTGAAAACCAAAGAAAGGGAGTTGAAAACAAAGAGGGCTTCACCCCCGCCTCTGTCTTTGAGGGCAGAATATTAAGATTTGTTCCATCTGGGTGGTGGCCATACAAGTAGAGTTTGTTATATTATCTTCTGTTTTGTCTGTATATTTGAAATACTTCATGGTTTTTTATTTTATTTATTTATTTTTTATTTATTTTTATTTATTTATTTTTTTGCGGTACGCGGGCCTCTCACTCTTGTGGCCTCTCCCATTGCGGAGCACAGGCTCCGGACGCGCAGGCTCAGCAGCCATGGCTCACGGGCCCAGCCACTCTGCGGCACGTGGGATCTTCCCGGACCGGGGCACGAACCCGCGTCCCCTGCATGGGCAGGTGGACTCCCAACCACTGTGCCACCAGGGAAGCCCCATGGTTTTTTAAAACAATTCTTCGGAGGAAAAAAACAGCTCAATCTCCATCTTAAAATGGGCAATAATTCAAAAACACATTTAAACTAATTGATGTTTATCACCTCAGGAATGGCAGTTTAGTGTGGCGGCTTGAAGCACGGGACTCTGGGGCAGTCTGCCTGGGTCTGAATCGAGCTCTGCCACTTCCTAAATGGTAGTTTTAAACAAGCTGCTTAATCTCCCTTTGCGTGGTTTCCTTGGATGTAAATTGATGATGATGATGATGATGATGGTGGTGGTGGTAGTGATATTAGTACATGTATGTTAAGTTGTTGCAAGGATACAATGAGTTACTGTGCATAATGCACTATATACATAGACTCTATTTTTATTTTATTATGCCTGAGTATGACCTACTATTCAGAGAGACACTAGTTTTTTTTAGATGCAAAAGAGAGTGGGGGAGGGGATGAATAAGCTTTGTTTAAAGAAATCATGTAAGTAGATGTTGTTTTTAGTGATGATTGCTCTTCTACTGCAGTGAGACAAAAATATCTCTCAGATCTCCATAATTAACCTGTTGAGTTGGAGATGATTCACCCTGCCCCCCCCCCCCCCCCCAGTGACTTCTCAAGTATCTGCTTCAGTTAGCTCTGGTAAGTAAAATTATCACTCATTCACTTTTCAGAGCTAGCTGTAAAATCAATATGAAAAACAAAACCACCACGCAACTCTGTTCAAATATATAGAATGCCCTCTAAAGATGAGAGCTACATCTACCTTCACGTTTTGATGAATAGGTAGTATTGTTCTATCACATCATAAGACTGGCTTTTTTTGTATTTAAGAAAAAAATTATGAAATGTAAATCTTGTTGCTAGATAGGAATTTTAATTGAGGCATAATTAATGTCTCAAATAAGTGAGAAATCACAGTCATTAGGGAGCCAGGGAAAATCTTCTAAAAGCAGATGCAGGAAGGCAAGGATTGCAGGCTTTGTCTAGATTTGATTTGACTCAACTGCAGCTCTCTTACTAGCCTCATAGCTTTGAATGAATTACTTAAATCTGCTGTTCCTCAGTTTCCTTATCTATAAAATGGGACTTATTACAGTCTTTCTTTTGCAGACCTCTTGTGAGGATCAAATACATAGTATATACTACCTCAGGTACATAATCTGTGCTCAGTAGTTAACATTATCTCTGACATGATTATTAATTGAACTATGAATCCCTCAGTGCGAATGGATGGGTGGATTGGGGGCATCTACGACAAAATGAGATAATGAGCTGGAAGGTCTTACAGCTGACCCTGCCAACATTTCTTCACTTTACCTGAAACGATGTTATTTCAAGGCCCAGGAAATTTTTTTGAAATGAAAAAAAAGAGTCTTCATCTTGAATGTCATCAAATGCTGGTTTTAAAGTGTAATTACTCAGTGTAAGGTGTCACAATGATCTGAATCTGCTTTCCTATAAGAAACACCCTGGGGCTTACGTGGTGGCGCAGTGGTTGAGAGTCCGCCTGCCGATGCAGGGGACGCGGGTTCGTGCCCCAGTCCGGGAAAATCCCACATGCCGCGGAGCGGCTGGGCCCGTGAGCCATGGCCGCTGAGCCTGCGCGTCCGGAGCCTATGCTCCGCAACGGGAGAGGCCACAACAGTGAGAGGCCCGCGTACCGCAAAAAAAAAAAAAAAAAAGAAACACCCTGTTTTGTCTACTATTGCATGTCCTTTCTCAGCACCCTAAAACATCCAGTATTAGCTAGGAAATTTCATCATATCTGGTCCCCCCAAAACACTCAAATCCTCACTCCTGACTGCTGGATGAATGAATCTCTAGGACTGAGCAGCCACCCAGGGCAAAGCAAAACTCTGTGCCTGTTCCCAGGCCTGACCCAAAGGCAAGATTTCAGGGGCACCCAAGCCCGAGCTAGAGGCAGGACGACTGGCCACATGAAGGGGAATGCAAAGTGGTGAAGACTGGCTAATGCAACACCCCTCCCCTGCATTTGGCTGTCTCTAGCAATTCAGTCCTTCCTCCTTCCACTCTCCACCCCAATCCTACTGTACCCAAGCCTGCCTCTCACTTCCTATCCTCATTTTAAAAGAATCCATTTTCTTGGTGGGGAAGGAGGGGCGATTTGGTGGTGGGCCACGAAGGGGAGAGAGAAGCCCTAGGAGGGCTATCGTGTGATTGACTAACTTGATCCCCAGCAAGCTTTGAACAGAGAGTACATTTTAACCACTGAAGTAGGAATTTGCATTTTAAAGGAATAACCTGTTTATCCCTCGGGATCTTTTTATTTTTTAACATCTTTATTGGAGTATAATTGCTTTACAATGGTATGTTTGTTTCTGCTGTATAACAAAGTGAATCAGCTATACATATACATATATCCCCCTATCGCCTCCCTCTTGTGTCTCCCTCCCACCCTACCTATTCCATCCCTCTAGGTGGTCACAAATCACCAAGCTGATCTCCCTCTAGCTAGCTGCTTCCCTCTAGCTAGCTATTTTACATTTGGTAGTGTATATATGTCCATGCCACTCTCTCACTTCATCCCAGCTTACCCTTCCCCCTCCCCGTGTCCTCAAGTCCATCCTCTACATCTGCGTCTTTAATTGGCTAATTATTTAGGGAAACTAGGTCTTTTCACCATCAACTGCTTGATGGATAGGGACATGGTTTGAATGGGGAAATGGGGAGCTCGGGGTAGAACACGTTGAGTTGGAGGTGCCTACTGTACAGGCTCATGTGACCATCTCTACCTAGATGCCCCCCCGGAACCCCTCGAACTCAGCGTACTCAGGACTGAAGTCATCTTCCCCACACATGCTCCCAGATGCCTGTTTCAGTTGGTGCTGCCTAATGTTCCCCACCCCACATCTCCCAAGCTAGAAGAAGCACTCAGCATCACCCCTGACGCATCCCTCTCCCCCAAAGTCACACAGTCTGTTCCTTATTGCCTCTCCCCGTCACCCACAGGACAAGCTAAGATCAAAATCACAATATGTCTGTCTTGCTAATTGCTGTGGCTTCCTACTGCCTTGGGGAATATCTCGAAGCAAGTAAAATTGTGTAAAGTCCATATTTCAAATCATCTTATTAGAATTTTTGAAATTTTTATAGCCCATTTCTTGTTTGATCTGACTAGATCAGTACTTTTACCTTATAATTTAGCTGCAGAAAAGCTCTTACGATGAGGAGGATAATCGTCAGCTCTGCCATGTTCTTGCCATTTACTTGTGCTGGCATGATTAGTGTATTGTCTTCAGGCCTCAGTTTTGTTTCTTGCAGGAATCTTTTGAAATCATTGGTCCATTTCATAAGGGTTAGTTTAGTTAGAACTAAATAATATAATCAGTGAGTCTGTTTAACCAAGCACACGCAAACAGATGCCAAAAAAAATCAAAACTGCTGAAAGGCAACAAACAAGAGAGACACACTAAAATACTCCCCCATCCCCGGGAAACGGGGATCTTCCCCTCTTTCCTTAGAATGCCACACACCAGTGGGTCCCAAGGTTAGCCTGAATGTTAAATATTAGTAAAGCTTAACCCATCTCATTAGAAAACAAGGAAACAGAAATAAAGGTTCTAATGTTTTCATTTTGCACACGCCCTCAGAGTGCCTGGTGGAAGCTGCTGCCCTTCAAGTCACGGTGACCCACTCACAGGACCCACAAGCTGCTTGCTTCTTATTGCAGGCAGTGGAAATCTGGGGACCTCAGATCTTCTCAGCATCAGGGGTGAGCCCAAGGGACATGTCCTCAAGGCTCTCTTGGAGGGTGGGGAAGAGACCAAACCTAAGAAAGCCTCAAGGGTGTGCTGGATTAACCCCCAGTCAGAAAAGTCTATTTCCCATCCCTCCTAGGTCATCTAAGTTTTACTGTGATGCCTTTTAAATTATCCCAAAGTACCTTTCTTAAGCCTAGAAAATGCCATCTCATTCAAGTATGACAGGGATTAGACCTAAAAGGCATTTTTCATGAGCTGCCAAGCATTGATCATTTTCTGTGGGGGGAGGGAAGGATCAAGATTTTGCTTGTCTCTAACTCAAAGATCCTACCATCCCTTGACCGTTTCACTTCATTGTACCTCCTCCAGTGCCATCTTTTTTCTTTAATACTCCGGCAGTATACAAAGGAAAATGTTCTCCAGTTTGACTCCACTGGGGATGCAACACCTCAGTTAGTCTTTCTGGAAACTGTTAACAGTGTTAGGTTTACATTTCAAAAAACTACTTAAGGTTCCTTAATAGTTTTGTCCCCATAGCTACATAGGGACCTAGAACTTAAGCAGAGGCAATGTCTTCTCTAGAAGGTGTTGTATCCTTGTCATGGATATCCCATCCTGCAGACCACCTCACCCCCAGAGCCAACCTCTTCCTTATCATTCATCCAGAGAACCCACCATGAAGCAGGAAGGGAGGGGGGAGGGTATTACTCTCCCCCGGCTCCTGGCCCCTTATTGGCTGTGAAGGATGGAGCTTAAGGGACATGACTGGCCCAATCAGCTTTTCTGGGTGCCTGTGCAGGTGAGCAGAAGGATAGGTGCTCATTGTGAAAGTTCACATTCAAAGTAGTTTGTAAGGCTGCTCCGTCTCAAGGAAGCTTGCTTGAACTTTATTTCCAACAGTTAAGTGTAAGTGATTGAGTGCCAGAAACTTGGACTACCACAAATCACCCTTTGCCCAGGCCTTCCCCTCCCCATGCCCTGGAGACTCCCCTCCCACCTTCCTTGTACTCTGGACCTTCGACTTTGACAGATGGTGCTTATTAAGCACCACAGATTGTTTTTCTCAGGGTACCATCTCCACCCCTAACTTCTACTTAACATTTTTAGCTAACTCTCTTCCTTGCCATTATCCTAAGCCGTTTACAGAAGTGAAGTGATATTGTGTGAGTGCTATTACAGATAACTTTATAATTTTGAAACAGCTATCCATCCTCATATGCTAGTTTTCCACACACTCCTTAACCAGAGGTAGAGAAGTTACCAAGTCCTGAGAGTAAGGAGAGAAGAGCTGAGTCTGTCCCCTAGCCCCTCTCTGCCACAATCCATCCTGGCTTGATGCTCAAAGCTCCTCTCTGGGCTGTAACTGACAGCTGAGAGCCTGTCATCTTTCATAACTATCATTTATATTTCCTGGAATGTATTACTTTGCCCTTACCATGCTGAAGTTCATCTGCCTCTTTTCTGCCCACTCACCCTTGACTTGATAAGATCTTCCTGCTGTTTATCACCACCAGCTTGGCATTTCACCATCCGGGAGAGCTTAGTGTTTTCTAGAAACGTGGAAACATCACCTGTGCTACAGCTGAACATCATTTATAGAAGCTCAGCTCAGACTAGCCCCAGCATTCTTCCATGCAGTGAAGGGCCCACTTAAATTATCTTTTGCTTTCTCTCTTCAAACTAGTTCACTCCCATTGTCACGCCATTTTCCCAACATAGTTCTGGTACTTTTTCTTTCCTTGTAATGTTCCAAGGGTGCTTATTCTCAGAGCACTGACTCCATAATCCTTTCATCTGAGCTCCTCCATCAGATTTGGTTTAAGGAAGCCCCTGTTTTTTCCTACAAGGATGAACTTTGCAGCTTCCTCAGTCTCCTCTCCTTGTGCTAGTTAGGTGAGCTGCATAATAATAGCTGCATAATCACATTTTTATTTCCATTCTCAGAGATTCTAAGCTACTGTAAACAATCCCTTACTTTTCATGGCTGGGAAATGGGAACTTTTGTTCAAAAATGGTTAAGAGAATCATTGCTGGCTAAAAGAGCCTTCTTAAGGCTTGTATGCAAGAAAAAAAGAATAGTTTTTGCCACGACCTATCCTAGATCTTCCCGGTGTTTCCCACAAACAAACATGTGCATGCCAGTTAGGCCTGTTTCCCCAGGTATCCCAACTGCACTCCTGACTTTGGCTTCCAAAGCTCACACTCTTCCTCTCAGCCCCTAGTGTTTCTCCCTGATGGGTCACCAACATGGTCCCTCTGCAAAACTGCAAAAGGTGGAGACAGAAGGATGGATGGAAGGAAACAAGCCCAAGATTTCCATCTACAAAAAGTCTGCCCCACCCAGCTCTCCCTCAGTGCACACACTCTCCCTTAAATCGTGTGTGCGTGTTGGAAACAGTACTGGCTCTCCAGCCCTCCCCCTGGGAGTTGTCAGAGTTGACCAGATTGGTGTCTTGATGTTATTTCATCAAATAAATAACAAAACTATACAGGTATCTTTACTACAGGACCTCTCAGAGCCTTTAATAAGCTACCTGGTATGGCGCACCATGAAAAGCCAGCCACAATGGGTAGTCATCTACAAACTCATTTAGCTCACCACAAAACTTTCTCCCCTGGAACATCTGATGGGACTAGTATTCTGTAAGATACACATTGGGGCATGCCGTGATCAGTGGGCCCTACCTTCAGCATGTCAGAATCATGCTGAATGTTAGAGAGCTTGTGATTACTGGCCTTACTCCTAAAGATTTTAATACTGACAGTCTGGAGTAAGTGTGGGAATCTACTTGCTTGTTGTTTTTTGTTAAAGCTTCCCTTATAATTTGATGATCTGTAATTCCTCTGCTCTAGCCTCTTGATTGTTGGGCTTCAGAGATTTGATACCTGTGACCCTCCTGAGCCCACACCATAGAAGCTTGTACCTCAAGTCCCTTTGTAGGTAAATAACATGTTCTTTTACAAGAGAAATAGCTGAGAACATATGAGGGAAACCACCCAAGGCCTTTGTGATTGGGGGAAAATTGCTGGCCTGTTTGGATAACTTTAGAAACCACTTCCTGATATTGTAGCCATCCCCACCTATCCACATTGAAGTCTACCTTCAGAGCCCATAGAGCTTCCCCCAGCTGTTCTCACTCATGCCAATTTGGGCTGTTTCACATATTTAAGTATTTTGTTTCATTTGTCTATATCTCTCCTCCCTGCAGGACAATATTCAGAGTAGCACCCAATTAAATATTGGGGGTGGGGAGGACGTCCCCCATAGCACTTCTTACAGAGTTGAACAAATAGTAAATGCTCAATAATTGCAGAGCAACCAAGGGACAAAAGAAACCTTGGCCCAAAAGAGACCTCCCCCAAAAAAGTTCAGATTGACTCTAGAATTTAAAAGTAGAGAAGGGGGCTTCCCTGGTGGCGCAGTGGTTGAGAGTCCGCCTGCCGATGCAGGGGATGCGGGTTCGTGCCCTGGTCCGGGAGGATCCCACATGCCACGGAGTGGCTAGGCCCGTGAGCCATGGCCGCTGAGCCTGCGCGTCCGGAGCCTGTGCTCTGCAACAGGAGAAGCCACAACGGTGAGAGGCCCACGTACCGCAAAAAATAAGTGTGGCAACAAGAGTATACAGCTTACCCTGCTGAGATGATAGGATCTTCAATATTAGGTATGTATCGTCTTCCTCCCTCTGGAATTTTTCCTTTGTTACTTCCCTGTTCTTCATTTTTTAGGTCAATGATAATATGTATCACTAGTGGCTCAGGAATAGGGTGACCAACTTGTCCCAAGTTGCCTGGACTTTTCCAGTTTTAGCCCTGAAAGTCTACCATGCAGGAAACCCCTCAATCCTGGCAAATCAGGGCAGTTGGTAACTCTACTCAAAAAACACAGTTTTCTGGGACTTCCCTGACGGTCCAGTGCTCCCACTGCAGGGGGCACAGGTTCAATCCCTGGTCGGGGAACTAAGATCCCGCACGCCTTGCAGTGCGCCAAAAAACAAAAAAACAACAACGAATAAACCAGAGTTTCCTGACCAGATAAAACTGAGAAATGCTTTACCACACTCTACTCACCTGAAGTAGTTTCCTAGAGCTACTGTAACAAATTACCACAAACTCAGTGATTTAAAACAACATAAATTTATCATCTCACAGCTTTGGAGGTCAGACATCCTAAATGAGTTATACAGGTCTGAAACTCATTGTGTCAGCAGGGCTGCATTTTTTCTGAAGGCTCTAGGGGTAATCTGTTCCCTTGCCTTTTTCAGCTTCTAGAGGCTGCCTACGTTCCTTGGCTGGTGGTTCCCTCCTCCATCTTTGAAGCCAGCCATTTTACATCCCTTCGATCCTCTCCTCCCATCACCACATCTCCTTTTCTGACTCTCTCTCCCTCTTTCACTGATAAAGACCCCTGTGATTGCATCAGGCTCACTGGCTAATCCAGGGTGATTTCTCCATCCCCAAATCCTTAACTTTAGTCATGTCTGCAAAGTCTCTTTTACCAGATGAGGTAACACACGCACAGGTTCCAGGACTAGGATGTGGACATCTTTGGGGGCCATGATTCTGCCTACCATACCCACGCCTCTCTGACAGTTGATAAAACACCCTAATCAATTAAAGAAATATTTTTAAAGTCTTACAAGATTCTGTTTAATGTTGCTTAACCCAGTGTTTTCCAAACTTATTTGATCAAGAAACTTTATTCAGAGAGTACTATGAGAAGTGAAATGAGTCGGTCAGGGAAAGGCAAATACTGTATGACATCACTCATGTGGAATCTAAAACATACAGCAACAAACTAGTGAATATAACAAAAAAGAAGCAGACTCACAGATACAGAAAACAGACTAATGGTTACCAGTGGGGAGAGGGAAGAGAGGGGCAAGATAGGGGTAGAGAATTCAGAGGTACAAACTATTATGCAAAGAATAAGCTACAAGGATATATTGTACAACATGGGGAATATAGCCAATATTTTATAATTATAAATGGAGTATAACCTTTAAAAAAAAAAAAAAACCTCTTTACTCCCCTCCCCCACCCCCATCCCCCAAAGAACACCACTTAACATCTCATGGAATGCTGCTGCTCTTACAAAAGAGCAGGACTCAAACTGGTGTGCGCACCACGGAGAGACCAGAGACTTTCCATGCGATGAGCAGATGAGGAGAGTTTTGGGGGAACTGATTTATAAATCCAATTCCTCTTTCTCACTTCAATACTCTTTTCTTATATAAATGTATTTAATTTTTTTTTTTTGGCTGCGTTGGGTCTTCGTTGCTGCGTGTGGGCTTTCTCTAGTTGCGGCGAGCAGGGGCTACTCTTCGTTGCGGTGCGAGGGCTTCTCATTGCGGTGGCTTCTCTTGTTGTGGGGCACACGCTCTAGGCGTGCAGGCTTCAGTAGTTGTGGCACACGGGCTTAGTTGCTCCGTGGCATGTGGGATCTTCCCAGACAAGGACTTGAAGCTGTGTCCCCTGTGTTGGCAGGCGGATTCTTAACCACTGCGCCACCAAGGAAGCCGCAATACTCTTCTAAATTCATCTGTCAGAGCAAAAATCTGAGGTCACAGGGTGGTGAACTTTCCTTCTTTCCACTGTTTCAGTCATGGGGTTCCCACCCATAAGGAATCTTATTGCAACAAATACATTTTCCTGGGTTGGAAAACCTGGTCAAACAAAGGGATGATGTGAAGCTTTGGTGTTGGTGATGCCTGTCTTAATCAAAGCACCATAACCTGCCCCTACCCATCTCATTTGGAGGTGCATTTCCATTAAAACTTTATTTTTTATGTTTAGTATTTATCAAAAGTTTAATACTTGTACCCAAAATAATCAGAATGATAACTCACTCCAGAAGGAATTTTTTTAAGGACTGGAGATTTTGATCACTGGAATTGTCTTTTAATTTAAATTTCAATATGTATGGATCCTTTGGTTATAGAGAATTATGACGGATTGATCAAATAAAACATTTTCAAGCATAAAAACAGATATCAAGTTAAAGTTTCTGAATGTCATAGAATAGAGATACAATTTCAAGGAGAAAAAAGAATAATGTAGCAACTCTAATTTTTTTTTAACATCTTTATTGGAGTATAATTGCTTTACAATGGTGTGTTAGTTTCTGCTTTATAACAAAGTGAATCAGCTATACATATACATATATCCCCATATCCCCTCCCTCTTGCATCTCCCTCCCACCCTCCCTATCCCACCCCTCTAGATGGACACAAAGCGCCGAGCTGATCTCCCTGTGCTATGTGGCTGCTTCCCACTAGCTATCTATTTACATTTGGTAGTGTATATATGTCCATACCACTCTCTCACTTCGTCCCAGCTTACCGTTACCCGTTCCCATGTCCTCAAGTCCGTTCTCTACGTCTGCGTCTTTATTCCTGTCCTGCCCCTAGGTTCTTCAGAACCTTTTTTTTTAGATGACATATATATGTGTTAGCATATGGTATTTGTTTTTCTCTTTCTGACTTAATTTCACTCTGTATGAGTCTCTAGGTCCATCCACCTCACCACAAATAACTCAATTTTGTTTCCTTTTATGGCTGAGTAATATTCCATTGTATATATGTGCCACATCTTCTTTATCCATTCATCTGATGATGGACACTTAGGTTGCTTCCATGTCCTGGCTATTGTAAATAGAGCTGCAGTGAACCTTGTGGTACATGACTCTTCTTGAATTATGGTTTTTTCAGGGTGTATGCCCAATAGTGGGATTGCTGGGTCGTATGGTAGTTCTATTTGTAGTTTTTTAAGGAACCTCCATACTGTTCTCCATAGTGGCTGTATCAATTTACATTCCCACCAACAGTGCAAGAGGGTTCCTTTTCTCCACACCCTCTCCAGCATTTATTGTTTGTAGATTTTTTGATGATGGCCTTTCTGACCGGTGTGAGGTGATACCTCATTGTAGTTTTGATTTGCATTTTTCTAATGATTAGTGATGTTGAGCATCCTTTCATGTGTTTGCTGGCAATCTGTATATCTTCTTTGGAGAAATGTCTATTTAGGTTTTCTGCCCATTATTGGATTGGGTTGTTTGTTTTTTTGACATTGAGCTGCATGAGCTGCTGTAAATTTTGGAGATTAATCCTTTGTCAGTTGCTTCGTTTGCAAATATTTTCTCCCATTCTGAGGGTTGTCTTTTTGTCTTATTTATGGCAACAGCTCTAATTTTTAAAGGAGAGCTTGCTCCTGTCATTTTAAAACGGACAATAATGGATGTTGTATCACTGCGGTATGTGGTATGTACATTGGACACTTTTAAAAGAATAATTTAACACATTGATTTTAAAGTATCAATATTTATAATATCTAGACATTTAATCTACTTAGAAATTCTAACTATTTAACCATAAGGTGAAAAATACTTGCTGTCAAGTTAAAAAATGTGCAAGGAGGTACTAGCTTTTCAAAATTCTTATGGGGCTGTAACAGCAAAAGGTGTGATGACCACTGCTCTGGAGAAAACTTCTGGGAATGCTGGTGGTGAAAGAGCAGGGTTTGGAATCCGGCTAGCAGGGAAGCCTTGGTTAAAAACACCAGCTTCACCCAGCTCTTAGGGTTAAAGCCATGAAGTGCCTGGCACAGAGCCAGTGCTTCCTCATTCAACAACAGCTGCCGTGGGCCACCAATGCCCTGGGCTTGGGACGTCCAGTGGGGCTTGGTCACAAATCCCTGCTCCCACAGAGCTTACATTCCAGTGGACACACAGTTGATCTGTTGCTTCTGTGTAAATGCGTGTGTGCTGCATTTCCAGAGAACCTCTTCAAATACCTTCTTCTCAAGCAGTTTTTAGGAGTTGTGTCTACAAAGAAATGACTCAATTTTTGATATTCCAGAACAGATCCATCTAGATTCCATTGTTCCCATCAAAATAATCACCTAAGGAGGCATATACTTATTTTGGTGACAGGGCCAAAGCTCAAAGTCTTTAAGTTTCTCCTGTGGAACTGATTTCAAAGCATACAGCACAATCTTTTAAACATCCTTAATGCTGGTAAATATTTGTTTGGGGAGGAGGAATTTGATGTTTTTGGAACAAAGGTTATTTACACAAAGGTCTGGGTGACCATGGTAGGTGATCAGACCGGGCAAAAATATTATTTGTCTCAAACTCTGGAAGGGCATAAATCTCACCATAAGGAAAAGTCAAGAATTACTGTTTATTCCCTTCACACTGAAGCTGAAGGGAAAATCCTGGCTGTATCAGGGTCACTTGCTCCAAAGTTGCTTAAAGAGTCTATGGTCTCAGACTTTTAGGAGAGAGCTTCCTGGGGCTGTGGGAGACCCGTGGTGCCTGCTGCTTTAGTTCTGCTGATCCCACTTTAGTGACCCCACTCAAGGCCATGACCCTGCAGCTTACATCTGGAAGAGGTCCGTTAGCAGAAGTAGCTGTCCTGGAAAGACCCAGGGCCGAGGGAGCAAGGCTGGGCTGGGAGGGAGGGAGTCAGTCCATAGGGGATATGCAGGTGGAGGAAGTGCTGCGGTGTATGTCTGAATTGTGTTTAAGTGTTAACTGAGTCCGTGTCTGCAAGACCTAAGCACCAGGGATTAATAGCATTCCACTGAGGGGATGGGTCTGAGGTGGGCAGAGGGGGTGGGATATGAGTTGGGGAGGGGCCAGACAGGATTGCAAAAGCTAGTATGTGTGGCCACCTGTCTGTCCATGCTGCCTGTCACTTCCATGTTGCCACAGAGCACTGGACAAAAACTCTAGAGATCCTAGAGCCGTCAGTTCTCAAAGGAAAATTTATTCTTCTGCAGTATTATTCTGGCATTTAACTTAACAAACACCATTCCATCCCTGTGCCCAGAACTGAGCTAAGTGCTGTAGGAGATGTTGTCTCTGTCCTCCAGCGACTTGAATGTCCTTGGGAAGATAAGAACGATGCACACACGTACTGCTGACTGTCAAATATCAGTTCCAGCTAACTGGTGACTTCATGGAGTGTTCGATCCAATCTAAGACACCATCGATTATAAGATGCCTTTTATGCTCTTAAGAAAGAAGAAAATGCTGCCAATTAAACTGCAAATGGTTGCTTTCTTATTGCTTAGAATTTTAATTTTATACTTATTGAAAGATCCCTTTTAGACTTACTTGTACATAGTGTTATTTCTTTTAACATATATTGTTCTCATTCGTTCATAAAGTGGAAAGTAACGGGGAAATAAAGTGGCTTTGGTTTTTCTAAGCTTCCTCACATTCAGGGTAGTTCTGTACTCAGCTGAAGCATCTTTGCTTGGAACTGTTGATGTCTGTGTTTCCCACAAAATGTGGTTCTGTGTGCCATCGAGAACATTGGTGAGCAACATTTCTTACAAGAGTACTCATGACTTATTCCAAATCTGTCTCCTATTGTGTAAACTGATGCACACACAGGTAATGCAACCACAGCACAACTACCACCTCGCAACAGTGACTATAAGACACATCCCAATTTCCAAGACATCAAACATGAAAAAAAATACATCTTAGACTCAATGAAATATGAATTCTGAGACTCAGTCAAAAAACACTACCATGGGGCTTCCCTGGTGGCACAGTGGTTGAGAGTCCGCCTGCCGATGCATGGGACACGGGTTCGTGCCCTGGTCCAGGAAGATCCCACATGCTGCGGAGCAGCTGGACCCGTGAGCCACGGCCGCTGAGCCTGCGCGTCCAGAGCCTGTGCTCCACAACGGGAGAGGCCACAACAGTGAGAGGCCCACGTACCGCAAAAAAAAAAAAAAAAAAAAAAAGAAAAGAAAAAATACTACCATGATCAACCACCCAGGTCTGTCCTAAGAATGGGGTTGGCATTGGTGCTACGTTCTTATCATTAAGCAATAATTTCCTTCTGTAAATTTGCAAAACTGAATAGTTTCCTGGGCAGTAATCATTGTAGGGAGTTCTTCGTGAGCAAATAGAGTCAAGGAGGCTTTTTGCATGAAGTAAGTCAAAAGCATGAGATTTGGCCCGGACATGAGGAGACCACGTCTAGAGAGGAAAGAGCACAATTTAAAAGGTTCAAGAGGGTAAACAAGCATGTCATGTGGCAAGCACAGTCGAGTAACCGGGCTGGGGGTGGGGTTCCATAAAAGAGTCGTGGGGTATGAAGGCATGAATTTTTGCTGTAAGAACGTAAGTTCAAGTTAGTATGTTTCACTTGTAGAAACATAATAAACAGTTCCAGTATTTCTATAACTTTTATTTCTTTTCTTACCATAGGTCCTGATGTTTTTAGTTCAAAGAACCTTGCCCTTCAAGCCCAGAAGAAGATTCTGAGCAAAATAGCCAGTAAAACTGTGGCCAACATGCTGATTGATGACACCAGCAGCGAGATCTTTGATGAGCTCTATAAAGTCACCAAAGAGCACACACACAACAAGAAGGAAGCCCACAAGATCATGAAAGACTTAATCAAGGTGGCAATCAAAATTGGGATCCTCTACCGGAACAACCAGTTCAGCCAGGAGGAGGTTGTTATCGTGGAGAAGCTCAGGAAGAAACTGAACCAGACGGCCATGACAATCGTCAGCTTCTATGAGGTAGAATACACCTTCGATAGAAATGTGCTCTCCAAGCTCCTACATGAGTGCCAGGACCTGGTGCATGAACTGGTACAGAGACACCTGACACCCCGGAGCCACGGGCGCATCAACCATGTCTTCAACCACTTTGCTGATATGGAGTTCCTCTCCACCCTTTATAGCCTGGATGGAGACTGTAGGCCCAACCTCAAGAGGATTTGTGAAGGAATCAATAAATTGCTAGACGAGAAAGTCCTCTGAATGCCTTCCCTCCTCCTGGACTTGGCTGCATTCATGTTACAGCACCCAGCGTGTTCCAGGTGAGAATCAGGAAAACAAGAAGAAACCCTTGTCAAAGATGCCCGTGTTCTGTCCTGTTCATCCCTCTGATGTTGATGCTAGATTGAGCTCAGGTGTGTTTATCACCTAAGCTCTCTGCTGAGGTCTGTACTTAAAATCTCCTTTGTTTGCAAGCCCAAAGGACATCTCATCTATTCTAAGCAGAAAAGCTGCCCTACTCATCTAGGTGGGCCCAGTTCATCTTGTGGAATGGAAGGAGCCCTGGACCAGGGGTCAGAGGACATGGGTTTGGTTCCCAGCTCCATCAGTTACAATTTTGTCCTCTGGATCCTGGAACCATCATGCCCACCTGCCTACCTCCCAGGGCTGCTGTGAGGATCAAATGAGATTATGTTCATGCTTTTAAAAACTAATAAAAGGTCTAACTAGTTTCTCTTTGGCATGTGGCAGGGATCAACCTGGATCTAGACTATCAAGCAGCAGAGAAAAGAACAATAGTTTCTAATGGGCTGGGTTTGCAATTTGTCTCTAGATGTGCTGTTTCAAACAAAATAAAAATGAATCCAAAGGTGTGAAAAAGTATAGCTGCAAATTGGAAAAGTATTTTTCAAGAGCTATGTTTTTTAGGTCTTAGATGTGCAGGTTTATGGTCCTGCAGAGGGAAACTTTCTGGGGTGGGGAGGGGGAGAGTGGAGAGAGAGTTTCCCACCCATCATGCAGAAGCAGAGAAGAACTATGCTCCCCCTGCCCCTGCAGGACTGGCCTCTCCCCATCTGAGGGGCACCATCCGGGAGGCACAGGGAAGGTTTATGCTGGCATGCACAGGAGAGTTGGGCAGAATGAAGCCCTACCCATCTTTCTTGGTCTTTCACAGTCATTCTGTGCTGTTTTCTCTGGTTTGTTAATAAATTGAAATTACCCTTCAAATAAGAAGTTTTGGAGTTGTGATTCAAAAATCAAATTCCTTGGAGTTAGATACAGTGTTAGGAATAATGGGATTGAAAGGAAGACGACAATGAAGAGTAAGAGCTTTGCACTCAGACCCTAAGGGAAAGTAGCCCCTGGGGTAGAACGTATAGTGTGGAGCCTGTTCCCCTGGTTAGTGGGGAGCTAGTTCATAGACACTGTGACCGCCTTCTCTGAATGTCTCAAATCCTTGCTTTCACACAAAATATTTAATGCCTTATAACGTTGTCTGGAGGACACCACCTTAAGAGATTTGCCCTTCCATCATCACCTCCTGTCCTGTTATGCTTCTCCTGTATCTGATGATAATGCAAAAATACTATATTAGCTCAGCCCCATGGTTCATCCCACCCCATGGCCTCTCTCTAGCAGAGATGGTTGGTGCGAGGGTGTGAAAAGGTGGTCACTGAACCTGCTGTGGCCATTCAGCCCCAACTGGCTCCCATGTCAACATCAGTATAAAGTATCCTGTTAAGTTCTTCAGCTACCAGTATTCAAAATTACTTCACAGGAAGGATGTCCAGCGGGGAATAGGGAATAGTTACGTCAGCCCCTGTCTCCATGTTTGACAAACATGGCCCAGCCCCTTCTCACAGTCCCGAGGACAGAACAGTGATGCCCTGTGCACATCTGGGCTGGGGAGGTCACTGGTCATTTAGGCAGTGCCCGTGGAAGGTACAGGCGACAGGCTCCTCCCTGCCCACCTGCCACCAGGCAGCAAGCAGCCCAGCTGTAGCCGAATTTTCACATACAGAGTCCTCCTCGATGCCTGTGTTGGTGTACTTGTCTGATGAAGGACCGCTTTCTAGTATGATGGATGGTTCTAGAAGCAGGTTCTTTTTTCACTAAGTAGGTGGACCTACCCAGAGAACTCAGCCCTGCCAAAGGAATGGGTGGAACTGTCTCCTGTCCATCTGAGACACAGCAGGGAAGAAGGCAGGATCCCCAGCCAAAGAGGACTGCAGGTTCTCCTCTCTCCACAGGTCACGGCACAGTGGGAGGTTCTGAGCCTCAAGCCACTGAAGGAATGGGGTGCAATGACGATGTGGACCAAAACGTTCTACCACCTTAGGCTTCTCCACTGAGGCAGCCAAAGGGCGCTCTACCACGAGGCCAGCCAGGTGTGTCTCCATCTTATCAACAGTAGCCAAGGGAACCTGGGTTACCCAGGCACAAGTAACCCACCACGCCTCTAAAAAGTCAACACCTATCCCGTGTATGCCTTTCAAATATACCGCTGGCATGTAAATTCATGTGATGATTGAGTTTCATGGGCCAACAGAAAAGCTTACAAATTTCAAATATTTTACATAACAATCTAGTGGCCAAGGAATCTCATTATTGGTTTATCCTGAAGACTCTAACCACGTCACTTAGTGCCCCTAAAAAGCTGTTTTGGTTGAAAACAATGTGACAGAGGCCAGCAGATGCTTATAAAAATAAGACTCTGTAGACATACATTTGTGCTTGGAACTCTGTACTAAATTTTCGATAGTGAAAACCCACAAAAGCAAAGTTACAATATCTACATGTAGGTGGCACCTTAAAGAAAACCGATTTCAAAAGAAGCAACAGTACTGAAACACTCACTTGCTCAAGCCCCACGCAAACTTCAGAGAGCAATGCCTGGCTCAGCAACCCAAGGGCAGAGACAGGACCCATTCTTTAAGGGTTGTGGGGGTGGCAGGAGCAGTTTCATCTGGAAACATCACTGAGTCTTCCACCATCCCTGAGCACTCAGCTCTGTCCCCAGGGGAGGACACCACCCCTGGTTGTGTCCTTCTTTGTGTGTCTGAACCCTACAGAAACACATTCCCTGCTGGCTGTGCCTGCCATGTGTCTGTTATCACTCTTCTTCCCTGTGTTTGCATTTGTGAGTCTTGACACCCTCAGCAACTCCAGGTCTCTGCTCAGTGACAAATCCAAATGAAAAGACTTCATCATCTGTACTTCTCCAAACTCCCATCTCACCCATCTGCACATTTTTCAGCAGCAAATCAGTACATTCATTGGCTGCTCCAATGAACTTCTTGTATCCATTTATATAAAAAAAGAAATGAGCTCAAATCAGGCCTATGCACCCTCTGCCCCAATATTTTGGGGGCTTTTAAAAAAAAATTCAACGTGGTCCCAGATGTCAAGAGCAAAACCAATCAGTGAAAATTCTAGATCAGCCAACTCTGGCTGCAAAGACATTGCATTAGCAGGAACTGTCCAGGAATGGAATGGGATATTGACAATAGAGTTATGAATCAGATGGCCTTTGAAGAAAGGGTTTCCAGGGCCCTCCCAACTCAGAACTGTGTGGTCAGTGGGTTTCCTTTGTTTAGTGTGATCCTGCTATTGGGCCACAGCTCAAACCAGGCCACCTCTTGCTCTTTCCTTAGAGGGAGGCCTTGCTTGATAGGGGAAAGACTCTTCTACAATCCTGTTCCTCAAAATGGCATCTGGAAATCCCTGAAAGTTCTGGGGGAGCAGGGGTGAGTGGGTTAAAGTCCATGAGTTCTAAATGGAGTTTTTAAATTTTTGTTTCATTCTGACAACTTAAAAAAAAAAAATCAAAATCAGGGACTTCCCTGGTAGTCCAGCAGTTAAGACTCTGCGCTCCCAATGCAGGGGGCCCGGGTTTGATCCCTGGTCAGGGAACTAGACCCCGCATGCCACTACTAAAGATCCCACACACTGCAACAAAGATCCTGCATGCAGCAAAGAGGATCCCACGTGCCGCAACTAAGACCCGGCGCAACCAAGTAAATAAATAAATATTTTTTTAAAAAAATCAAAATCAGCCTCAGTACTTTCTGAGTCACATAGGGATGACTACCTTATAGCCATGTGGTGCCATCCGTCTTCAGGGTCCGAGTTTCTCTTTGTGTTTACAGTGTTGTTCATGCTGATTGATCAAGTGAAAGAAGAGAACTTAACTTAATGCATTTCTCTAACTACCTGGGCATCCCCTAGGGGTCTGCAGGCATAGCTTGGGCATCCATGAGTTCTTCATTTTGAGAAATGTTGCTACAACATATGAAAGTATAGGCTTGCAGAGAATGAATGAGTGTTACCCTGCCCCTGACGGTGACTCATTTTTGGGGGCTCAAAGGTTGAGGGGTGAACCTGTGTCTGGGGGACACATAGGCCTTCTACGGAAAGAGGTGGGATCCCACATGTCCCGCCTTCCCTTTGAAAACTGGCCAGAAAAAGCTACCATAAGTAATCAAAGACTTGACCAACCCATCCTGGCAATTCTGATAATAAATCTCAAAGCACAAGAGAGGCCATCGCTGGACACACCAGACACTGCTCCTCCCAAGGAAGGGAAGAGTGGAGAAACCTTGCAAAACCTCCTTGTGAAGAAAAGTCACCTGCACCTGCTCATACTCTCCCAATCCAGCAGCAGCTGTTGGAGTGCAGAGGCCCAGGTATCAGTTGTGTGGTCCCAGGATCCTAGGAGCTTATTTCTTATCTGAACTTAAGGCGTGTGACACTCAGAATTCCTCCCAGTGTCAGAAGAAGGAGTGGTCAGCCAGAGCAAGCTCTCTTTCACACCTTACCTCCAGCACTGGTATATTCTCATTATAGTGGTATAGTGGTATATTTATATATTCCTCAGTGACACTACTAACCTGTCCTTTCCCTACCTTGTCATTTCTATGCTGAGCTGGGGCAGGTCTCTACAGAGGAGAGGTCTGGCCACTCACCCAGGAAGCTGGAGCTTGGGCAGCCAGTGTCCCCCAGGCTGTGGTATAGAGCTCCTCTTGCTGACTCTAAGGCCTTTCTGGACCAGCTCCTGGGACAAGGGAGTCTGGGGTTTGGCTCCGCCTTAAGGAGGAGCTGGGTGGGAGCCAGAGCTTGGCACAGAGCAAGTGCGGAGGCTAGCAAGGAAGCCGCAATTAGCCTACTTTATGGAGGGAGAGAGCACTCTTCCAGCCTCTCTCACTTGTGAAAGAAGAGCTTGTGGGCTGGTCCCTGGTGGGTAATTGGGGTCCTTCCACCTATCAGAGCAGCAGCTTCCCTGCTGAGAGGGTCATACTTCCTCAGTGATAGGATGGGGCTACCCCTGCTCTGTGATTCAGAAACAGTTACAACTTGATTTTAGAAACAGGTTGTTGAGTTTGGGTTTGGGGAGACCAGGGAGATGAGTATTTTGGGTTTTATTTTCTTTTCAGCTTTCATAAGCAGCAGAAGGTATAGAATATGAAACAAGCCATGAGTCAGGAGGTTTAGTCTCAGCTTGCCCAATACCTGGTGATTTCCTTATATCAATACTTCACTTCTCTGGGCCTCAGTTTCCTCAACCGTAAAAACAGAGAGTTGCACAAGGTCTCTAAGAATCCCTCCAGTCCCAAAATTTCACATTCCGAGTATTGTAAGAGGGAAGAAGCTCTGCGCATTTCTATATTGTATGTTTCTTAGAAGTGAAGCTGTTCATTATTTAAACGAAGCAATACTTCCAAATGGACTGAGAAATGACACCTCAATGATTCCCTTCTTCCAAATGGACTGAGAAATGACACCTCAATGATTCCCTTCAAGATCTTTGAGCATAGAAAGTAAAAACAAAAATGAAAACAGACAAACAAAAAACCTAGGAATAAACCTAACCAAGGAGGCAAAAGACCTATATGCTGAAAACTATAAAACACTGATAAAGAAAATTCAAGACAACTAACACAATATTGTAAATCAATTATACTCCAATAAAAATTTGAAAAAGAAAGGGGGTCTTCCCTGGTGCCGCGGTGGATGAGAATCCGCCTGCCAATTCAGCGGACATGGGTTCCATCCCTGGTCCGGGAAGATCCCACATGCCACGGAGCAACTAAGCCCATGAGCCACAACTACTGGGCCTGTGCTCTAGAGCCCGTGAGCCACAACTACCGACCCCGTGTGCTGCAACTACTGAAGGCCACGTGCCTAGAGTCCATGCTCCACAACAAGAGAAGCCACTGCAATGAGAAGCCCACGCACCGCAATGAAGAGTAGTCCCCACTCACCACAACTAGAGAAAGCCCGTGCGCAGCAATGAAGACCCAACACAGCCAAAAATAAATAAATAAATTAAATAAATTTATTAAAAAAAAGAAAACCAAGAAATAAAAAAAATAATTTAAAAAAAGAAAGAAAATTGAAGACAATTCAAAGAAATGGAAAGATATTCCATGCTCTTGGATTGGAAGAATTAATATTGTTTAAAAGGCCATACTACCAAAAGCAATCTACAGAGTTAATGCAATTCCTATCAAAATACCCATAACATTTTTCACAGAACTAGAATAAATAATCCTGAAATTTATATAGAACCACAAAGGCCCAGAATTGCCAAAGCAATCCTGAGGAAAAAGAACAAAGCTGGAGGCCTACCCCTTCCAGACATCAGACTATACTACAAAGCTATAGTAATCAAAACAGTGTGGTACTGGCATAAAAACAGACATATAGTTCAATGGAATAAAATAGAGAACCCAGAAATAAACCCACATACCTACGGTCAATTAATCTATGACAAAGGAGAGAAGAATATACAATGGAGAAAAGACAGTCTCTTCAACAAGTGGTGTTGGGAAAACTGGACAGCTACGTGTAAATCAATGAAATTAGAACACTCCCTCAAGCTATATACAAAAATAAACTCAAAATGGTCAACTATAAGACATGACACTATAAAACTCCTAGAAGAGAACATAAGCAAAACATTCTCTGACATAAATTGTAGCAATATTTTCTTAGATCAGTCTCCCAAGGCAAAAGAAATAAAAGCAAAAATAAACAAGTGGGACATAATTAAACTTACAAGCTTTTGCACAGCAAAGGAAACCTTCAACAAAATGAAAACACGACCTACAGAATAGGAGAAAATATCTGCAAATGATGAGGCCAACTAGGGGTTAATGGACCTAGAGAATATTATGCTTAGTGAAATAAGTCAGACAGAGAAAGACAAATACTATATGATACCACTCAAATGTGGAATCTAAAAAATAATACAGGGCTTCCCTGGTGGCACAGTGGTTAAGGATCCACCTGCCAATGCAGGGGACATGGGTTCAAGCCCTGGTCCGGGAAGATCCCATATGCCACGGAGCAACTAAGCCCATGCGCCACAACTACTGAGCCAGCGCTCTAGAGTCTGCAAGCTACAACTACTGAAGCCTGCACACCTAGAGCCCGTGATCCGCAACAAGAGAAGCCACCACAATGAGAAGCCCGCGCAACACCACAAGGAAGAGTAGCCCCCACTCTCTGCAACTAAAGAAAGCCCACACGCAGCAACAAAGACCCAATGCAGCCAAAAATAAATACAATTTTTAAAAATTAAAAATAATACAAATGAATGTATATACAAAACAGAAACAGACTCACAGACATAGAAAACAAATTTATGGTTATCAAAGGGGAGAGGGAGGGCAGGAGGGACAAATCAGGGGTATGGGTTTAACAGATACAAACTACTATACATAAAATAGATAAGCAACAAGGACTTACTGTATACCACAGGGAATTATATTCAATATCTTGTAATAACCTATAATGGAATATAACCTGGAAAACAAACAAAACTGAATCACTATGCTGTACACCTGAAACTAACACAATACTGTAAATCAACTATATTTCAATTTTTAAAAAAGATTTTTGACTGTAGATCTAAATTCGTGATTTCAGAAGGGAAAAGCTTTAAGCCAGAAAATGCAAGGTAAAAACCACAAAGACCAGTGAACTGCACAATGTGGGCCCAGGTAGTCAGCCAGTCACCAGCTTAGTAGGGGCTCACTGCTATTCAATGTTAGGACTGATCTTTTACTGAGACATACATTTTAAGCTGAAACGTGTCCAACTCCAGTAATGTATCTCTGTAGAGATAACAGGGTAATATGCAAAGTCATGAATAAGTCACTACCGATTTGAGTCAAATATCATGGGAAACTATCAGAATTACTTTAAAATATATTAATAAAGCCATTCCCCCCAAAAATGGGACATTTTATGGAATTCTCAAAACCTTCCCCTGCATTGTTTGAATCATCTTTAATACATATCTTTACACAGTATATTCCATGCACCTTGGTGTTGCGAACTCACTTTTTTATTTTTTTATTTTTAGGCATTTTATTTTAAATATAGCAGTGTGTAAATGTCAATCCCAAATTCCCAGTCTATCCCTCCCTCCCACCCTTCCCCACTGGTAACCATAAGTTTGTTCTCTAAGTCTGTGAGCTCACCTTTTTAAAAATAGCTTTATTGAAATATAATTCACGTAACATACAATTCGCCTATTTAAAGTGTAGAATTCAGTGGCTTTGGGTATATTCAGAGTTTTGTGCAACCACAACCACAGTCAATTTTACAACATTTTCATGACCTCAAAAAGGAACCTGGTACCCTTTAGCTATCACCTCCCAACCCCACCTCACCTTACTAGCAATATAAAAGTGGCTCGCCCCTCCCCCAAAAATATCATAAACAATAATTTATCAATATTGGAATTGCCCTATGATTGTAGATTCAGAGCAAACAAATCCTGATGACACCCATGACTAAGACTCATTATGCTGACCCAGGTTGAGCCTCCAGCATCCTCTGTTGAAGACAAGCCTCATCAGCCTCTGCATGGGGGGAAGGGGGGCGGATTCAGCTAAGTGTAAGGAAGAGTGGGTACTGAAGTCTCGAACTAGTATTGTAGAATATCTATTTCTCTCTTTGATTCTATCAGGTTTTGCTTCATGGCTTTTGATGGTCTGCTATTAAGTGCATAAACGTTTATAATTGTCATATCTTCTTGCTGTATTGAAACTTTTATCAATATACAATGTACTTCTTTGTCTCTTGTAACATTTTTGGATTTAAAATCTATTTTGTCTGATATTAGTATAGCCACTCCTGCTCTGTTTTGGTTTCTATTTGCATGAAGTATCTTTTTCCATCCTTTCACTTTCAACGTATTTGTGTCTTTGGATCTGAAGTGAGTCTTTTGTAAACAGCATATAGTTGGATCATGTGTTTTTATCCATTCTGCCAATCTCTGTCTTTTGATTGGAGAGTTTAATCTATTTACATTTAAAGTAGTTACTGATAAGGAGGGACTTACTTCTGTCCTTTTGCTATTTGTTTTCTATATGCCTTATAGCTTTTTGTCCCTCATTTCCTGCATTTCTTTCTTCTTTTGTGTTTAGTTGATATTTTGTAGAGAAATGTTAAAATTCTTTCTCATTTACTTTTGTGTATAACTATTTTCTTTGTGGTTACCCTGGGGATTACATTTGACATCCTAAAGTTATAATACTCTAATTTGAATTTATACCAGTTTAACTTCAATAACATACAAAAACTCTGCTCCTTTATAGCTCTGACCCCACCCCTTTCAGTTGTTGATATCACAAAATGACATCTTTATGCATTGTGTCCCTCAAAACATAAACAAATAATTCTTTTAAATGTACTAGTCCTTAAATCATGTAGAAAACAAAAAGCGGAGTTACAAATTATTGTTACATTAATATTAGCTTTTATAATTGCCCATGTATTTACTGCTATTGAGATCTTTACTTCATAAGCTTCAAGTTACTGCCTAGTGTATTTTTTTTTTTTTTTTTTTTTTTGGCTGCCTTGGGTCTTTGTTGCTGTGTGTAGGCTTTCTTTAGTTGCAGTGAGCGGGAGCTACTCTTCATTGCGGTGCGCAGGCTTCTCATTGCGGTGACTTCTCTTGTTGCGGAGCACGGGCTCTAGGCACATGGGCTTCAGTAGTTGTGGCTCGTGGGCTCTAGAGCGCAGGCTCAGTGGTTACGGAGCACGGGCTTAGTTGCTCTGAGGCATGTGGGATCTTCCCAGTCCAGGGCTCGAACCCGTGTCCCCTGTATTGGCAGGCATATTCTTAACCACTGTGCCACCAGGGAAGCCCTGCCTAGTGTCTTTTAATTTCACCCTGCAGGACTCCCTTGAGCATTTCTTCCAGGGTGGGGCTAGTGGTAACAAACTCCCTTAGCTTTTGTTTTTCTGGGAACATCTTAATTTCTCCGTCACTTCTGAAGGACAGTTTAGCCAGATATAGGATTCTTGGATGATGATTTTTTGTTGAAAACTGGACATTTGAATCTAATAATATGTTAACTTTGGAAATCAGGTTCTCCCCTTTCCCAGAGCTTGCTAGATTTTGTTGTTTCTGTTGTTGTTTTATTGTCATAGGCTGTCTCTGTGCCAAGCCTGAGGTATAAACCTAAGGTCTCCTCAGCTCCTTTCTGAGCTTGCACTTTTCCCTGGGCATGCATAGTCACTTTCTAATTTTCCCCATATATGAAGGTGATTTTGAATGTCCTTGTCTTTGATACCTGGCTCCCAAAAAGGAAAAAAGAGAAATATGACGAGGGGAAGGTGCCAGTTCTCTAAATCCCCTAGAAGTCACATCAGCTGGAAGATGAGGGACTTACAGCAATGGTGGGAGGTACGACAATGATCACCTGCACCTCTGTGATCAGAAGGAGCAATCAGTGATCAGAGCACAGATCCCCGATATTTGGAAGACAGGGTCCTTTTTGCCCACCTTGGTTCCTGCAAGCTGTGCGTAAGATGCTACAGGGACATGCGCACAGCTGCCTGCCACGTGGCTGGGGATAGGGAATGGGTAGCTACTACTGTGCTAATAGCTGAAATTGACCAAAATTAACCTTCCGGGTCTTCCTCTGCAAGTGACAAGCCTTATTCAATAAACTCCGGAGTTCCAAAATAGTTATGTAAGACAAATTCTGCCAGTGCAATTGTTATTCTAGGTGGGGAAACACATTTCCTGTTGCTTCTTACTCCACCACCTTCCCAGAATCCTCCTTGGCACATTCACCCTTGGGTCCCCTGTCTGTTCACCCCATGCCCTAGCACATCTATATATGCAGGACCTCCAGTTTTCCTGTTCCACCTCCTACCTGGGTGTTCAGACTATTGAAGAGGTCATGAATTCCTCAGCAAGGGGCATCACAGCCACATGTCAGGATTTATTGGTCCCAGAGAACCAAGGACCCACCTCTTTAAATCTCTCAACTCCTCCTCATTTTCTTGCAGTCATATATCCTGTTACATTTTTGCCTAATTTTCTGCCAATGTGATCAAATTCCTGAGAAAAAGAGAGGGATCTTCATGCTCTGTGTGTGTGTGTGTGTGTGTGTGTGTGTACACACGTGTGGATATACCAGCACCTTCTTCTAAATCACAAAACCATACCAAGTTTTGGGTTTGGTTTTCTTTTTTGTGTGTGTGTGGTAGGCAGGCCTCTCACTGTTGTGGCCTCTCACTGTTGTGGCCTCTCCCGTTGCGGAGCACAGGCTCCGGACGCACAGGCTCAGCGGCCATGGCTCACGGGCCTAGCCGCTCCGCGGCATGTGGGATCTTCCCGGACCGGGGCACGAACCCGTGTCCCCTGCATCGGCAGGCGGACTCTCAACCAGTGCGCCACCGGGGAAGCCCTTTTTTCATTTTTTTAAAGTTAAATTCTGTCAACAAATTTCCCCCAAGCTCTCTAACTACGGACAGTAGGGTTGTTTGAAGGATTCTTGGCAAAACGTAACATCTGCAAGAACTTGAACAAGGAAAACCAGCCCATGAGCATGCATGCTTGATGCCTCTGAGCCTGGAGCAGGTCCTCCGACCATGACTGGTAGAGAGAAGTGGTGACATGTCGCCTCCCATCTCTCCCCTCATTGCCTCTCACCCTCTGAGTGATGTTGGTCTCACTTGTGGACTAATAAACACTGGGTTGATGGGAGGGGAGACTGCAGGCTTCTTTACCCTGAAGAGAACTGCAGCTTGACTGGGCTGCTGAACTGGGCCTTTGTGAGGAAAGAGTTCCCCCGGCTCTCCTCCCCCACCTTGTAAATGCCCAGGGAGAAAAGGCCCACAGGGGAGTGAGTAACCCTCACAGTCGTAGCTGGCCAATTCCTTGCTTGCCTGTGAGTTCCCAGAGGAAATGCAAACAAATCAGACTACGCTTGGCTGCTGGCCAATGAATCTTTTAACTTCTTCAATAAAAAGTCTTTAAAACTTTGATTCTGACCCAAATCTGCTCTAGCATAAAAACTGCTGGGCCTCAAGTCTCTCTGTTGAGGGAAACAGTGTGTCTGTGGCATTTGAATAAGGATGTTTATCTCAGAAATGGTTCCTTGAGCTCTACCAGGTTCTAAAATAAGCTCACTGCATCTCACTTCAGCCTTCAAACCTTCCTGAATATCAGGTGTGTGCTTACCTACACCCCTTATAGCAGTTGTTGGGTGAATTTACTTGTGAGTGCTCTTAACTCCATCTTCTTTCTTTGTAAGCCCCCAATTTTGCTTTGTAAAAGGGCCCAGAGGTTGCTGAGTTTCCACTGAAACCAGGATAAGAGAGAACAAACACTCAAGCAGGAGGCACTTAAAAGGTGTTGGTCACTGGTATTCACTATCCAAAGTGGTCCTGGAGCTACCACATTACAAAAAATAAAAAATAAACTTAAAGAATTGGTGAGATATAAGGTATAGTTTTGTTTTCTTTTAGACTAAATGGTAAATTAGATTTTTTTTCATTCCCCCTTTGTTGCCGCTTACTTCCAAAGCAGATTATATGGCAGATACCTGCTCTCTAAAGCCACATCTCCTGCCCTTATAAACAGAAGTCTCAGGAGGAGGAAGAACCAAGTTTTCCAGACCTAGGCATCTCTCCTAGTCTCAAATCAATACTCTTACCACCTTTACTTCCACTTCTTCCTAGAAATAATATTATTGAGTTCACTTTGAGCCTTTGAGAGGAAGTCTGGAGGAAATCAGTTGCCAGCAAACCACTAAGCAGTGGTTTTTTAATCTACCCTGTCACCAATTTACCTATACAACATGGACATTCAAACAGCAGCTGAACCCTCAATGTGTCTCCTGGGTATTAAACTTGAACCTCCTCAACCTGAAATCTGCCAGCTCCAAACTTGTAGCATACCTGGGAACCCAAAGCCATCAATAAGGTTCCCCAGAAAATCTCAAATAGCTGGAAAAGTAACTGGGAGGAGAGGATTCCAAACTCAAAGAGAGAAGAGAGAATCACAGATCAGACCCCAGGCATATTTTTTCAGAAAACTGGCATGAGCAATAATTGTTAACCCATTTCTTTATTTTTTCCCTTAATTAACACCTTCACAGAGTCAACCCCAAACTGTTCATTTCCACCTAAATGACTTTTAGTGACAATAGATGGGAACCAACTCCATTTTAGAATTAATTTCCTTTAATGGCACACTTCCCGACGTGTCACAGGGCACTGAATATTATAAAGTAACATTTTTTGTTACTGTTAAAGTGCCAGTTTAAATTTATATATGTACATAAATGTGCTGAGTCTAGTCTGTTAGGTCCCCACCAAATCATTTCTAAAGATGAACACCATTAACCAGAGCGGGGGAAAAAGAGGTTCTAAAGATGTCTGCTCCTCGCATTCCCAATTTAGGCATCCTTTCTCTCTTTTAGCCTGGTGGCTATACACAACACACATCATTTCCCCCCACCCCACTTCCACCACACACACACACACACACACACACACAGACACACACAGACACACACACACACCCCCACACACAATTTACTTTAGTCACCCATTAAACAATTTCATTCTATCATAATGTTTGTGGATGAAATGCGATACTTGACCTCATTTTGTTCTGTTTTCATTATCTTGTTACCACTATATTGAAATATTTACATGGAAACTTCTAAAATTGGTCAGAACTTTGTTGGAGCAGACAAATTATGAAGCAGATGAAATAACATATTCGTAGATATTTATAATGTTGTAACTTTCTAAAGCACTATGAGGTCAACTCCTCATATGAAAATAATATTGCAAGTGTTGGTATTTATGGCAAGTCATAAATGACTATGTTGGATGCCTATTTTGGGTAATGGCTTTTCGGGTTTTGGAAGAATCCCTCACTGTAGGTCATTTTATTTGACATTACTCCTTTCCCTGGGGAATTTCTGGATGACTGTTTAAGGGCAGGCTGATCCTGGAGGGAGGCAGCCAAGGCTTCATATAAAGGGGTGTGGTCATTGTCACCTGCCCAGGTAAACAGTGGTTTCTGTTGTTCTCAGGTTGTAGCAAGTCCTATCTCAGGCTGTCTTGAGGCAGTTGAGGATTCACAAAGCTGCGCATTTGCCTCTTCTTCCCCTCTGCTTCCTCTGTTTCTATCCTTGTTCCCTACAAGAACTAGAACCTGATTGCTTTGGAGCTCAAACACAATTGCCTGCCCTGTCATTTCTCCATCTCACCATCCCTGCCCTCTCCTGAGCCATTAACCCAAATTCCTCCTCTATGCTACAATTTTACCCCTAGAGAACAGGACTTAGCTATTCCGTTGATCAGCAGACCTTGCTTGGAAGCCCACTTCAGAAAAACAAATAACAGAAAATTTCCTGCTGTTTTCAATCTATGGTCTCTCTGAGCCCATCTTGTTTCACTTCTGGCTTCCCAAATTCTGGTCCGTTTGAGAAAACGATAGTCTCTCAGCAGAAAGGACTGACTTAATGTAAGCACCACACACTTGGAGAAATTTTAGGAGTTCCTAGGGAAAAGCCTAAAATTCTAACACTGGGACTCTTTCTTTTGAGTAAAGCATCATATTGCCATACATTTCTGTGCAAAGTTTAAATATTCCTGAGAAGGATACACAGTAATCCATTATCATGTCTAACACCTTGGCACAGCTGTAGGTCAAATAGCTAGCTGTTTTCTTGGAAAACTATGTAATGGAATATTGATGTGGCAAGTTTTGATAGAAGATAGAGGACAGGGTATATAAAATACAGAAAACCCAGGAAGGCATAGCGCAGTAACCCTAAGTAGATTCCCATAATGGAATAATGTGGGCAACATTAAGCACTTAAAGATTATGACAAAAAGAAAATAGAGAAGAGCTCTGAATCAATCAAGGTTCAGTCAAGAAAACAGAAAGCACTCCAGACATTTCAAATGAGAGAATTTGGTACAGGGAATTGATTATCAAGTTGATGAAGGCTGAGAAGCCTAACAGGGTACATTAATGCACCCCATAGATTGGCAATGACATGAACCCAAGCTGCCACCAATCCCTAGGGCTGAAGGGACCATAAAAAGAGGGAATGTTACTCTCAAGAGCTAGGGTATCTTTTTTTTTTTTTTTTTTTTTTTGTGGTACGCGGGCCTCTCACTGTTGTGGCCTCTCCCGTGGCGGAGCACAGGCTCCAGACACGCAGGCCCAGCGGCCATGGCTCATGGGCCCAGCCGCTCTGCGGCATGTGGGATCTTCCCGGACCAGGGGCGCAAACCCGTGTCCCCTGCATCGGCAGGCGGACTCTCAACCACTGCGCCACCAGGGAAGCCCAAGGGTATCCATTTTTGAATAAAAATTTGCAGTAGATTTTAGGCATGTTCTTGCTTCCATTTCCATGTAACCCCTTTCTTCAGGATTCCCAGCCTGGGGGTGAAGATCTCTTTGTAGATTACATAAAAGATTAAAGAAAGCCACTGTACCCCCATGGAACTCAGTCTAGATCCCATCTGGCATCAAAGAAATGTTGAGTCCTTTCAGGTCTTTGAATAAACGTAAAGGAGAGAAATGAATTTGATCAACCCTTGCCCCAGCTGCCTCTCTCCCCCAGTCCATCAGAGGTAGGGTGACCATATATCCTTGGTTTGCCAAGGACAACCTCAATATATGCTTGTCCTGGTATCACATCTTTTTAGCATATGTCCTGGAATTTTCACCTTTTTTTTTTTTTTTGGTTTGTTTGGGGTTTTTTTTGCAGTACGCGGGCCTCTCACTGTTGTGGCCCCTCCCGTTGCGGAGCACAGGCTCCAGACGCGCAGGCTCAGCGGCCATGGCTCACGGGCCCAGCCGCTCCACAGCATGTGGGATCTTCCCGAACCGGGGCACGAACCCGCGTCCCCTGCATCGGCAGGCGGACTCTCAACCACTGCGCCACCAGGGAAGCCCATTTTAATAAAGTATTATTAAGAGGTAAAACTATAAAACTCTTAGAAGGAAATATAGGTGAAAAATCTGCATGACCTTAGATTAGGCAATGATTTCTTAGATATGACACCAAATGCACAAGCAATCAAACAAAAAAATAGATAAACTGGATTCATCAAAATTAAAAACCTTTGTGCTTTCAAAAGACACTATTAAGAAAGTGAAAAGACAACCCACAGAATGTGGATAGTATTTGCAAATCATCTGATAAGGGTCTTGCATCCATAATATATAAAGGACTCATGACTAAACAATAAAACAACAAATAACCCAGTTTCAAAATTGGCAAAAGGTTAACAGACATTCCTCCAGAAAAGACGTGATGTTGAGCACATGAAAAGATGCTCAACATTAGAATTAGAGAAATGCAAATCAAAATCACAATGATATATCACTTTACCCACTTCACACGCTAGATATAACAAAAATAACAGACAATAGCAAGTGCTGATGAGGATGTGGAGAAATCTGAAGCCTCATGCATTGTTGGTGGGGATGTAAAGTGGTGCAGCCACTGTGGGAAACCATGTGGCAGTTCCTCAAAAAGTTCACTATAGAGTTACCATATGACCCAGCAATTATACTCCTAGGTGTATACCTAGGAGAACTGCAAACATATATTCATGTAAAAATTTATATACAAATGTTCACAGTAGCATTATTCATAATAGCCAAAATGCAGAAACAATCCAAATGCCCATCAACTGGAGTGGATAAAGTAAATGTGGTATATCCATACAACGGAATATTAACAATAAGTATTGTTAAATGCTACAACATGGATGAACCTTATGCTAAGTGAAAGTAGACAGACACAAAAGACCACATATGGCATGATTCCATTTTTATAAAATGTCCAGGATAGGCAAATCCATAAGTATGAAATAACACTAGTGGTTGTCAAAGGCTGGGGAGACGGCAAAATTGGTACTAACTGCTAATTGGCACGGGGTTTCTTTTGGGGTTGATGCAAATTAGATAGTGGGGATGATTGTTCAACATAGTTAATATACTAAAAAACACTGAACTGTACACTTTAAAATGATGGATATTATGTTATATGAATTACATCTCAACAAAAAATGCTAAAATTTAACAAACATAGTCTTCAGAGAATATTATCAACAATTTCAAACTTATTAACTATAAAATACAACTTTGAAGAAGATTACAGGCAACTTTGAGGAAAAAGTTAATAACATATCTTTCAATGCATTCTTCAGAAAAACACCAGTGACGTATCTTGGGACAGAAATGGCTAGGAAATGTGAATATGTTCCAAGAAAAATAATTCTACTTATGTTATTTTTTTTTAAATGATCAGATAATCAGTGTAAAGATATAAACTTTTGCTTTGATATACATAGATTTGTGTTGTTTTTTTCCCCCAAATTTGTTGAAAATAGTTTTTTATTTTATTAATCCACCAATATAACAAAAGCAATTTGTTCATCAATGAATATTTCAAAAATTATATAATTTAAATTATATTTAAGCCATCATTCACTTTTAAGTGTCTCAGTTTCCACCACAGATTATATGATCACCCTACTTAGAAAGAAATAATCCAGAGTAACAGGTAATAGCTCCTCTGTACCCTGAGGAACCAGGACACTGCACACCCTTACAGAGGAGAAGGTCCCCTCTGAACACACTGTGGGGCTCCTGCAGTTACCTGTGTCCCTACCATCACTGCTCTCTGCCATTGGATAGTTCCCGCAAACCGAGAACTCCCTAAGGGCAAGGACCCGGTCTCATTCTCCAGGAACTAGCACGTAACTGACCTATAAAAGGTGCTCGAATGATGAAAGGGAAGAAATAAGGGGAGGAGGAAGAGAAAGAGGGAGGATTACCCCCACTTGCTCTATTCCTGCAGCCCCAATCCTCCAGAGGTCGTGCCCCCCTCTGTTCTCTAGTATGAGGTCTGGGAAGAAGCATGAGAAGCCTGGTGTGAGAACTGGCACTTGCTCCCTCTCCTCTCTGGGCTTCTGGACTGGCAACAGCACCTCCCCGGACCCACAGTAAAGCCTCACATCCAGCCTCAGACAGACTGCCCTGCCCCAGAGAGAGATACGCATCCCCTGACCTCTGGTCCTGAGGCCCTGGGTGGTCTGATAATTCTATACTATGCCCTGTTGAGAGCAGTCAGGGCACAATGGCCAAGAAACTTAATATTAAGAGGATCTCAAGTTGATGTGGCTGAAATAATTCTTTATTTCATTGAATAATTATATATGTACCTGTGTGTGTATCTGTATGCTGGATTAATCTGCTTATCACTCATTTTTGGTGGTGATTATTCCTCTAATAAAAAACAAAACCAAAAAAAAAAAATACCAGTGAATAATCAATTACCAATGATTAATTTGTTAAACATAGTTTTCCTCTGGCTTCACAATTATCTGTTTCAATTAAATAAAATAATCACAGCATTATATAATTTCCTGCCAAATTAATCTAAAGTAAAAACAAATTACTGTAATTTCTCAATTTTCTTTAGACTAGCTGGACTTTTATCATTCCGAATGGCTCCAAATCTGGAAGTAACCAAGAAAAGAAAAAGCAAAATGTGTCTCTCTCCAGTAGAAAAAGAAAAACCCTCCCAGTGACAGGCTTGTCAATCTGCTCACGGAAGTTATGGCACCTTCTTATTGGCAGAACACCTAAAGGGCCAGCTGCTCCTCACCAAAGCCAAGAGGTGTGAAAGAAAAAAAGGAAATAAGAAAATAGGCAGATGTTATTCAAGGACGATCATAAAATCCCAATCTAAGTCCTAACTCTACTGCTAGATATCTGTGTGACCTTAGGCAAGTCACTTAAACTCTCTGAGCCTCCGTTTCCTCATCAATAAAATAGGAAAATAATATCTGTCTTCAGGACTTTAGGGAGATTAAGCCCATGACAGTGTTTGGAACAAACCTCTGACCCAGTGGCACTCAGTAAATGTTTTCTGGTTGTTTTGATGACAAATTACTTTTCGTTGGAACCCTTTTGGATTTAATTAGGGGTAGAAAGTCATTATACATAGTAGATAAATTATATAGAGAAGCTTGCAGAATACAAGTTGGGAACCCCCTAATGTAAGGGAAGTTGACATTTTTATTTTATTTTATTTTAGCTGTGCCACGCAGCATGCAGGATCTTAGTTCCCTGACCAGGGACTGAACCCATGCCCCCTGCAGTGGAAGCGTGCAGTCTTAGGCACTGGACCACCAGGGACGTCCCGG
This sequence comes from Pseudorca crassidens, assembly GCF_039906515.1. Taxonomy (NCBI): domain Eukaryota; kingdom Metazoa; phylum Chordata; class Mammalia; order Artiodactyla; family Delphinidae; genus Pseudorca; species Pseudorca crassidens. Next base: position 94,196,630 of record NC_090296.1, on the reverse strand, counting down.
AGGCTGATATTTTAAACCAGCTTTGTACTCTTTAAAACAGAGAGGACAAATAAGTTTCATTCTGAGTGGCAACTCAGACTAACTAGTAGTGGATGCCCGAAAGGATTCTGAAGCTGAGTCCTGAATCCAGGGGCAGGAGGGATGTGATAGATTGCGATGTCCACCCTGACCTCAGAAGAGGAAGTGATGGCACATGCCATTCCTTATCTTCTATGCACAAAGGACAAACCTGCAATGACTGTGGTAGCCAACTTGACAAGAGAAACTCAGACAAGTAATAATACTTCTTAAACCAAGATTTTAGTTGAGAAACAATTTACTTAAAAAAAAACTAACAGAAGTGCCAATACTGGTAAGATCTATGACACTACAGGGACAACTCCTCATGAATATCCTACTTTTCTGACTTCTGCCCTTGAAACTTGAGGGAGAGGTCAGGAATGTATACTCTTTTGGACAGCCCAGGAGCTGACAACACTTTCAACATTTATAAGTTTCATGTCCTTGGAAGGAAACTTTGAGAAACAACAACCCTCTCCCCCGCTCCCTCACTCCCCAAAATACCTACTATTCACAGACAAATCAGTAGTTCAAAGTCCACGGTATTCTCCCACAAAGAACATTCCCAAATACCACTGCCAATACTGGAGTTTTTAGCCTGCAGTTGTTCCAGCAAAGGCCTCTGCTTGCGCCTTTCTGGCCTGCCTGGCAATGTCTGTTGATGCAAGTCTTCAGAGGCTTCACTCTGATGGGAAGATTTAAGAAGTCCTCTTCTACTCCACTGTTTTCTTAATCAACACTTAGCTGCCACAATAAGGGGCTCTCCCTTTTGATGCTAACTGCACTCCCTAATTATAGGTTCATTATCTTTAATAACCTGGCCAAACCTAAAACATACAGAGGAGGGTTGTGTGTCTACAAAGAGTGACACATGCCTCTCCTTTCCAAATTTTATACAGAATTTGATCAAGTGCCTCAGGAATCCCTAGAACAGGGTAGGAATGTGTCCTTCATGAAGTCAAAACCTGGTTAGGGCACTACCTCCTTCAGCCAAGAGTAATAAGAACTGAATTTACCCTCTTGCCTTAAATAACTAGGAAGCTGGAGAAATTGTATGAAATCGTGATTTGTTTAGACTTTGAGAAACAACCAGCAAAAGATTCTAATTTCCCTGAAAGAAGGGGAACAAAAGCAAGGCAAGCCCTGTGATTGTCCCACCTTACTACCTGGAAGCAGTTTCCAGGGCACAGGATAGGGAGGAAAGTTCTAAGAGTTCAGGGAGGCCAGGATGGTTATATTTGGGGATAGAAATAGTTGATGTTTCACCAGCCAAAGTGCCCTCGTGACACAGAGGAAGAATCCTCAGAAAGGTGTTGCCTTAAGGGGGATAAACTAACCCTCGACTAAAGATTGTTCTGGACCAAGCCTAATAAACCTTAAAGGCAGGTCTTGAAAAGATCAATCCGATTCCAAGTACCTTAATCAAGCACCAGAACAAACCCAAACACCAGGTAAAAGAATATAGTAAAATCTAGTACCCAACAAGCTAAAATTCACAATGTCTGCCATGTTAAAAAAAAAAAATACCAGGCATGCAAAAAGGCAGAAAAATATGACCAATAACAGGAGAAAATACAATCAATAGAAACAGACACAGTCCCCATGTATAATGGTTAGCACTCTGGACCCTGAAACAGACACAGAAATGCCAAGAGATGCTGGAATTATTCAAAAAAGACATTACAACAGCTATCAAAAATACACTCCAGGGACTTCCCTGGTGGTCCAGTGGTAAAGAATCCACCTTCCAATGCAGGGGATGCAGGTTCGATCCCTGGTCAGGGAACTAAGATCCCACATGCTGCGGGGCTACTAAGCCCATGCACCACAACTACTGAGCTCATGTGCCTCAACTAGAGAGCCCACGTGCTCTGGAACCCACGCGCCACAACTACAGAGTCCACGCATCCTGGAGCCTGCACGCCACAACTACAGAAGAGAAAACCCACATGCCACAACTAGAGAGAAGCCCGCATGCCACTACAAAAGATTCCACATGCCTCAGCTGTGTGCTGCAACTAAGACCCAACGCAGCCAAAAATAAAATAAAAATCTTTTAAAAAAAATAAATAAATAAATAAAATTACACTCCATATGTTTAAGAAACTAGGAGAAAACCTGAGCATGATCAAGAGAGAACATGAAGATATAAAAAGGACCCAAATGGAACCTCTAGAGATGAAAAATATTATGTCTGAATTGAAAAACACATTAATAGCAGTTTAGACAAAGGTAAATTAGACAATTTAGGAAGGAGACAAAGACAAGAACAAATAGATATCAAATTCTTCCAGAAGCTGAGGGAAATTCTTCCTTTTATTATTATTATTATTATTATTATTACTACCACTTATGTTTTGGCCATACCACTCAGCATGTGGATCTTAGTTCCCTGACCAGGGATCAATCCCATGCCCCCTGCATTGGAACCGTGGAGTCTTAACCACTGGACTGCCAGGAAAGTCCCTGAAATTCTTCCTCTTAAGAAGACATAATTCTCTTGGAATTGCCATTAAAGTTTAAGGAGAATGGATTTAATGTTAGGATAAGCAGCAAGGAAGGAATAATCACTGATTGTTTTTTCTAGATTTGATCTTTTTAGGTCTATAAATTGAGATCTTGGTTGAATGTTAGTTCCAAGATAACACTCTTCCATAGAAATATAATGTAGTCACATATTTAAATTTAAATTTTCTAGTAGCCACATTAAAAATAAAAATAGGTAAAATTTTAGTAATATATTTTATTCAGTCTAATATATTTATTTGAATATTATAATTTCAATATTGTTAATATAAAATTTTACATTTTTGTACTAAGTCTTTAAAATCCAATGCTTATTTTATACTGAAAATACATCTCAGTCCTGACTAGTCACATTTCAAGGGCACAGTTACCACATGTGGCTAGTAGCTAACATATTGGACAGCATAAGTCTATGCAGTTGCATTAGTCAGGGTAATACTAGGTGTTGCAACAAACCAAAAAGTCACAGTGGCTTAACACAACCCAAGACTTATTGTAAATTCGGGTTACAGTCCAAGGAGGTTGATTGGGAAAAGAACTCTGCCTCATTCAGGGACTCAAGCTTCTTTTAGCCAGTGGCTCCGTTGTCTCCTTTCTGGAGACTTTCACCAGATTCTCTTTATCCAGCCACCTAATGAGCAAAGAGTAGGGCATGCCACTGAAGGAGCATCAGCTACGGGCACAAACTCTCTTCATAGCAAATCACCATCATACAAGAGCCCAGCCAAACCACATATGCACTTAAGACCTCTGCTTGTATTACATTCACTAACATTCCATTGGCCATACCAACAAGAATGGAAGGAGAAAGGAGAAGGGGAATGAAATATGCTGAACAAAGAACCATCACATCATGGACGGTTCAATTTGAAAAGTCTCTGGAAAAGGAGAAATTAAAGCTGAGCAACTGGTGTGTTTCCTTCTCCACTGGTAGTGGTAGCCTTGCTGCTCCCATATTCTCCAAGAAAAACAGAGCATAGATTAATAATAAGCAAAAATATGATATGAAAAAACTGATCATTATAGAAAGTGGCTCAAACTTCATTACTAGGGGCATCTTAATGACCTACAATCTTTTTTTGGAAACCCCTTTTTAAACAGTAAAATAAAACATAGATACAGAAAACCACACTATACAAATGGATAAGTTAATAAATTATTTTTTCAAATTTTATTGAAGTATAGTTGATTTACAATGTTGTGTTAATTTCTCCTGTACAGCAAACTGAATCAGTTATATATATATATATATATATATATATATATTTATCATATTCTTTTCCATTATGGTTTATCACAGGATATTGAATATAGTTCCCTGTGCTATACAGTAGGACCTTGTTGTTTATCTATCCTACATGTAACAGTTTGCATCTGCTAATCCCAAACTGCCAATTCTTCCCTTCCCAAAGCCCCCTCCCCCTTGGCAACCACAAGTCTGTTCTCTGTGTCTGTTTCTGTTTCATAGATAAGTTCATTTGTGTCATAGTTTAGATTCCACATATAAGTGATATCATATGGTATTTGTCTTTCTCTTTCTGACTTACTTGATTTAGTATGATCATCTCTAGGTCTATCCATGTTGCTGCAAATGGCATTATTTCATTGTTTTTCATAGCTAAGTAGTATTCCATTGTACATATATACCACATCTTCTTTATCCATTCATCTGTAGGTGGACATTTAGGTTGCTTCCATGTCTTGACTATCGTGAACAGTGCTGCTATGAACACAGGGGTGCATGTATCTTTTCAAATTATAGTTTTGTCTGGGTATATGCCCAGGAGTGGGATTGCTAGATCATATGGCAACTCCATTTTTAGTTTTTTGAGGAACTCCAGTACTGTTTTCCATAGTGGCTGCACCAATTTACATTCCCACCAACAGTGTAAGAGGGTTCCCTTTTCTCCACACCCTCTCCAGCATTTGTTATTAGTAGACTTTTGAATGACAGCCATTCTGACTGGTGTGAGGTGATACCTCATTGTAGTTTTGATTTGCATTTCTCTAATAATTAGTGATATGAACATCTTTTCATGTGTCTATTAGCCATTTGTATGTCTTCTTTGGAGAAATGCCTATTTAGATCTTCTGCCCATTTTTTCAATTGGGTTGTTTGTTTTTTTGTTGTTACTGAATTGTATGAGCTGTTCTTGTATCTTGGAAATTAAGCCCTTGTTGGTTGCATCATTTGAAAATATTTTCTCTCAGTTCGTAGGTTTTCATTTTTTTTTATGGTTTCCTTTGCTATGCAAAAGCTTGTAAGTCTGATTAGGTCCCATTTGTTTATTTTTGCTTTTAACTTAATAAATGATTAGTAAACGGGAAACTGTTGTAATACCACCCAGGTCAAGAAATAATACTTTGCCAACCACCCAAAAAGCCACTCAGTGGGCCCAATTCCAACCACAATCTCCTCCCTGCCCCAAAGTAACATCACCCAACATTTATTACAATCACTTCCTTGCATTTCTTTTAGTTTTAATAACCAACTATGCATCCTTAGACACTATAGTTTAGTCTTGCCCATTTTTAAGAAACTTGGTATGTCTCTTTTAATCCAAAGATTCCATTCCATCTCTTTCTTTTCCTTATCTGTTGAAGGTCTCTAGGGTTTTCCACAGTCTGAATTTTGCTGACTGCAAACTTGTGATGCAGTTTAACTTATTCCTGTCTCCTCTGTATTGTGAGTTGCAAGCTGGTAACTTTATCCAGAGACTTAACAAACTCATATTATTCTACCACTTTGGTTAAGATTATAGGTGATTTGTATTCTTTCATTGGGAGGCACAAAACATCTAGTTGCCTTTCTCTGTGGTATTAACAGTCTTTAGTGTTCAATACCTAGATCCATTTATTCACTGAAGATTACAAAGTATACATATTCTATCATTTGTTTTTCATTTATTAGCAGGAATAGTTTATTAAGAGATGCTTCTCTTTATCTACCATTTGGTTATCCAATGATTTAATCTCTTCATTTGCTAGTTTTCAACACAATGAATTTATTCCCTACAATCCTCCAACAGTAAGCATTATGAACTCAAGGATTTAAGCATATTTGGATTTCAATGTATACCTACATTGAAGCTCAAATTACCTCATTTTTGGCCAGTGGAAGCCTCTCTTTGTTATGACTTTACTGGTCTTTGATAGATTGTTACCTGGTATAAAAGATATTTCAGGCTCATCTCACATACTTTCTGTCCCAGACCTGTAATCAATCATTTCTTTGGGAAGCCTTAGTTTTTTTTAGTGGGAAATAGTGTTATACTTCAGGACCATAATCTGGGCAGCAGGGGTGTGTGTGTGTGTGTGTGTGTGTGTGTGTGTGTGTGTGTGTGTGTGTGTGTCCTCAACACAAAACGAGAACTACAGAATTTATACACCATCTTCTACATTATATCTGTATTTACTTTCCTCCACTCTGAGAATACTGGTCTCAAGGATATAGACTATGATAAAATTGAAATACACCATAATTACTCATTTGTTTTATCCCACATTACACAGAGTCTCAGATAATACTACCACAACTGTTAAAATTACAAAAAAAAATTTTTGATTTTGCATATGCTTTTTATATTTCCCTCCTTTCTTTCCGTTGTACTGTATCTGCATTGTTAGTGCATATAGCCACTATATATTATACCTTCTCCCTTTTAATTCTCATTTATTGCTAGTTCTACAAATAACCATACATTCAATGCTCACAACCAGTCCTTATGAATCTCATCCTCCAGAAGGGTTCATAGGAACAATACTCCCTGACTACTTATATGTTGATAGCAGTTTGTTCTCTTTAAACTTGGAGATCAGTTTTACTGAGTATAAAATCGTTGGTTCACATCTTCCTTTGAGTATCTAAAATATATTATCCTATTTTCTTCTGGTATAAGCATGTGTCAGTCTGATAATAATCTGACTTCTTTATAAGTTTCTTGCTATTTTTTCTTAGATGACTATGGAATTTTTCTATTTTTAAAAGAGTTTAGTAATCTTACTAGAATGTCTTGTCTTGGTGTTTATCAGTTGATAGTCTCAGGTATACAGTGTACTCCCTCTAGCTACAAATTTTTTTTTTTTTTTTTTGCGGTACGCGGGCCTCTCACTGTTGTGGCCTCTCCCGTTGCGGAGCACAGGCCCCGGACGCGCAGGCTCAGTGGCCATGGCTCGTGGGCCCAGCCACTCCGTGGCATGTGGGATCTTCCCGGATCGGGGCACAAACCCATGTCCCCTGCATCGGCAGGTGGACTCTCAACCACTGAGCCACCAGGGAAACCCCAATTTTTTTTTTAAATTGTACTTTCAGGAATGTCCCCTTGAGTTACCCTGTTTAGGATTTGTTTTGGTCCTGTGCTTTGGATTTCTTCTTCAGGAGCTCCTATAATGCATATGTTGGACTTTCTTTGCCTATCTTCAATATTTGATACTTTCTCTTGAATATCTACCTCTATTTCATTTTGTTTAAAAATATCCTCAGGCTTCCCTGGTGGTGCAGTGGTTGAGAATCCACCTGCCAATGCAGGGGACACAGGTTCAAGCCCTGATCTGGGAAGATCTCACATGCTGCGGAGCAACTAAGCCCAGGCACCACAACTGCTGGGCCTGTGCTCTACAGCCTGTGAGCCACAACTACTGAGCCCACATGCTACAACCACTGAAGCCTGCATACCTAGGGCCCGTGCTCTACAACAAGAGAGGCCACCGCAATGAGAAGCCCATGCACCACAAAGAGTAGTAGCCCCTGCTCACTGCAACTAGAGAAAGCCCGCGCACAGCAATGAAGACCCAATGCAGCCAAAAATAAATAAATAAAATAATTTTTTTTAAATCCTCACTTTCATCCTCTATTTCCTTTATGGCATTATTTTTTGTGTTTATTCACGTTTGTGTTTCTTCTAGTTTAGTTTACAGTTCTGAAATTTTTAATTTTTATTTCTTCCCTAATTTCTGTCACATTTCTGAGTTTATACAGTACTAATATATGCTGTCCTTTCACATCTTAAATCATTTTTAAAATTTCATCTAGCTTGTTCTGAAACAGTAGGTTAACAGTTTTGATCTATTTTGTGAGCATGTTATACTAGTGTGCTTTTATTTTCTGTAGAGATATTATCCCATGTCTTAATATCTCTCTCCCTCTCTCTCTCATAATAAATTTATATGGGAGTTGACCACAGTATTTTTCTGTTGCTTATATTTTTATAAAATTATTTTCCTAAATATTTAGAGACATACTTGAAAATAGCTTTTCTAACTTCACAAAGCTTTCTTTTTCTGTTTTTTCTATATTGTTAAAAAATATGGCAACTTGCTTTCTGATGTTTTCTGACTGCTAAATTTCCTCACTTTTATCTGGACCCTTTCTTTCCTTCATCTTTACTGTCCCCTCTTTTTTCTTTTTTTCCATAATGATGTTAATAAGCTGATATAAGAAACTGGTAAGATTATGATCACATGAACCACTATGTGCATTACCTCATTTCACAGTAACCCTATAAGGTAGGTATTATTATTATCCCCATTATACAGATGAGAACTGGGGCACAGAGTGTTTAAGTAATTTTCCCAAAGGCACAAATTAGTAATTAGTGAAGCCAAGAATTAAAATTTGACGATCCAACTTCAATTTGCAAGTTACCTAATGACTTCTACCGTACTTTCCCACTCGGACTTGAGAGACCCTCATCTCTCAAATCCTACCACGCTATCATTTTAAGAGCAAACCTAAGCCTGCTAAATTCAAACACTAAGCTGATACTGCCATAGGACCTACAGCTTTTTATATATTCACACAAGATTCCTCCTCTGTACCTACCCAATCTTTCCAAATAATGCCATTACTTACCTCCCACTCAATAGCTAATTACTTTTAATCAATCCCCATTGCAGGAAGGAGTGTGGGGAAAACACAACCAAAATAAAAATCCCACTGAGGAAGCATGGGGTGAGATAGCATCTAAAACTGGGCTTCTCAAACTTCGCTGCATGTTATAATTACCTTTGGAGTTAAAAAATAACTGGAGCCTATGTCTGACCCCTCAGAGAATCCGATTATGGTCTAGGGTATGGGATTTTAAAAAGGTCCCCAGTCTAGTGGATAGCATGGTGATTATACTTAGTAGTATTCATGTTGTATATTTGAAATTTGCTAAGACCTTAAGGGTTCTCACCACACACACACAAAAGTAACTATGTGAAGTGATGGATGTGTTAATTAACTTGATTGTGGTCATCATTTCACAATATATATTAAATCATCATGTTGGACAACTTGAAAAAAATCACACTGCACAACCTAAATATGTACTTTTTTTTTTTTTGGTCAATTGATGCATTTTTTTCCCCACACCACCAAGTAATTCCAATTCTAAGTGGACACACTGGCTGTCCTACAAATTAACTCAATTCTGACACTATCTACCTGGAGATGGCACCAGATCTTAGAAATTAAAGGCTGTTTCACAGGACTGCCCCACTTCAGACACCAATCACAAGTCCAGGTTGTCACCTATGCTAATGACCCAATGACTATAAACTGGAAGGTCCCACAACCCACTTCTCCGGTTCAATTAATTTGCTAGAGTGGCTCACAGAATTCAGAGAATCACTTACTTACGTTTATCAGTTTATTATAAGGGATATTAATATAAAGGATACAGATGAACAGCCAGATGAAGAGGTACATAGACTGAGAAACAGAAGCGTCCCAAGCACAGGAATTTCTGTCCTCATTAGAACTGGGGTGTGTCCCCTCCCAGGATGTGATGCATTCACCAACACAGAAGCTCATCAAATCCCTTTGTTCAATAGTTTTTTTAGAGCTTAATCTCCAGCCCCCAAACCTTCCCCTTCCTAGAGGTCAGTGGGTAGGGCTGAAAGTTTTAACTGTCTAATCACTTGGTCTCTCTGATGACCAGCCCCTTTCTGAGGCTGTGTGTGGGCTCCACTCCAAAGTCACCTCAATAGCATTAACTCAGGTGTGCTCAAAAAGGCTCCTTATGAGTAACAAAAGACACTCCTATCACTTCTGTAGGTGAAGACTCGTCCAATATTTGGGTTCAAATCATTTCACCTTTCCCATAGATCACAAAAACTCTTCCATTTAACCCCATCAACCATCAACTAAGATGAAAAAATTAAATTCTTACATCTTGATATCCATCATCAATGAGGACCAGTTTGTTCTAGTCACTGATATTGCCCTTACCTTTATTAAATTATGTGGTAGCAAGTCAGACCAAATGCCTCTCCCTAAGAATATATAAGCCTTGCCTCTGTTCCTATTTGTCACATAATATAAAGGGTGGAGATGTGCAAACAAATTTCTAATCACTTTTCTCTCACTGAAGCACAAATAATCTCTAGACTCTAGTCTCTAACCATTTGGAATAAGTCCTGTCAGACCCCATCAGGGAAAAAACTTCCTGAAGTCAGCCATTTAGTCACATTGGCAACTTAATGTTTTAAGAAAGGAAAAGTATGCATCCACTTAGGAAAACAGTTTAAAATAAGTAAAGGAAATTGATTCCCTCTCTTGGAAAAAAGCCCATAAACTAGCTGCAACCACTTACAAGGACCCATTATTTTTTCAGCATTATAGGTAAACATGTTTGACCCTCCCCACTCGTAGGGCCATCTGCTCTGCATCCAAGCCACAATCTTTAAGTTTTCACAGTTTTCTGGGATTCATTTTTGTGGGTATCCTCCTATCCTGGATCCATAAAGTTTCCCATGTGATGCAAATGAGACACATTTCCTTTTAAATAACTCCTTTTCCTGTGCTTCATCCCAGAGGGCCAGTTCTTTCCCAACTTTCCTGACACTATTGACATTATTAATGTCAATACAGTTGTCTCTCCCATTATCAGTTCTTACTTTGATAAAGAAATAAGTGATACTAATATAGCTGGTAAATCTGCCTTATCATATTCACTAGCTCCCTATCTTTAACTTCACTGACCAAATGTCTACTGCTTCCTGTCCTAGAACAAGTTCTTCTAGACCAGTAAAACTTCGTGGACATCAAAGTCCCCATTCTCCAAGTCATAACTTCTAGCTGTAATCACATTGCATTTGCAGAGATCTCTTAAATGACATGGCAAATTATCATGGGACTTAGCCTTAAGCTGGTAAGGTTCTCATCAAGTGGTCATATTTTCTCTCTCCTACCTGGTTCAAACTGGAACGAGCTATTTTCACTAGAACGCTTTTCTGCTGACTTACATCTTTAAACAAGATCAGATCACTTTTCTTTATTTCTGGGAGAGCCACAGGATCACTAAAATCAATCCCTGGATGTTACGTGCTCTCAGATTACTTATTTAGAGGGAACAGGTCTCTTTAGTCATTCATTCAATAAACCGAGTGACTGTCAGGTACCAGGCAAAAGGGACATAAAAATACACACCTGGTTCCTAACCATAAAAAGCTCATGTCTCTCATTATGCACACACATAACGAGTAACTTCCATATAATCATTAACTCCAGTCCATTTGGCTGCAGGCCACCCTTCTTTTTACTTACTGCAGTGGGTGTGAGGCATTTAAACCTCCTTTACCTTCTGTGGCCCAAAGATGGGGTTTCAAGTCCCAGAACATTTTTTCTGCTACCCAGTATAGCCAACAAGAGGCATCAGTGAGATCCAAATACCATTTCTGATCTAGCTTTGTGTTTTAGGATACACAATACAGAGATGGTCAGGAGACTCAGAGTCTTTGGACACTAAGTCACCACCTGACTTACCGTGTTTCTTGCATCTTGAGGAGAGGAATACAGAAACAAAGCACTCTGCTTTGAATGCTCTGGTCAGGCCAGGATGAAAGCAGGGGATAGGGACAGGCACCTGAGGATCGATCCATGCTCTAACCTGTCGGAAGCCCATAAAGTTTTCTCTGAACATCACATAGAAAGAGCAGTTATCTTTATTTTTAACCAATTAGATGACATTCTTTGGGGCTGTAATGAGTATACTACTCTTTTCATCCCATTCCAATTGCTTCTGCTCTTTTTAGCTAATGCCTATCTAATTACTGAATAGTATTACTTTTATTCAGCTATTTAGATGATAAAGCATATATATAGACCAAAGAACAATATAGATCACTTAATATTTATTACGTTTAAATGATTTTTTTCATATTACAGAATTCAACTCCAAAATAAGGTAATTAATGCCTGGTAAGTTGTTATTCACTTGCATTTTTCCCTCCTAAATTTTGAAAACAAACACCTTAAAAGACATGTGAATCGGTTCAGTGCACTTTTAGTGACTCAAAATCATGAGACAAAGACCACATTTATCCATTAAAAAAAAAAAACTCGATATTTTAAAATATTCATGACATGAACTAAAATAAAGGAACAAATAAAATACTGCATTTTCACCACAATTGTTTTGGTAGATGACAGAATATTGTCTTGAATAATGCTCCTCTGCAGAGCGTCTGTGGCGCTTGGCATGCTTGGCACATTAGCACTTGGTAACCGCTCGGCCTCCATCTGCAGTTTTTTCAGAAGGACCCTTACTCGGGGGCCCACATTCCCCTGAGACTAATCTGCCTGACTCCACAGGGACTATTCTGGTGGGAGCCTGATCCTTCTTGCTCCACCTGCTCTTAAGGCTTTCCTGTCTTCCCTTCATTCTCCCCAGATTCACACTTGTTGCCACCTGCATTCTCAGCAAAGATGCCCAGCACAGAACTCACACAGCTGAGTCTCCCCCACAATAGCTCTCACTCCAGATGTGGCCCCTTTACTTGACTAAATTATGACTAGAAGGTAAAGAGACGATCTGCCCACAAAACTTGTTCTTCCTACTTCATAATCACATCTCCTACAATGCAAAAAAGTTTGGTGATGCCTGATCTAGAACTTAAAACATTAATTAGTTTAGGTAGAATATATACTGCTCTAAAGTTCTTTAAAATCTACTCTTTCCTATTACTGTTTGTTTTTAAAAACCATAAAAATATAAAAATGTAAACATTCTACTAAACATTTCAGTAGAAACTGTTACCCTACTTTCTATGTAGTGGGTTTAGAAAGAACAAAAGTGACACCATGTTCCCCTTGGCAGACCCCAAATCATGCTCCCAGCCCTAACCTACCATTACACATTTCCCACCATTAGACAGAGCTGTAGGCCAAGCATGTCTCTCATGACAACTGCTACTGTCACCCATGAACACCCTGTAACAAAGCAGCATAGTAGCTCACTGTAATCTCTCCCAGCTAGCTGTCCATCTGCTTGCTGGGCACCTTACATCCACTGCTCCACACCCAGCCTTGGTGACCATGCAAACACATGGAAGCAGGGACACAAAAACCAGAAGCACCTCTTTTGCCACACTCTACATTCCTTTGCAAAGTGAGAGGGCACTTCCTATCTCTGTCAGAGTATCAGCAGAACCAGGTAGGGTGGTAGGGTGCTGCTGACAGACGCAGGAATAAAGAGAAAGCTGATGAGTCTAGCCACCAGTGTCCACCACTCCCCCATCATTCACATTCCCTTCATCATGACACTGCTGGGAGCTTGAGGATGAATCTGATCTTCTATTCAAAAGAAGAAACCTACTCAGGAAATTCTAGCCACTTCTCATTGCTCTTGCAGCAAGGTTTCACTGTATGTTTTTCAAAAGCATGAAATTAACGTGTTATTTTTTTTTATGAGTAACTTATAAATTAATTTTTTTTAATGCTGCTTTTGTTTTTAGGGAGAGATATGCTAAACACAAATGACTAATGAACTCTATCAGCTTTGGGGAATCTCCTCAGCATCTTTATCAGCTATGATTAATAATGAGATAACCTAAAACCACAATTCCACACCCAGGTGATAAACAGTACCAATTAACCAGAGTATTAACTGCAATGCCTTAAAACTATATTACCTGAATAGTTTCCATGGTGAAGTATCAGAAAAAGTGAAATAATAAATATTTTCCACAGCACCATAAGGTTTTATAAAATACTATTTCAGTTTTTAACATTAATGTATAATCTCAAGATTCTGGTCTATCATTCATGTTAGGCTTAACCTCTTTTCTGACAAAGGCCATATATATAGACACAACTATAACATAAAAATCATATATTTTACTGAAGAACCTGTATGGTATACTTAGACAGTCACTCTTCTGGTTGTATCCATTGAGTACTAGTGGATTCAAAGCCCAGGAAAGATGGTTTTGCCATTTATACTCTAATCACAAATTTTAATTTGCCAAAAAAAAAAAAAACCCAAGTGGAAACTAAGATATTTGCCATAACTGAAAAGTCCTTTTATACCTGTTTGCTTTAGTACTGTGTGCTCTTACAGGTTTTGTTTCTATACAATATTTTGTAAATGGCTCTGAGTTTGTAAAACAAGAATACAGTGATTCATTTTGAATTTTAAAAATAAACGCAAGTGGAAAACAAATTTTATAGCCTAACTGTCTGCAATTATGTGTAACAAGTTACCTATAATAAAAACTGTACCGGGCTTCCCTGGTGGCGCAGTGGTTGACAGTCCGCCTGCTGATGCAGGGGACACGGGTTCGTGCCCCGGTCTGAGAGGATCCCACATGCCGCGGAGCGGCTGGGCCCATGAGCCATGGCCGCTGAGCCTGCGTGTCCGGAGCCTGTGCTCCGCAACGGGAGAGGCCACAACGGTGAGAGGCCCGTGTACCACAAAGAAAAAGAAAAAAAAAAAAAAAACTGTACCACAGATTGGATCCCCCCAATATCCAACATGCTCATGGATCTCCTGAACTATTAGTGTGTGCTGTGTCAACTTAGTTCAATACTGATCTAAGCAAAACATTATTGAAAGTAATGACTTGCCTACCAAATAGCATACATTGCATTCCAAAGCCAAATTTGAATTCGATTTGGGATTATTAAGTCCATGTCTCCCCTCCACTAATGCAGAGAACTGAGACTTGGATTTACTATACATCAGGCAGCACTAGAGTAAATCTGCTATAAAATTATTTATAACAAAATAAATATTTTCAGTCCCTCTACACTAAGTGATATATAAATCATTAGCAGTTTATAACATTAGCTTAGGTCACTGTTTTAGGACCCAAACATACTGTACAATCCTGAGTAAAAGGTTAGGGGTACAGTTTCTTGGGGATCTTTCTTGATCAGGAATCATAAAGAAAACACATAAAACCACACTTATAATAATCCCCATTTTCATTAGAAGTACCATGAGTCCTTTTTACTTTGGTAAATAAGTTTATCTATGTAAACAATTTATTTTGAGGGAGTAAAATATAAGCAGAGCTTCTGCTAGGATCCTTCCATCACCTTTTGACACTGATATAGTAAATAATCAGGAAGAGTAGAGCAGGAGGATCTGAACCACAGGGCTAACATGTCACCATGAACTCGGAAATGCAGCAAGCAGGGGATGGATGGGAGCAGCTGACAGGCCAACAGCCCTTCATTGCCTACAGCAAAACAAATTGAGAAATTCTTTAATACAAAAAGACTTCAACAGACATTTCTACAAAGAAGATATACAAATGGCCAATAAGCACATGAAAAGATATTCAACATCACTGATCATTAAGGAAATGCAAATCAAAACTAAAGTGAGATACTAGTTCATACCCATTAAGATGGTGATTATCAAAATAAATAAATAAATAAATAAGTGTTGGTGAGGACGTGAAGTAACTGCAACCCCTGTGCATTGCTGAATGTAAATGGTGCAGTTGCTGTGGAAAACAACACAACAGTTTCTCCAAAAATTAAATATAGAATTACCATATGACTCAGCAATTCTACTTCTGGGTATCTAACCAAAAGAACTGAAAGCAGGGACTCAAACACAGATTTATTTGTACACCCATGTTCAAAGCAGCGTTATTCACAATAGCCAAAAGGTGGAAGTAACCCCAGTGTCCGTCAAAAGATTAATGGATAAACAAATGTGGTATATTCGTAAAATGGAACAATATTCAGGCTTAAAAAGGAAGGAAATTTTGACACATAATATAGATGAACCTTGAAGACATTATGATAAGTGAAATAAGCCAGTCACAAAAGGACAAATATTGTATGATTCTACTTAGATGAGGTAACTAGAGTAGTCAAATTCATAGAGACAGAAAATAGAATGGTGGTTGCGAAGGGCTGGAGAGGGAGGGGCAATGGGGAGTTAGTGTTTAATGGGTACAGTTTTAGTTAGGAAAGAGGAAAAAGTTCTGGAGATGATGGTGGCAATGGCTGCACAACATGAATGTATTTAATGCCACTAATCTGTACATTTAAAAATGGTTAAAATGGTAAATTTCATTATGTATATTTTACCACACAAAAAAATTCTTTAATAAAGTCTGAACAACACACTTATCTGAAAGATACTCATAACATGAAATACAGCTCTAAGAAATCTGACACTTCTAAGAATTGATTTGCTATCTGATTGTAAGAAAGCCCCTATAAACACAAGATTGCCTTTTTAGAACACTACAAACCTATAATGTCAACAACATGAAGTCTTAGTTCCTGTTGCAGGGCCTTTAAGGTAGAAGGCAGAGCAGCTTGTGATTCTGACATCTTCACATTTTGTTTCACATCATTTGCGAAGGATAACCAGAGTTTACCAAAGTCTTCAGTCGAGATTTTTAATGGCCTGAAAATAATTTTTAAAATTAGATTTATGTCCATTAAGAATGAAACGATTCTAAACAGACAAATACATTTCAAATGACTCATGGGAATAAAAAAAATCACTGTAAATCTAAATCCCACAAAATCTATGTTTTTTAAACCAAATATGATTAGAATACTTACCATTATCCTCCAACCTGAAGAAAATGCTGAAAGCAAATGTTATTAAAGAACAAATGTCTTTTCAATAAATCACCCAGTTCTCTCTTTTTCTGAGTATTAGTCATTACAGTAAAATTTCGCCAAGTAATTTCATGAATCATTCAAATATAAAACTTTTCTTTCATGCATACTTTAGATTTGGGGATGAGATACTCTATCAAAGCCATGTACAAGAGTAAGAATACAAAGAGTTAGCACCTTAAGCAAACTGGACCAAGAGAAAGGATTTTAATAAATGTATTTTTTAAATGGTTCAGGTGATTAAAGATCAAATAGTTAACAATGGGGTATCTCTGAGAGGAATTACAGGAAATTTTTATATTCTACTTATATTTTTCTATAGCATTTAAATCTTTATAACTATGTATTGAATTTATAATTAGGAAAAATATTTTTTTAAGATACAGAGGATTTTATTAATAAGCACAGAAGAACCGTCTGTGTCATATATGTTGTGCTTCTTCAGGTTACTAATGCTCACCATGGGACATACCTTCATAGTCACAAAATGTAAGTTTTTTGAAGGCTAGATTCTATCTTTTCAGCACCACAGGTATAAATAAATACTCTGACAGATTTATAAACATGTTCTTACTAAAAGACTTTAAAGAATGGGCAAAAATTATAGTAGTCTAACACAGGTAGATGTGTGAAGGTTAAAAAATTTTTTTACAGATATTCATTGGTATTCTGCATTCTTGGTTCAGGCAGGCTTCATTTTTAAAAATGTTTGAATACAGTATAATATATTCATAATACTAAATAAGAGCAGAAGGGTTAAAAGGTTGTTTTCAATTATTTGGGTAACTGCACAATGCTAGTAAAATACTAAATACTGTATGTCTAATAAAAGTTTAGTAACTTTGTTGAGCCATTTTCTTGCAGATCTCTAAAACTTTAATGAACAGACTTTACGAAAGAATTAATCAAATAAATGAAACACAAATGAAAAAAACTTTAAAAGCTTTTTAAAAAGTCAGGCAGAATCTTTGAAATTATTTCAGTTTAAACATTACTTTAATATTACTTTCTCTCGGAAGTTCTCCAAGATCACCAGCCAACTCGAACCTATATCAGGTCCCACACTGTAATGGCCCATCATATCATTTACTTCCTGTTCATAGCACAATTCACAATTATACATGCATTTATGTGATTGTTCGATGTCTCCTCCCTAGACTGAACACTCCCTAAACGCAGGGGTATGTGTAGTTTTGAGTTGTTACACTCCCTAGCACCTAGTACAGTGCTCTGTCCAGAGAAGAGGCCTAATAAATATTTGCTGAATGAAGGAATAACTTGAATTAATATTCTAAAAAATATTTACCTAATGAAATCTAATAGTGATAAGTTTACTGAAAATTCGAGCTGAACAGAATGAGTATCCATCACTTGATAATTTATAAAACCAGAAAGATTCCCTTCTGTAAAAGGTTTTTCCATCTGCACACTGTATTGAAAGTTTTGGGTGCTTTCTGCTTCTATTACAGGCAAGCAGCATCCAGGTTGCTCAGTGATCTGTAAATAAAAGTAATGTAAGTATTGAAGAAGGGATCAATACAGGCTATCATATGAATAACTATTTTCTATTTAATTGAAGTGGTACAAAAGCATACAATTGTGAGATGTTAATAACAAGCCACACCATGAAGATAACTGACAACTTCACTTGAGAAAAATTCACTAGCACAGACAATTAAGAAATAATAATACATAGGTCAGAATTAGGTAACAAATGGTATTACAATGAAAATGTCTGTATGGTTTAACAACAACAAAAAACAGATTAAACTCTAGTCCTGTGTCTCTCAATACTAGCTAGTATCAGTTTTTTTTTTTTTAATTAATTAATTTTTTTTTGGCTGCATCAGGTCTTAGCTGTGGCATGCAGGATCTTCATTGAGGTATGTGGGATCGTTAAGGCATGCGGGATCTTTCACTGCGGCACGCAGGCTCTTCGCTGTGGTGCGTGGGCTTCTCTCTAGCTGTGGTGCACAGGCTCCAGGGCATGCGGGCTCTTGTTGAGGCACATGAGCTCAGTAGTTGTGGTGCGCAGGTTTAGTTGCCCTGGGGCATGTGGGATCTTAGTTCCCTGACCAGGGATCGAACCTGTTTCCCTACATTGGAAGGTGGATTCTTTACCACTTGACCACCAGGGAAGTCCCTAGCACCAAATTTTTAAAGCTAGAAGAGTGCAAAAAAAAAAAATCTTTCCCTCTCATTCTCCACCCTTACTCAAGCTCTGGTGGTAAAGCTCAGACAACTGAATTGGGTTTTGTTTTGTGTTTTTAAGTTCCACAGGTGATTCTAATGCACATCTACAGTCAGGAACTTCTGCCCAGGTCAGGCCCAGGTAGTATCCCATTCAATATATTCTAGCTCATAGAATAAATTGGGTCAGTTTTCTCAGTCTTTCCCAATACAACTTTATTATGTTTCCTTGTCTCTTTTGAATAAATTTTTCCTACTTAAAATAATAAAACAATCTGTCACACCTTTCACTGTTTTTGCTAAAGAGGAAAGAAGGATGTGGGAGAAATTTACAAGCCATCAGATGACTCAACAGCAGAAACACTAAGTAATGTTTCTTACACTAAGAAACATTAAGTAATTCATTGTCTTACCTTGAAATTTTCTGCAGGAGCAATTTCTAAGTTAGCACTTTTCAGTTCTGAAGCACTCTTATTAAAAACTGACCAGACCATCAACAAACACTCATCTTTCCAAATTTTGTAAGAAGACACTGATATGGTTTCATTATTACAGACCTCCATAAGATCTGAATGCATGTGTTCAGTAGTTTCTTCCAACAAAGAAGCAGCTAAAGAGATTTCATTGGCAACTGAGGCTGCAGTGGACTGAGGAGGGTGAAAAACTTCCATGTTGTTATCAGCAAACAAAGAGGGTGTAGATAGCCTGCAATTTGAGATTTTCTCAACCAAGGGCAGTTCTGTGAGAGACTCAGAATCTAAAAGTTCTGAATTAAGAGAAAATTTCTTTACTTCTTTGTCTCCTCTATCCTGCAAATGATCCAAATAATAGTCTTCTTCATAAGTCACATTTGATGAAGAACTAAAGGAAGAACAGGTCATATTTTGAGCAGTGGTTGTTTGCCCGCTTTTGGTTTCCTTGACTTTTGATTTCCTTCTGAACTTGTGAGAAAGGGTATCTGCTTTTCCTAGCTGCAAAGATAAAACATAATAATAGAAAAAGAAACCATTCTACTACGTCATGAGTTTTAAACTTTTTTTTAATAATTTCAAATGAGCAATGTACTAACTTGCTAAGGTTCTACCTATAAAGCATAGATTAACAAAAATTCAGAGATGAATAAAATGTTAAGCCCTAAAATTCTGACAGCTACATAACTTTGAACAAGCTAAATCTATTTCTCACTAGAAACACATAAAATCAGAAAAAGAAATAACGTCAAAAAGTCAATCATGAACAATTCTAAAAACTTGTTAGACTTAAGAAAACTAGAGTACAAAACTGCACAAATTAAAAACAGTGAGAAAGCTAGCCATTTTTTGAGTTTCCAGAGTTGTCCTGTAGAAGCTAAGATACCCTCAAATACAGGGATGGGTCAAACTTTGGTTCAGTAATCCATAATAATCCTGTTTTCATGACCTGTGAGTCGATAAACAGGGAAGAAAAACTGACTTCACCTCAAGAATCAGCTAGTGTGGCTTACTGGAACACATGGCAGGAAAGAATTCTAAAAGTAACTAGGGATGTTTGGTACAGACTCAGGAGATGGGAACAGCAAACTTGTGATTCTTGCGCTAAGCCTCCCAAGGAAATGTCTGCGAATCCATCTAAGAAGAGTGATGGCTCAAGTGCCCCCTTGCCTCACAAAGTTCTATGTAGAATCAGTGCAGCAGACTGGGTCTACTTTAAGTTCATCCTCCTGGAGGCTTTAACACTGAGTGGCCATCTTTCACACGATTCTAGTTAACCAGAATTCTAGCTCTCTTCCAAGTCTCAGCAGCTAAGTTTGTCTCTTACCTTTCAATTCAGAAACCAAAAAACAAGAACTAACATTATATTAACACAAAAATGAAAACAAGTTGGGGGACTTCCCTGGAGGTCCAGTGGTTAAGACTCCGCACTCCAGGTTTGATCCCTGGTTGGGGAACTAAGATCCCACATACTGCAACTAAGCCCATGTGCCACAACTACTGAGCCCATGTGCTCTAGAGCCTGTATAATGCAACTAGAGAGCCCGCACGCCACAATTAGAGAAGACCCATTGCAGCCACAATTAATTAATTAATTAATTTTAAAAGTTGGGGGTTTCGGGGGGAGGAGGACTTCCATTTCCAGTAGCCATGGGACTCGAATTAGATGTACATTAGACTGCTCAATATTGTTCCTCAGGT
Organism: Pseudorca crassidens; assembly: GCF_039906515.1. Taxonomy (NCBI): domain Eukaryota; kingdom Metazoa; phylum Chordata; class Mammalia; order Artiodactyla; family Delphinidae; genus Pseudorca; species Pseudorca crassidens. The sequence goes on along the minus strand of NC_090296.1, from coordinate 94,175,825 downwards.
CACTGATGCTCTGGGTTGGTTTTTGTTTTGTCTTTTCTTTCTCTCTGTGTTTGATTTTGGATAGTTTCTATTACTTTGTCTTCAAGTGTATGATCTTTACTTTTTAAAATATTTATTTATTTATTTATTTGGATGTGCTGCATCTTAGCTGTGGCACACGGGATCTTCATTGCAGCATGTGGGATCTTTTAGTTGCAGCATGCAGGATCTTTAGTTGCGGCACACGGGATCTTTAGTTGTAGGATGTAGGATCTAGTTCCCTGACCAGGGATCAAACCCAGGCCCCCTGCATTGAGAGTGTGGAGTCTTAACCACTGGACCACCAGGGAAGTCCCCGACCTTTTCTTCTGCACTGTCTAATCTGCTGTTAGTTAGAATTAACACAAGCCAGAAGACACCAGACAGACATCTTTGTTAAATTACTTAAAGAAAAGAAACAGTCGGTTTCCGCAGAGCTGGCACTCCCAGCTCGGGGGTCTCTTCCCTCCGCCGTCACGGAACTGCCCCGGAGCGCGAGGGGAGGGCGGCCTCACTGAGGCTACCGGCTCTGGAGGGGCCCCAGTGGCCGAAGCCGCAACAGTCGTGGGGACAGCTGGCCGGCCATGTGGATGAAAGGCTCTTGGTGCTGCAGCCAGGAGTCAGTGCTGTGCCTCTGAGGTGCGAGAGCCAACTTCAGGACACTGATCCACAAGAGACCTCTCAGCTCCACGTAATATCAAACGGCAAAATCTCCCAGAGATCTCCATCTCAACACCAACACCCAGCTTCACTCAACGACCAGCAAGCTACAGTGCTGGACACCCTATGCCAAACATATAGCAAGACAGGAACACAACCCCACCTATTAGCAGAGAGGCTGCCTAAAATCATAATAAGGCCACAGACACCCCAAAACACACACCAGACATGGACCTGCCCACCAGAAAGACAAGATCCAGGCTCATCCACCAGAACACAGGCACTAGTCCCCTCCACCAGGAAGCCTACACAACCCACTGAACCAACTTTAGCCACTGGGGACAGACACCAAAAACAACAGGAACTACGAAACTGCAGCCTGCAAAAAGGAAACCCCAAACACAGTAAGATAAGCAAAAGGAGAAGACAGAAAAACACACAGCAGATGAAGGAACAAGGTAAAAACCCACCAGACCTAACAAATGAAGAGGAAATAGGCAGTCTACCTGAAAAAGAATTCAGAATAATGATAGTAAAGATGATCCAAAATCTTGGAAATAGAATAGACAAAATGCAAGAAACATTTAACAAGGACCTAGAAGAACTAAAGAGGAAACAAGCAACAATGAACAACACAATAAATGAAATTTAAAATACTCTAGAAGGGATCAATAGCAGAATAACTGAGGCAGAAGAACGGATAAGTGACCTGGAAGATAAAATACTGGAAATAACTACTGCAGAGCAGAATAAAGAAAAAAGAATGAAAAGAACTGAGGACAGTCTCAGAGACCTCTGGGACAACATTAAATGCACCAACATTCAAATTATAGGGGTCCCAGAAGAAGAAGAGAAAAAGAAAGGGACTGAGAAAATATTTGAAGAGATTATAGCTGAAAACTTCCATAATATGGGAAAGGAAATAGTTAATAAAGTCCAGGAAGCACAGAGAGTCCCATACAGGATAAATCCAAGGAGAAACATGCCAAGACACATATTAATCAAACTGTCAAAAATTAAATACAAAGAAAACATATTAAAAGCAGCAGGGAAAAACAACAAATAACACACAAGGGAATCCCCATAAGGTTAACAGCTGATATTTCAGCAGAAACTCTGCAAGCCAGAAGGGACTGGCAGGACATATTTAAAGTGATGAAGGAGAAAAACCTACAACCAAGATTACTCTACCCAGCAAGGATCTCATTCAGATTTGATGGAGAAATTAAAACCTTTACAGACAAGCAAAAGTTGAGAGAGTTCAGCACCACCAAACCAGCTTTACGACAAATGCTAAAAGAACTTCTCTAGGCAAGAAACACAAGAAAAAGAAAAGACCTACAATAACGAACCCAAAACAATTAAGAAAATGGGAATAGGAACATACATATTGATAATTACCTTAAATGTAAATGGACTAAATGCTCCCACCAAAAGACACAGACTGGCTGAATGGATACAAAACCAAGACCCATATATATGCTGTCTACAAGAGACCCACTTCAGACCTAGGGACACATACAGACTGAAAGTGACGGGATGGAAAAAGATATTCCATGCAAATGGAAATCAAAAGAAAGCTGGAGCAGCAACTCTCATATCAGACAAAACAGACTTTAAAGCAGACTATTACAAGAGAAAAAGAAGGACACTACATAATGATCAAGGGATCAACCCAAGAGGAAGAAATAACAATTGTAAATATTTATGCACCCAACATAGGAGCACCTTAATACATAAGGCAAATACTAACAGCCATTAAAGGGGAAATCAATAGTAACACATTCATAGTAGGGGACTTCAACACCCCACTTTCACCAATGGACAGATCATCCAAATGAAAATAAATAAGGAAACACAAGCTTTAAATGATACATTAAACAAGATGGACTTAATTGATATTTATAGGACATTCCATCCAAAATCAACAGAATACACATTTTTCTCAAGTGCTCATGGAACATTCTCCAGGATACATCATATCCTGGATCATAAATCAAGCCTTGGTAAATTTAAGAAAATTGAAATTGTATCAGGTATGATACAATGCTATGAGACTAGATATCAATTACAGGAATGCTGACCACAATGCTATGAGACTAGATATCAATTACAGGAAAAGATCTGTAAAAATTACAAACACATGGAGGCTAAACAATACACTACTTAATAACGAAGTGATCACTAAAGAAATCAAGGAGGAAATTAAAAAATACCTAGAAACAAATGACAATGGAGACACGACGACCCAAAACCTATGGGATGCAGCAAAAGCAGTTCTAAGAGGGAAGTTTATAGCAATACAATCCTACCTTAAGAAACAGGAAACATCTCGAATAAACAACCTAACCTTGCACCTAAAGCAATCAGAGAAAGAAGAACAAAAAAACCCCAAAGTTAGCAGAAGGAAGGAAATCATAATGATCAGATCAAAAATAAATGAAAGAGAAATGAAGGAAACAATAGCAAAGATCAATAAAACTAAAAGCTGGTTCTTTGAGAACATAAACAAAATTGATAAACCATTAGCCAGATTCATCAAGAAAAAAGGGAGAAGACTCAAATCAATAGAATTAGAAATGAAAAAGGAGAAGTAACAACTGACACTGCAGAAATACAAAAGATCATGAGCAATTACTACAAGCAACTCTATGCCAATAAAATGGACAACCTGGAAGAAATGGACAAATTCTTAGAAAAGCACAACCTGCCATGACTGAATCACGAAGAAATAGAAAATATGAACAGACCAATCACAAGAAATGAAATTGAAACTGTGAGTAAAAATCTTCCAACAAACAAAAGCCCAGGACCAGATGGCTTCACAGGAGAATTCTATCAAATATTTAGAGAAGAGCTAACACCTATCCTTCTAAAACTCTTCCAAAATATAGCAGAGGGAGGAACACTCCCAAACTCATTCTACGAGGTCACCATCACCCTGATTCCAAAACCAGACAAAGATGTCACAAAGAAAGAAAACTACAGGCCAATATCACTGATGAACATAGATGCAAAATCCTCAACAAAATAATAGCAAACAGAATCCAACAGCACATTAAAAGGATCATACACCATGATCAAGTGGGGTTTATTTCAGGAAAGCAAGGATTCTTCAATATACAAATATATCTTCAATATACAAATCAATCAATGTGATACACCATATTAACAAATTGAAGGAGAAAAACCATATGATCATCTCAGTAGATGCAGAGAAAGCTTTCAACAAAATTCAACACCCATTTATGATAAAAACCCTGCAGAAAGTAGGCATAGAGGGAACTTTCCTCCACATAATAAAGGCCATATATGACAAACCCACAGCCAACATCATCCTCAATGGTGAAAAACTGAAAAAATTCCCACTAAGATTAGAAACAAGACAAGGTTGCCCACTCTCACCACTCTTATTCAACATAGTTTTGGAAGTTTTAGCCACAGCAATCAGAGAGGCAAAGGAAATAAAAGGAATCCAAATCGGAAAAGAAGAAATAAAGCTGTCACTGTATGCAGATGACATGATACTATAATAGAGAATCCTGAAGATGCTACCAGAAAACTACTAGAAATAATCAGTGAATTTGTAGCAGTAAAGTAGCAGGATACAAAATTAATGCACAGAAATCTCTTGCATTCCTATACACTAATGATGAAAAATCTGAAAGTGAAATCAAGAAAACACTCCCATTTACCATTGCAACAAAAAGAATAAAATATCTAGGAATAAACCTACCTAAGGAGACAAAAGACCTGTATGCAGAAAATTATAAGACACTGATGAAAGAAATTAAAGATGATACAAATAGATGGAGAGATATATCATGTTCTTAGATTAGAAGAATCAACATTGTGAAAATGACTGTACTACCCAAAGCAATCTACAGATTCAATGCAATCCTTATCAAACTACCACTGGCATTTTTTACAGAACTAGAACAAAAAATTTCAGTTTGTATGGAAACACAAAAGACCCTGAATAGCCAAAGCAATCTTGAGAATGAAAAACGGAGCTGGAGGAATCAGGCTCCCTGACTTCAGACTATACTACAAAGCTACAGTAATCAAGACAGTATGGGACTGGCACAAAAACAGAAATACAGATCATGGAACAGGATAGAAAGCCCAGAGATAAACCCACACACATATGGTCACCTTATCTTTGATAAAGGAGGCAGGAATGTACAGTGGAGAAAGGACAGCCTCTTCAATAAGTGGTGCTGGGAAAGCTGGACAGGTACATGTAAAAGTATGAGATTAGATCACTCCCTCACACCATACACAAAAATAAGCTCAAAATGGATTAAAGACCTAAAATGTAAGGCCAGAAACCATCAAACTCTTAGAGGAAAACATAGGCAGAACACTCTATGACATAAATCACAGCAAGATCCTTTTTGACTCACCTCCTAGAGAAATGGAAATAAAAACAAAAATAAACAAATGGGACCTAATGAAACTTCAAAGCTTTTGCACAGCAAAGGAAACCATAAACAAGACCAAAAGACAACCCTCAGAATGGGAGAAAATATTTGCAAACGAAGCAACTGACAAAGGATTAATCTCCAAAATTTACAAGCAGCTCATGCAGCTCAATAACAAAAAAACAAACAACCCAATCCAAAAATGGGCAAAGACCTAAATAGACATTTCTCCAAAGAAGATATACAGATTGCCAACAAACACATGAAAGAATGCTCAACATCAGTAATCATTAGAGAAATGCAAATCAAAACTACAATGAGATATCACCTCACACCAGTCAAAATGGCCATCATCAAAAAATCTAGAAACAATAAATGCTGGAGAGGGTGTAGAGAAAAGGGAACCCTCTTGCATTGCTGGTGGGAATGTGAATTGGTACAGCCACTATGGAGAACAGTTTGGAGGTTCCTTAAAAAACTACAAATAGAACTACCATATGACAGAGCAATCCCACTACTGGGCATATACCCTGAGAAAACCATAATTCAAAAAGAGTCATGTACCAAAATGTTCACTGCAGCTCTATTTACAATAGCCAGGAGATGGAAGCAACCTAAGTGTCCATCATCGGACAAATGGATAAAGAAAATGTGGCACATATATACAATGGAATATTACTTAGCCATAAAAAGAAATGAAATTGAGTTATCTGTAGTGAGGTGGATGGACCTAGAGTCTGTTATACAGAGTGAAGTAAGTCAGAAAGAGAAAGACAAATACCATATGCTAACACATATATATGGAATCTAAGAAAAAAAATGTCATGAAGAACCTAAGGGTAAGACGGGAATACAGACACAGACCTACTAGAGGATGGACTTGAGGATATGGGGAGGGGGAAGGGTAAGCTGTGACAAAGTGAGAGAGTGGCATGGTCATATATACAGTACCAAACGTAAAACAGACAGCTAGTGGAAAGCAGCCACATAGCACAGGGAGATCAGCTCGGTGCTTTGTGACCACCTAGAGGGGTGGGATAGGGAGGGTGGGAGGGTGGGAGACGAAAGAGGGAAGAGATATGGGAACATATATATATGTATAACTGATTCACTTTGTTATAAAGCAGAAACTAACACACAATTGTAAAGCAATTATACTCCAATAAAGATGTAAAAAAAAAAAAAAAAGAAAGAAACAGTCAACCTCAGGTTCACAGCCCAGAGAAAATACTTTTTTAAATGACGGTGAAATAAAAGGCAAAGATGGGAAGAGAAAAAAAAAACCTTAACCCCTACAGTGAACTATGTAAAAAAATTAACTGAAAATGGACCACAGACCTAAAAGCTAGTTAAAATGAAATACTCAATACAGCCTAGATCTATGTAACTGAGAACTTTAAACACTAGGAAACTCAGAAGAGAATCGGACTGCTAGAGAGAAGCAGCCATGCAGAAGGACTTATGATACAGATGAAGCATATCCAGTGCCAATCCTGTCTGCTTTGCCTGAGTGAGAGAGGAAAAGTTGGGGATGAGGGGTAAGAGAATACATGCTAATTTTATGTAATTATTTGCTTCCCCGCCTTTCTGCAAGGTGCCATCTGAGTTATAGCTCCTCACAGAATTCATGGCCCCATAAAACAGGGAAATAACCTCTTTTTTTTTTTTCAACTATTCTAGCGATAGCTGAGGAGAAAAGAAAAATGTAAAGGGGTAACCAAAAAAGGATTTAACCTAACTTAAATAGAAAAACATCCTAATTACATTTCTGATTTCAAGCCCACCACAAAAAAGTCTGGTAATTAATTTATCACCCTGAATGTTGTCCAGGGAAATACTCTAAGTGAAAGCTATGCACTTCGTTGAGAAGGCAGGAATCCTTCAACACCAGCAATAAGGTTCACAAATCAGGGCTCCATAAGCCTGGATGCACTCTGAACTTGATGCACTCTGACCACTGAGAACTTGCCCTATCAGTGCCAGATCATTCTCTGGTACCCTCAGCACAGCCTGCTGGAACAGCTCAAAGACCCAAAATCAGTCACTCTGCTGCTGAACTACAAATGCTGACTGAAACAGCATTAAGATACTTAGTAATACTTTTAGGCTGAATTTGCTTTTTCTCAGAAATGAATATCAAGTGAAAAAAGTGGGGTCTGGAAAAGAAAGAGATACAGGCAAAGAGTGTAGCCTACAGACTGGCCTAGTGTTGACAGAGATGAAGGGAAATTCCACCAAGGGAAATGGAGGATGAAAGAATTATGATGATGTAAAACTGAAGAATCACAGTTTTGCACTAGGTGGGATCATCTGCCCACCAAACAGGAAATTACATGTGGAATTCTCAGATACTCAAAAATAGCACTTGTCCTTCACTCCAGTTTTTTATTTTTTTACTAAGAGAATAATATATCAGCATAAAAAGTTTTGAAAATAATAATCATGTCTGAATATAATTTTCATTTTTGTATAATTCCTTTCAACCTCAATATACTTTTACTTAACAGTTTTAAGCAAGGTATAAGTAAAACTTCATATTCTGCTTTTTTTGCTTAATAAGTATTAATTTTACAATGCAATATTTATCATTTTTAATGATGAAGTAATAATCAGAGCTAATATAATTTATGTACCAATTCTCCTGTTAGGATATCAAAATTGATGCCTCTTTTTCACTATTAAAAATACCATTTTAAGAAGTACTTTTTCCATAGACATATCAATATTGTTGAACTATTACTATTGGTAATATTTCCATCAAGTCCCCTTTCCACTGAGACCTGTCCTCTCCACCAATGGGGGTGAGAATACACATAGTCATATTTTTAACTTAATTTGGACCCGGACTCTTGCCCCAGCTGACTGGACTAAAGAGAATACCTGACTGAAGCTGAGCCAATTAGATTTTCTCTTTCAGGAATATAAAAGGTATGTCACTGGTGGCTCTGGAGCTGGGGAAGCCATTCCTACCATGTGTATAGATAACAGTCACGAGCTTTTGTAGGGCCAGTTTTTTTGTTCAAAACAGGGAACACAGATTCTCAAAGGAATATAACTGACTACTTACCAAATTGATTGTACTTTCTGATCCTAGCCCAACAAATAATGATGATGCCAGCAGCTGCTTTTCTTTCTCTTCTTTAGATTGGGTAAGGGCTTGAGATTGATCGTTTTTTGTTATAATTTGATCTACATTCTCCATTATTATATTCTCTTGAGGGACTGGCAGAGCTTCTGTTTCATCACCAGTTTTGCTTTCCTTCTTGGGAAGATAGCCCTCTTTCCCCCACAATTTCTTTATACCTTCCAGCTTCAAGCTATTTGTCCTAAGGAGATTGATAATGAAATCAAGTCAATTTAAATAATTGCTAAATACTTACCTTCTTGAGGCGTTTTTAAAAACACATCATTGTCATGACCTTTTAGAAATAGCTTTCATATTATATTCTACGTGCCAGAAATAAAACCTAGATCTTTAGATTTTATTTTAGTTATAGCCAACCTCCCCTAACTCTCCAGCCAAAAGATTTAAGGCAACAGAACTCTAGACTTAGTTAAAAATTTCAGATTATTTAATTTTCATTTAATTCCTTGAATAAGATGTCCAAAAATAGAACTACTGTAAATCAGTTCCTTTCACCTATTGACTTTTCAAAAATACCTTTAATTCTGATGGGTTAAAGATCAGAAATGATATAAGTTTCATACCTATAATCACTCAGTGAAGGAATTAACACTACATAAATTCACTACATAAAATCCTGTTGAGAGCAAAAAAAAAAAAAAATCATTCAAATCTACTCCTGTGTGTAAATTTACCTTTAATCCACAAGGTTTTCTTAATGTGAGCACAAGCTACACTTTCAACTATTATAAATGTACACTTATAAAAATGAATGAAGTTTGATCTGTAGAAGAAAACAGTAGTATTTTTGGAAAAAGCATGAAGGTTAGGAGTTTTCTTATACCTGAGATGAAAAAGAATAAAGTTGTGATTAGAATTAGGTCTCACCTACTGTTGTCCCAAAAGCTACCGCTGTGAATCGTAAGTGCAGGCTGAAATAACCAAAGACTGCCTCTACTGTTTTCATATAAGAACCATGTGTCCTTGGCACTGGCTCATTTAAGTATCCCTCTCATGATCCAAAACTGAATTTTTAAAATTTGTACTACAAGATAGGCAGATCGTGAAATGAATCTAAAAGAAGGATTCAGAAATATCTGTACTATTATTTCATTTTAATTTGTTGGAATCATGGTCAGTTTGATTTTCTGTAGTATGCCAGAAACAAAAACAGATCATTATACTTCATACTGAGTGAAGAACTAATGCTATTAAGTACCAACTGGCTAAAAGAAAGTCTAATGTTAATAAAGAACGCCCTATAGGGAATTAGTCCATGCCTACTCAATGAATTTTACTGTTGAATGTTCCTTTACAAATATCTTCATTCATTCCTTTCTTTCAGGTACCAAAAGAGTTTTCTAAAAAGTTCAAAAAAAACTGTTAGTTATCTATCAAACCTCTTAGAAGAAAACTGGTTGATCTTGTGTGAGCAGACAAAAAAGTCATCAGGGGAACCCCTAAAATGACCCCAGCACTTCTAGGATGCTCAACAGCAACAACTCAAAAGGATTCATGAATGCCCACAGCAGGATTACAGTGTTTTTTGTAACCCTGTTTACCAAAACATATCCTTTAATTATTGGCGGGGGGGAATAAAAAAGAGCAACTCCCCAAATGATTCAAATATTAGTTTAACTAAAAAAAGGCAGGTGTGGTAGACCCTGGGATGTTCCATCCAGATCCCCCTTCAATGAAGGACTTTGTTGGCGCAGCTGTTAGGAGCATAGCACCCTTAGGGATTTGCCTCAGTTGCAGAGAGTCACCTCAGTTGCAGATCATGCCCTTTTCCAGGGCAGCCCATATCCAATAATTGATGAACAGAAGTATAGAGTCCTGGCCACCCATTTTAGCCTAACTTAGGACAGCTCAGATGGGCCATTCTAGCTTCAGAGCTTCCTATGGGGTCAGCAGACACTGTTGCTGGCACTGCATTGCTTAACTTCTTCCTCTGCCCAAACCCTCTTCTTTTCCTTTCCTTCCACAGTTGTTGATGCCAAGGGCACTCCTTAATATTCTGCATGCTAAATTCCATCTTGGAATGCACTCCCCAGGGAATTCAACCCACAATAACAGGCAAAAATGAGAAGGGGAAGAAAAAGGAGCCTGAATACATGCCTATTATCAACATAAATTTTCACTGTCATGCATTACATACAGAAAGTCTAAAAAGGAGGTAGATAAATAAGAGAGCAGCATAAAACCATTTCATACACAAAATATGCCTCTTTATGATATGAAACATAACATAAAAAATTTTTAAACATAAGTCATCTTTGCCTGGATTTTGACAACAATAATATTATAATTCATCGTTTTATACGGTATACCTTTGTGTTGTTTTTAATCAGACCATTCAAACACAGATGTAGATTATGGCCAAGCAATCTTCAAAAGATTAGGAATGTACTTTGAGCTCTAGAAATTCCCATTTGTGGTAGGGTGCTGCTCTGTAATAGGGCTTAAGGTAAGAAATGCTAAATTGGGCTTGCCCCACGTTATTCTCAGCTTGCCAGAGACTGCAGAAGAATGATCATCTCTCTAAAGCTGATACACCTCACCAATTACCACTTAGGTTCCTAATCTGAAATAATGTGTGAGCTGTGGTCCTCTTTGGAAAGAAATTTTAAATTCATCCCTCATGTTGCACTTCATGGTAATCCAGCATATGTATAATTCCTGAGCAGCTTTGCCAGATGTCATTTCTCTGAGGGTAGTACATGTACACATACAGGATTTACAAGGCCCTGTCAAGTCCCCCAGATCCTAGTTCAATACTAAAAAAGCAGATGCCATCATCTGTTGTGCAGGCAAAAGGGACTACGCTTCCTCCCTGGGTTTGGAGGGTTTCTGTCTCTCCTTCCCTTGCCCCTCTATTCCCTGTTTGAGGCACTTAATTGCTATCACCACCACCATCACATGCTCACAAACGGTATCTGCTCCCCATGCTTATAATACTGAAATTAAATATCTGGGAAAGAAAAGGGTGTCAACAGAGCAGGAAAAAAACGCTAAGAAAGAGATTTTGAACTTATGCCATTTCAATCAGCATATCATTCTACATTCCTCGTAATCTATGTGTCATTTTTCTGATAAATACTTCTTATAACCATATCACTGGAAGACTGACAAATGCAAAGACTAACATAAAATAAGGTTACTGAGTCTGTTCAAATGTCATCTTTCAAAGTTGTCACCTTTGAGATTTTATCATTTATTCTAACAATGTTGCCATTTCTCAAAACATTTTTGAACTCTTAGAAGAAGCTCCTTCACAAACAAGAAAGCCATTTTCATTACTTTATGTCACATTGGTATACTGACCAAAGTTATCCAGCTTGACTACTAATTTTATGTAGTAAATTCAGCTTTTGGATAATAACAATAATGATAGCAATGACAATTATTAATTTTAGTAGCTACCATTTATCAATCATTTATTACGTACTGGGTTGTATGAGGCACTTTACATAATCTCATTTTATTAACTTAGTCATATTTCTAGTAATTTATTCATATTTCCAAAATCAAAATTTACCTAAAAAGGATGAAGATTTGACTCCATGTTTAGAAAAATGTATCACCAATTTTCAAGGTGGCTGGAAAGATGGCTGAAAGTATTCAAGGTGGCTGGAAAGGTGGCTGAAAGTATTCTGAACAAAGTACACAGCTTTCTCAAGTGAAGTCCATCATCTTTATGTTCATCTATATATTCGTCAATCTTCCAATGAGATGGTTATAAGAAGTATATTATGAGGAATGCAGAATGATATGAACAGTCACCTCACTGGGTATATGAGTTCTGATACATTTCTTTAAAAATGTGTGTGTGTGTGTGTGTGTGTGTGTATGCATGATGTGTAGTAATAACACACACATCATTACTATGTGTAAAGCTTGTATACATTCTATACTGTCTTGGAAGTAAGCAAGCTCTCTTAAAGTACAAGGACAGGCTATACACTATCAATACCTCGAGAGCAATAAACAGAAACAGCTGAAACAACCACCCATGCAGAATTTAGCTTTCAGGAATCCTTCAACATGTAAAGACATTTAAACACTCCCATGTTCTCAATTTTAAGAAAGGAACTTACTCTTTTAGCCCGGTCTCTGTACTATTCCCAGATATATCTGAACCAAGAGAAATGCCAGCAGGAGACTGTCGTCCAGAGAAGCCAGATGAAGAAAAGGAGAGTCCATATGGTTCAAAACTGAGAACTAGAATTTTAAAACAACAACAGAGGTTCATATTTAAAACAAAGCAAAAATTATGAAAAAAAGCAAAATATAAAATAATAGAAAACTAGAATCCAGTGACAATTTTTAAACTGGAAGGGACTTTGGAAATGATCTAATCAAATATTTATAGCAATAATAATAAAGCAGCTATGATTTATTAAATCTCTACTACAGTCTTCATACAATTAGTTAATCAAAGACAGTCTTTCATTTTTCTTTTTACCACCCTTAAAAGCTAAAAAAGAATTCAATTAGGAAAGACAATTGATAAACCAGGTCTACTGAAAAGTTGCTGCTCTCATGCAAAAATGTTTAATGAACTATGAATGAAGACCTGACCATGTTTCTGTTTAACAAAATGCTCTTAGGCACATTCCTGTACCAACTGGACTGATGGAGCCCTCAATGTGAAATCCCCCTTACTGACAAAGAACAAGGTTTACCCAGGTTCAGATTCCTTTGCGTCTGTATACCCAAATGAATTCAATCAGAGCCATAAAATTCATATTGTTATTGTGGTAGAGCAGATACCGATATCCACTTTCCTCTTCTTTCTAAGCTACAGAACCTTCAATTCTTAGCTAGGTACATGGCCACCCAGAAAAGAGATGACATTTCCAGACTCCTGTGCCATGTGACTGAATTCTGACCAATGAAATTATATACACATTTTGTGTACAACTTCTGGGAGGAATCCTCCTGGAAGAAAAAACTTCCTCTCTCCCTTCCTCTTTTATGTTCATAAAAAACCATCATCAATACTAAGCTGCCTACTTCTGGATTTCATTAATGGAAAAGAGCAATAACCCTCCGCCTTGTATAAAGCCCTGCTTTCTCTGTTTTCTAATATGCTATTTAGCTAAACTTAATCCTAACTGGCACATTATCTCTTTGGACTGTCTGGATTATAATACAAAGGACCTTCTTAAATCATAAAAAGTATCTTAGAAAATAAAATGTGAACTTCTGTAATTATTATCCTCATCTTACAAATGAGGAATCTGTGGCAAAGAGCTTGCCAAAAAGTCACCGAAGAGTACAAAGACAAGAAATGAAAGAGGCAAATGAGAAATCAGATACTCTGGTTCCAGAACTGCACTCTCAACCATTATATTACACTGTCTCCTTCAAAGGAAACAGCACCTAATCCAAAGAGTACTAAATAAATTAGCTTGTGTGTTAGCTAAATGAATGATATGACTGTTCACTATAAAAAAATAATGGGCTAATTAATAAACAGGTAAAGGGTTCAGACTAGGTCAGCAGTTTCCAAGTGCTGATTTGATAACCAGGAACAAGCTGACTTCACAGAATCTCTCACGTATCTTTTTATACATACAATGAGGCTTTCAGAGATATACTTACAGAAGGTATAGGAGTAGGTCTCAAAAATCTGTATCATTTTTTTAAAACTCTCTATGTGATTCTGATTCTGAATCATGTTTGGAAACCAACTGTCTAAATCTAAGGTCCTTTTCAGATAGAATATCCTCTCATTTTAAGCTTTCCAATCATCTGGTTTAACCTTCTATCCCAAGGTTAGAAGGCCTCTTTTAAATAGCATCTGTGACAGTCAGTCACCCAGCCTCTGCACTGAATGTTGAGAATTCTTTCATGTGTTTCTTGGCAATCTGTATATCTTCTTTGGAGAAATGTCTGTTTAGGTCTTCTGTCCATTTTTGGATTGGGTTGTCTGTTCTTTTGATATTGAGCTGCTTGTATCTTTTTCAGGTTAATCCTTTGTCAGTTGCTTCACTTCCAAATATTTTCTCCCATTCTGAGGGTTGTCTTTTCATCTTGTTTATGGTTTCCTTTGCTGTGCAAAAGCTTTTAAGTTTCATTAGGTCCCATTTGTTTATTTTTGTTTTTATTTCCATTTCTCTAGGAGGTGGGTCAAAAAGGATCTTGCCTGTGATTTATGTCATAGTGTTCTGCCTATGTTTTCCTCTAAGAGTTTGATAGTGTCTGGCCTTACATTTAGGTCTTTAATCCACTTTGAGTTTATTTCTGTGTACAGTGTTAGGCAATGTTCTAATTTCATTCTTGTACATGTAGCTGTCCAGTTTTCCCAGCACCACTTATTGAAGAGGCTGTCTTTTCTCCATTGTATATTCTTGCCTCCTTTTGTCAAAAATAAGGTGACCATATGTATGTGGGTTTATCTCTGGGCTTTCTCTCCTGTTCCACTGATCTATATTTCTGTTTTTCTGCCAGTACCATACTGTCTTGATTACCATAGCTCTGTAGTATAGTCTGAAGTCCAGAAGCCTAACTCCTCCAGCTCCATTTTTCTTTCTAAGGATTGCTTTGGCTATTTGGGGTCTTTTGTGTTTCCATACAAATTGTGAAATCTTTTGTTCTAGTTCTGTGAAAAATGCCAGTGGTAGTTTGATAGAGACTGCACTGAATCTTTAGATTGCTTTGGGTAGTATAGTCATTTTCACAATGTTGATTCTTCCAATCCAAGAACATGGTATATCTCTCCATCTATTTGTAACATCTTTAATTTCTTTCATCAGTGTCTTACAGTTTTCTGAACACAGGTCTTTTGTCTCCTTAGGTAGGTTTATTCCTAGATACTTTATTCTTTTTGTTGCAATGGTAAATGGGAGTGTTTTCTTGATTTCACTTTCAGATTTTTCATCATTCGTGTATAGGAATGCAAGAGATTTCTGTGCATTAATTTTGTATCCTGCTACTTTACCAAATTCATTGATTAGCTCTAGTAGTTTTCTAGTAGCATTTTTAGGATCCTCTATGTATAGGAGCATTTCACCTGCAAACAGTGACAGCTTTACATCTTCTTTTCCGATTTGGGTTCCTTTTATTTCTTTTTCTTCTCTGATTGCTGTGGCTAAAACTTCCAAAACTATGTTGAATAAGAGTGGTGAGAGTGGGCAACCTTATCTTGCTCCTGACCTTAGTGGAAATGGTTTCAGTTTTTCACCATTGAGGACGATGTTGGCTGTGGGTTTGTCATATATGGCCTTTATTATGTGGAGGTAAGTTCCCTCTATGCCTACTTTCTGGAGGATTTCTATCATAAATTGGTGTTGAATTTTGTCGAAAGCTTTTTCTGCATCTATTGCGATGATCATATGGTTTTTATTTTTCAGTTTGTTAATATGTTTTATCACATTGATTGATTTGCATATATTGAAGAATCCTTGCATTCCTGGGATATACCCCACTTGACCATGGTGTATGATCCTTTTAATGTGCTATTGGATTCTGTTTTCCAGTATTTTGTTGAGGATTTTGCATCTATGTTCATCAGTGATATTGGCCTGTAGTTTTCTTTCTTTGTGGCATCCTTGTCTGGTTTTGGTATCAGGGTGATGGTGGCCTTGTAGAATGAGTTTGGGAGTGTTCCTTCCTCTGCTATGTTTTGGCAGAGTCTGAGAAGGATAGGTGTTAGCTCTTCTCTAAACGTTTTGATAGATTTTGCCTGTGAAGCCATCTGGTCTTGGGCTTTTGTTTGTTGGAAGATTTTTAATCACAGTCTCAATTTCAGTGCTTGTGATTAGTCTGTTTATATTTTCTATTTCTTCCTGGTTCAGTCTCAGAAGGTTGTGCTTTTCTAAGAATTTGTCCATTTCTTCCAGGTTGTCCATTTTATTGGCATGGAGTTGCTTGTAGTAATCTCTCATGATCCTTTGTATTTCTGCAGTGTCACTTGTTACTTCTCCTTTTTCATTTCTAATTCTATTGATTTGAGTCTTCTCCCTTTTTTTCTTGATGAGTCTGGCTAATGCTTTATCAATTTTGTTTATCTTCTCAAAAAACCAGCTTTTAGTTTTATTGATCTTTGCTATTGTTTCCTTCATTTCTTTTTCATTTATTTCTGATCTATCTTTATGATTTCTTCCCTTCTGCTCATTTTGGGGTTTTGTTTGTTCTTTCCCTAACTGCTTTAGGTGTAAGGTTAGATTGTTTATTTGAGATGTTTCTTGTTTCCTGAGGTAAGATTGCATTTCTATAAACTTCCCTCTTAAAACTGTTTTGCTGCATCCCATAGGTTTTGGGTGTTCGTGTTTTTATTGTCATTTGTTTCTAGGTATTTTGTGATTTCCTCTTTGATTTCTTCAGTGATCTCTTGGTTATTTAGTAGTGCATTGTTTAGCCTTCACATATTTGTATTTTTTACAGAGTTTTTTTCCTGTAATTGGTATCATCTCATAGCGTTGTGGTCGGAAAAGATACTTGATATGATTTCAATTTTCTTAAATTTACCAAGGCTTAAATTGTGACCCAAGATATGATCTATCCTGGAGAATGTTCCATGAGCACTTGAGAAGAAAGTATATTCTGTTGTTTTTGGGTGGAATGTCTTATAAATATCAATTAAGTCCATCTTGCTTAATGTATCATTTAAAGCTTGTGTTTCCTTATTTATTTTCATTTTCGTTGATCTATCCATTGGTGAAAGTGGGGTGTTAAAGTTCCCTACTATGATTGTGTTACTGTCGATTTCCCCTTTTATGGCTCTTAGCATTTGCCTATGCATTGAGGTGCTCCTATGTTGGGTGCATAAATATTTACAATTGTTATATCTTCTTCTGATCATTATGTAGTGTCCTTCTCTGTCTCTTGTAATAGTCTTTATTTTAGTGTCTATTTTGTCTGATATGAGAATTGCTACTCCAGCTTTCTTTTGATTTCCATTTGCATGAAATATCTTTTTCCAACCCCTCACTTTCAGTCTGTATGTGCCCCTAGGTCTGAAGTGGGTCTCTTGTAGACAGCATATATACGGGTCTTGTTTCTATATCCATTCAGCCAGTCTACGTCTTTTCGTGGGAGCATTTAATCCATTTACATTTAAGGCAGTTATCGATATGTATGTTCCTATTACCATTTTCTTAATTGTTTTGGGTTTGTTACTGTAGGTCTTTTCCTTCTCTTGTGTTCCCTGCCTACAGAAGTTCCTTTAGCATTTGTTGTCAAGCTGGTTTGGTGGTGCTGAATTCTCTTAGCTTCTGCTTGTCTATAAAGGTTTTAATTTCTCTGTCAAAACTGAATGAGATCCTTGCTAGGTAGAGTAATCTTGGTTGTAGGTTTTTCTCCTTCATCACTTTAAATATGTCCTGCCACTCCCTTCTGGCTTGCAGAGTTTCTGCTGAAATATCAGCTGTCAACCTTATGGGGATTCCATTGTATGTTATTTGTTGTTTTTCCCTTGCTGCTTTTAATAGTTTTTCTTTGTATTTAATTTTTGATAGTTTGAATATGTGCCTTGGCATGTTTGTCCTTGGATTTATCCTGTATGGGACTCTCTGCACTTCCTGGGCTTGACTATTTCCTTTCCCATATTAGGGAAGTTTTCAACTATAATCTCTTCAAATATTTTCTCAGTCCCTTTGTTTTTCTCTTCTTCTTCTGCGACCCCTATAATTCAAATGTTGGTGTGTTTTACGTTGTCCCAGAGGTCTCTGAGACTGTCCTCATTTCTTTTCATTCTTTTTTCTTTATTCTGCTCTATTTTATCTTCCAGGTCACTTCTCCATTATTCTGCCTCAGTTATTCTGCTATTGATCCCTTCTACAGTATTTTTAATTTCATTTATTGTGTTGTTCATCATTGCTTGTTTGCTCTTTAGTTCTTCTAGGTCCTTGTTAAACGTTTCTTGCATTTTCTCCGTTCTATTTCCAAGATTTTGGATCATATTTACTATCATTATTTTGAATTCTTTTCAGGTACACTGCCTATTTCCTCTTCATTTGTTTGGTCTGGTGGGTTTTTACCTTGCTCCTTCATCTGCTATGTGTTTCTTTCTTCTCATTTTGCTTAACTTACTGTGTTTGGGGTCTCCTTTTCACAGGCTGCAGGTTTGTAGTTCCCGTTGTTATTGATGTCTGTCCCCAGTGGCTAAGGGTGATTCAGTGGGTTGTGTAGGCTTCCTGTTGGAGGGGACTGGTGCCTATGTTGTGGTGGATGAGGGTGGTATTGTCTTTCTGGTGGGCAGGACCGCATTCAGTGGTGTGTTTTGGGATGTGTGTGACCTTATTATGATTTTAGGGAGCATCTCTGTTAATGGGTGGGGTTGTGTGCCTGTCCTGCTAATTGTTTGGCTTAGAGTGTCCAGCACTATAGCTTGCTTGTCGTTGAGTGGAGCTGGGTCTTAGCATTGAGGTGGAGATCTCTGGGAGAGCTTTCACTGTTTGATATTACATGGAGCCAGGAGGTCTCTGATGGACCAATGTCCTGAACTCAGCTCTCCTACCTCAGAGGCACAGGCCTGATACCCGGCTGGAGCATCAAGACCCTATCAGCCACACGGCTCAGAAGAAAAGGGAGAAAAAGAGAAAGAAACAAATAACAATAATAAAATAAAGTTATTAAAATAAAAACTAAAAAAAAATTATTAAAAATTTTTTAAAAATTAAAAAAAAAAAGAAAGAAAGAAGAGAGCAACCAAGCCAAAAAAACAAATACACCAATGATAACGAGCACTAAAAACTATACTTAAAAAAAAGGACAGACAGAACCCTAGGACAAATGGTAAAAGCAAAGCTATACAGACAAAATCACACAAAGAAGCATACACATACACACTCACAAAGAGAAAAAGGAAAAAAATATATATATCTTTTGGGAAGTCTGAGGACTTCTGCCAGCATTCAGTAGGTGTTCTGTAGGAGTTGTTCCACGTGTAGATGTATTTCTGATGTATTTGTGGGGAGGAAGGTTATCTCCATGTCTTACTCCTCCTCCATCTTGAAGTTCTCTGCAGTTCTTTTATACCTTGATCATTTGGCTATACCTCTCTGACCATCCCCAGCTGTTATTAATTTTATTTTTTGAGAGACTAACAGTCTAAACTTGATGTGGTTTTCAAAAATCCACAGTTCTGTAGACAGGAGATTATCCTGCTACTTCCCCTTATTATCTCTGGTTTTATCTAACATTGGGGCTACAACATATTCAAATAACATTTTAACAGAATAATCCACACTGATTCCTCAATGCTTTTCTTGGGTAGGAACTAGTAATAAAAGTTAGTTCCCCAGTATCCCACCTATGTTTTCTAATTCTCATTATCTTACAATATTTTCCTGAAGTTTATTGTTACGAACTTGGCATTTTTCTACCCAAGAGAGCTAAATACTGTATCCTTCATAAAAGTGACATTTGACTACTACTCTGCAAATGATTTATAAAAATCTCAAACAAGATCAGTAACAGAACCGACTGCCAATTGAAGGATTCCAGAATTAACAACTTTTTAGGCAGAAAATACCTATTTTTCCCCCACTCTTTACTTTCTGTAATAACCACAATTATAAGATCCATGATTTTATAACTTATTCTTCAAGTACATAGCATAAGCACTTGCTATGTCCTGTCTCGTAACTGATTTCCTTTTCCATGATATAAAAGACAGTTTAGGCTCATGAAATTTCAATTTTACTTTAGAGAACTTTTGAAAAATAGGTTTGGGAGGAGAGGGGAAGAGCCTAATTTGACAGTTTAACCCCATTTATAATGATGATTCCATGATCAAAAATGTACTTGGCAAATGTAAGTGGCAAATTTGCATCAGCCACTTAACTTATTTTAAGAAAGAAGAAAGGCAGTGCCAGAAATTAGGCTCCTTGTCCTACCCCCTCTTGCCTACCCTAGCCTTGAATTGCAGTAATAAGAGCAACTGATGGGGAATTCCCCAGTGGTCCAATGGTTAGGGCTCTGCGCTTTCACTGCAGGGGGCATGGGTTTGATCTCTGGTCAGGGAACTAAGATCCCACATGCCACACAGCACAGCCGAAAAAGAAAGAGCAACTGATGGCTCTCGGACATTTGAAAATAAGGAAATATGACAACTGGACCATGTCTCCCACTCTGGAACTCCAGATTTTCACTCCATGCCTTGGATGTCATAAGGCCTCTATATGCACTACAGTCAGAGGTTGGGCAACTGTAATTCAAAACTTTATTTCCCCTCACATATTCTATCAATATATGAGGAGTTAAACGGGAAGGAAACTGATTACCCTTTGAAAGAAAATTGTATTTTCTAGACCTTTAGGTATCGTTGTGCTAAATAATGTCAAAAACTTTAAAAGAACAAATACTTCTGCAAAAAAAAATAACATAAAGCCTATTATTAGTGTTTATACTTTTTGGTTTCATTGTAGGATGAACCATTTAGTTGTACTCATATGCCTAGCGCAGAACCTAAAAAATAATAAGTACTCTACAAAATCATTAAATAACAAATAGGAGAAAAAAAAAGACCTTTCAGCATTGCACTTTCCAGTATTAACATTCTGAATTCCTATACAAATAATATTCAATGGTCTCCCTTTATTCATACATATGTGTGTGTGTATACATATATATATATATATATATATATATATATACCATCCACCATCAAATATCTCAGTGATCTCCTCTTTACTAAAATAATGACAGAAGTCTTTCCCTGACAGCCTACATTTTTTAAATGTAAAGTTATTCTTTTCTTTCTAGGCTGTTCCTAAATTCACTGATCAGACATTTCGCTGGAGGAAGCATTTTAACACACTTAAGCTATACAAGATTTTTCAGAATAAAATGAAACTCACTAGTTCATAGTAACCAGAGTTTTCTTCTGAAACTCTTCTGCAGATATGCTCACGCTGATATCTGTAAGCCCTTTAGCACAGTGACCAACATGATAATTCCACCTTCAAGTTCTTTTAAAATTCCAGGATGGCTGCCATATCTTAGGTACTTATGTACATGAAACCTATGGCTTTGGGAACACCTCTAGGCTAACTTTTTTTTCCTGTTTACCCCAAATAAGGTCAGGGTGAACAAGACACAAGCAGACTTAACAAGAGATAGTGAATCTCCTTAGTTATTTACTTACATGACTATAATATCAATTGCATTAAAAAGTGATGTCCCTACAATCTAGCTTATTATAAACCCATGAAAAATTACCTTTTTCCTGAGAAAGCTTTTCCTCCTGCCGTTGGTGGTGAGGTTTGTAAGGTGCTGCCCCCTGACTTAGTTCTTCAGCCACAAAACCATCCAGAAAAGATAAGGAAGCATCTACCTATATTAAAGTAAAGCAAAAATTAGGAATTAAAAAAACTTACCCTAAACATTAGACTGCACATTCACAGAAGTGATTTCAGCCCATATTTCCTAAAAATAATTTTTAAGTGAAAAACAGAACTTCAACTCTAAAATTGCTACTCAACTCTCTATCTTTCTGAAACATCTATAATCAAAACACTCAGCTAAGAATCTAACAATATAAGTCATGTGCACTTATTATTCATTTCACTGCACTGCAGAATACATTTTTGAGCATCCAACATGTTAAGGCATCATGTTAAATGCTATAACTGAGACAAAGTAAGACACAAGTCCTGCCTCATGAGACTTGTAACCTACCAGAGGAGAAGACACATACACTATGAGCTATAGTGTCTACATTAGTTTCCTCCTGCAGGAGGCTAAAAACAAAGCCCCCAGCAAAGGCTAGTTCCTTCTGGAGGCTCCAGTGGAGAATAGGTTTCTTGTCTCTTCCAGCTCCTAGAGGCTGCCAGCATTCCTCGGCTTGGGGCTATATCACTCCAATCTTTGCTTCTATTGTTACTTGGCCTTCTCCTCTCTGACCTCTTGCCTCACTTTTATAAGGACCCTTGTGATTATATCATGCCTACTCAGATAATCCAAGATCGTCTTCCCATTACAAAACCCTTAACTTAATCAAACCTACAAAGTCCCTTTTACCATATAAAGTAACTTATGCACAGGTTACAGGGATTAAGATGTGAATATCTTGGGGAGGCCCATTATCCAGCCTCCCACAGTGCCTTTAACTATCCTATTCCATTCTACCTAAAAATGCTTTGTTACAAACCTGTGGAAAATTACTTAATTTCAATCAAGTACAAGAATAGAAAGGTACAAGAGAATGCTTAAATGAAAAGAAATAAAGAGATGAAGAAAGAGTAAGGGGAAAAGGAGAAAAGAAAAAGTGAGGAGAGAAATAAAAATGAGATACACAAGAGGATATAGCAGTAACGACCTCAGAAACCACAGATTTGCCTCTCCTAATTTAGCCAAATGTATACAAACAGCTCAGATAATTTAGAACAGCAGGTAATTCTCAAAAAATTTAAGTGGCATGTCACACTGTGCATTTGGCAAAGTTTAGTTTTGATAAGATTTTTTTTTTGAGTTTTTTTTCCCCATGTGGACCACTTCTAAAGTCTTTATTGAATTTGTTACAATATTGCTTCTGTTTCACGTTACAGTTTTTTGGTCACGAGACATGTGGGATCTTAGCTCCCCAACCAGGGATTAAACCCACACCCCCTGCATTAGAAGGCAAAGTCCTAACCACTGGACCGCCAGGGAAGTCCCTTGATAAGATTCTTAAGAGATGAAGCCATGTCATCATCATTATCTTTTATTGTAAAAAAGGGAAGTAGAGTAACTAACTAGTTTAATACTATGTATAGCATATTTATTCATATAGTCTCTGGAATGCCTACCAAATGTTAAACCAAGGCCTCTACCCATGAGGAGCTAATGAAAAAAATTAATGAACAAAGGTTCAAAATGAATACAAGCCATGAACATCTGAGTCATAATTAGTGGGAATACTGCCCATCCTCCCCTCTTCTTCAACTATATGACATCTAATATAAAAATCTGAACAAATCTGACTTCCTTCTGGAAGTTTTCAGATTTACACCAATCTGACAGAGAACTCAGAGGTGAGCAGTAACTAAGTGCTTTGGATTAAAAGCAGCACTGGCTGAAAGTAGGTGGGAGAAGAAAAGGCGGGTGATCAGGTTCCAAAGTAGTAAAGATTTAGATAGTAGATGGACAAAATAAAATGGAGAACTGTTTTTTTCTTACATTCTCAAAGAAAAGAGAGCAATAATAAAATGACATATTAGAGAAGTTCAAAGGAGATAAAATTTTTAAGTTCTCAAATTATTATATGTTAAAAGAGATTGTCATAGACTATAAACCCCTGCACTGCAGTTCTCCAGAACAGATTAGTCTTCCTGACTATTTAGGATCACTACTGAGTAGAAGCTCTCAAATGCTCTCTCACACTAATGTGAGAAAAATACCAACCTTCATCTAAAGTGCTACAGAAATTACATTTTGGCATATCCCAGATATATCACAAATGCAAGAATTATCTGTTTAAACACAATGCAATTTTGTAAAAGATGGAATGCAGATATCTTACCACCATGTCTTCACAACTCTTATCAACTGGAAGCAAGCCCTTCATAAATTTCACATTCTCATGCAAATGTTTTAATTCAAATGCATGCTGTCTCAAACAAGTATCCAAAGATGTGGTAAATTCCTGGATTAATCTCTCAACTATATTAGAAGAGTGTGCTTGAGGTGTCAACTTGGTCACAGCAGCAATTATCCAGGCTTTTGTTTCTGAAGAAATGGAGTCACTTCTAAGTAACTTGTAGAGCTTGGTTATAACTTCCTCTGGCGTTTCCTTATCTAAGAGGTAGGAATACTCCCCTAAAACCTAAAATAAAGAAATGTATATATGCAAATATCAAGTTATATAACAACTATACTCAGAAATTTAAACAAAGTGCCTACTGCCAGAGTGAATTTAATTTATACTAAACATATTCTCATGGTGAAGAAATTATTAAAGATACAATTGTATATTTTAGGTTCAAAATTACACCAAGAACTGGAAGTGAGTACAAAAAGGTTTTCCACATCTTTATCGTTAACAATATATAAAGTAGCATACCGTTACAAGTTAGCTTTCTTCTGAACTTCCAGGTTTGGATGTTGGTTTTTAAAAGCACTTTCACATTCTGTTACTATTTTTTCCAATAAGCATTTAAACAAGTGGTTCTCACATACTAGTATGCGTAAGAGCCACCTGAGGTGTTTCATAGAAATACACATTTCTATACTCTCCTCCCAGATAATCTGATTTAGTATGTCTGTGGTGGGGATATACAATACACATTCTGAAAAAGCATCAGCTGATTCTGATGTAGATGATCCACAGAAGAGACTCTGACGAACACTGATCTATTATTTTACACATACTCTTTCCTACATCTAATTTATTCAGGTGATATATAATCCTATCGGTCTAAGGATCGTTAATAAACTGATAATTCATGGAGTGTGAGATCTTTCCTAAGTAGTATTTATGAAGTATATTCATGTATAATACTGGGACCAGCAAGAAAAAACAGTGAGGTGAGGTGATAGGCAAGGGAAGATTTATGGCTAGTAACAAGAAGAGGAAAAAAAAAGAAATAGGACTACATAAATTCAATCCTTAAATAGTAAGATAACTTTCTGACTGGTTTAATAAAAGATGGAAGGAAGTTCTAGAAGAACAGGTAACCTAAATCCCCGTTCAAAAATCAATGGACTTGAGCTTCCCTGGTTGCACAGTGGTTAAGAATCAACGTGCCAGACGTAGAGAGTGGACTTGAGGACACGGGGAGGGGGAAGGATAAGCTGGGACAAAGTGAGAGAGTGGCATGGACATATATACACTACCATATGTAAAATAGATAGCTAGTGGGAAGCATCCACGTAGCACAGGGAGATCAGCTCAGTGCTTTGTGACCACCTAGAGGAGTGGGATAGGGAGGGTGGGAGGGAGACGCAAGATGGAGGAGACATGGGAATATATGTATATGTATAGCTGATTCACTTTGTTATAAAGCAGAAACTAACACACCATTGTAAAGCAATTATACTCCAATAAAGATGTTAAAAAAAAAAAAAGAGTAGCCCCCACTCACTGCAACTAGAGAAAGCCCGCAAGCAGCAACGAAGACCCAATGCAGCCAAAAATAAATAAATTAAATTAATTAGTTAAAAAAAAATCAATGGACTTAAGCTTCTAGGAAGATAGAGTAGGTGAATTTTTTCCACTATTCTTCCTGCTAAGTATGCCTAAAAACCCTTGATGTTATATATAAAACACATATACAAAGACTGAAAGGTAGAGAAAAAAAGGCAGATCACTAAGAACCTTGGGACCTAAGGAACAATACAGTGGGTTACCTGTTGCCTCATATACCTCAGACTGGGTACTTGAGAGCCAGCAACCTAGAAATGCCAGTGGGAAAGGACAAAAAAGCCCCAAGAAAAGCCTGCCCTCTAGCCAAAGGGCCAAGAAGACAGAAAACTTTCAGATAATAATCCTTCTACTCCAGCCAAGCACCAAACAGAAAAAACTGTAGCCCAACCCATACCAGCAAAGGTGGAGTGGAGAGTCAAGACTTCAACCCCTACCAGGTTGTAAAAAGCATCTCAACTCCCCAGCAAGGGTGGTAACAGAGAGACTGAGTGAAAACCAGGAACTTCATCCCCGCCAAGCTGTAGAAAGGCCCACTCTTCCGTAGTGTCTGTGAAGACTACATAGGAAGCCTATACTTCACCTCCACCCAAGTTTAAATAAGTAGCCCTCCCCCTCTCTGCTGGAGTGGTGTCAGGGGAAGCCTAGCAGAGACTCAGGCTCAGTGGAGGCCACATAGTTAGAGATATCTACACCCCATCTCAACACCATCACCGAAAGAATTAATCCACATCTATAGAACACACCACCCAACGATAAGCAGAATACCCACTCTTTTCAAGCACCCACAGAACATATAAGACAGATCATATCTTAGGCCATAAAATAAACCTCAAAAAACTTAAAAGAACTGAAATTATAGAGTACTTTCTCTGACAACAATGGAATCAAACTAGAAATCAGTAACAGGAAAGATAACAAGAAATTTTCAAAACCCTTAAAAACTAAACAACACCCTTGCACACAATCTTTCCAGGAAACAGAAGAGGAAAGAACACTCCCAAGCATTTTATGAAGCCAGTATTACCTTGATACCAAAACCAAACATAGCAGAAAAAAACAAGAAAACTACAGACCACTACCCCTCATGCACAGAGATGCAAAAATTATTAACATGGTCTCAAGAAATCTACAAAAAACAATTCTAGATTAGTAAGTGAGTTCAGCAAGATTGCAGGGTATAAGAACAAAATACAGAAATAAACCTATACACTAATGTCCACTAACCTACAAAAAAAGGAAGCAAGAGTATAGGACAGACAAAAAAGTCTTTTCAATAAGCGGTGCTGGGAAAATTGGACAGCTACATGTAAAACAATGAGATTAGAACATTTCCTCACAACATATACAAAAATAAACTCAAAATGGATTAACAACCTAAATGTAAGACCTGAGACATACAACTCCTAGAAAAGAACACTCTTTGACATAAATCGTAGCAATATTTTCTTGGATCTGTCTCCTAAGGCAAAAATAAACAAATGGTATGCAATTAAACTTAAAAGCTTTTTGCACAGTAAAGGAAACCATCAACAAAATGAAAGATAACCCTCATAATGCGAGAAAATATTTGTAAATAATGCAACCAATTTGTATATTTTGGCTTAATTTCCAAAATATACAAACAGCTCATATCAAAAGAACAAAACAGTCCAATGAAAAAACGGGCAGAAGACCTGAACAGACATTTTTCCAAAGAAGACGTACAGATGGCTAACAGGCACATGAAAAGATGCTCAACATCACTAATTATTAGAGAAAAGCAAATAAAAACCACAATGAGATACCACCTCACACCTGTGAGAATGACTATGATCAAAAAGTCTACAAATAATAAATGCTGGAGAGGGTGTGGAGACAAGGGAAACTTCCTATATGGTTGGTGGGAATTTAAATTGGTGTAGCCACTATGGAAGACAGTACGGAGGTTTCTTAAAAAAATTAAAAGTAGAGTTGCCATATGATCCAGCAATCTCACTCCTGAGCATATACCTGGAGAAAACTATAATTTGAAAAGATACACGCTCTAGTGATCATAGCAGCATTATTTACAACAGCCAAGACAAAAAAACAACCTAAAATGCCCATCAACATATTGAATGGATTAAGAAGATGTGCTATATATACACAATAGAATACTACTCACCCATAAAAAGGAATGAAATAATGTCATTTGCAGCAACATGGGTGGACCTAGAGATTGTCATACTAAGTGAAGTCAAAGAGAAAGACAAACACCATATGATATCACTTATATGTGGAATCTAAAATATGACACAAATGAACTTATCTTCAAAAGAGAAACAGACTCACAGACATAGAAAACAAACTTATGGTTACCAAAGGAGAAAGGGGTTGGGGGAGGGATAAATTAGGAATTTGGGATTAGCAGATACAAACTACTATATATAGAATAGATAAACAACAATGTCCCACTGTATAGCACAGGGAACTATATTCAAAATCCTGTACTACATCATAATGGAAAAGAATATGAAAAAGAGTATGTACATATATGTATAATTGAATCACTCTGCTGTACACCAGAAACTAACACATGCTGTAAATCAACTATACTTCAATAAAATGAAAAGAAGCAGAAAACAAACTAGTGGTTACCAGTGGAGAGAGGGAAGGGGAAGGGGCAGGTTACGGGTAAGGGATTAAGAGACACAAACTACTATGTATACAATAGATAAGCAACAAGGATATACTGTATAGTACAGGAAATTATACCCATTATCTTGTAATAATCAATAATGAATATAATCAGCAAAAATAATGAATCACCATGCTATACACCTGAAACTAATATACTATTATAAATCAGCTATACTTCAATTAAAAAAATTTTTGAAGTTTCTCCTGAATTTGTATCACTTTGCACCATCGTAAATTTGAAAAATCATAAGCTTAACCATCTTAAATCAGGGACCATCTGTACCTAAGTATAAATCTAACAAAACAGGTACAGGATTTGTATGCTGTAGAAAAAGAAACACTCTAAATATATGAACATATCGTGTTCATGGAGGAAAATACAAATGGCCACCAAATACAACAATCAATTTAGACAAGGATTATCAATGCTAAAACCATTGATGAAAGATAGTTGAAGAACAGATGTTCACAAAGTCTCACAGAATCACCTCACAGATTAGTTCTAAATTAGTAAGGAGAAACAGCACGTTTACAATGGCAAGAACCTTTACAAAGGTCACCATCTTAACCAAACAAAAGAATTTACTATCACCAATAATTGGAGGAACTGACATTATATGCATCCTGATACAATGCAGTGAGAAATACATATTGACAATGTAGTATTCTTGCTAAAAATGTTTAACTGAACTAGAAATAGTCCAATTCAGAATGCTGGACATTCTGCAAGTCAACAGTATTCATCCAAAAAAATCAATGTCATGAAAACAAAAAGAAACTGCGCATCACTGTAAAATAAAAGACATAGCTAAATGCAATTTGTGAATCTTAACCTGATATGGGATTGGGAGGAGTAGAAAAATAGTCATAAGAGACATTTTTTGGACAACTGGATAAGTCTGAATATGGACTGTATATTGGGTGATATTAATGAATTAAGGTCACATTTCTTAGGTGCAATAATGGTTTTATGGTTATCTAGAACATCACTCTTGGGAGAGTCACACTGAATTTTTTATAGGGTAAGTGTCATGAGGTCTGCAACTCAATTTTATTTTTATTTATTTTATTTTATTTTATTTTATTGTGTGGTACACGGGCCTCTCACTGTTGTGGCCTCTCCTGTTGCGGAGCACAGGCTCCGGACACGTAGGCCCAGTGGCCATGGCTCACAGGCCCAGCCACTTCGCGGCACGTGGTTTCTTCCCGGACCGGGGCACGAACCCATGTTCCCTGCATCGGCAGGCGGACTCTCAACCACTGTGCCACCAGGGAAGCCCCTGCAACTCAATTTTAAATGGCTCAACAAAACAAACTCTATATAGGTAGACCTAGCTATAGCTATAGATGTACTGGGTTGGCCAAAAAGTTCGTTCGGGTTTTTCCATAAGATCTTAGGGAACCAAATAGATACAGTAAAGCAAAGGTGGTTAAAAATATTAACTGGGAATCTAGGTGAAAAGTATAGGGGTATTTATTATGCCATTTTTTCAACTTTCCTGTAGATTAGAAAAGAATTCTTTAATAAAAGTCTGGGTAAAATTATGGTTAACATGCTAACATTTGACAAAACCATAAAATATTAAAGTGTGAATATCCTATGACCCAGAGCTGCACTTCTCCAAATCTCCCCCTAAAGAAATGCTCACTCATATGCACAAGAAAGAATATACAAAGGTGACAGGATGTATACGATTATGTAGGTTTATATAACGTAAAACTGTGACCTTGTTTTGCAGAGATGATCTCCTTGCTGGCTTTGATGAAGCAAGCAGCCGTGTTGGGAGGCCCACCTGGCAAGAAACTGAGGGCAGCTCTTGGAGCTAAGGGCAGGCAACAGTCAACAGTCTGAACCTCAAACCCTCAGTCTTACAGCTGCAAGAAACTGATTTCTGCCAACAACCACATGTGAGCTTGGAAGCAGATCCTTTACTAATCAAGCTTCAGATGAAACAGCAGCCTCAAGTGACACGATGATTGAAACCCTGAAAGACCTTAAGCAGAGAACCCATGCCTGGACTCCTAACCCACAGAAACTGTGAGATAACAAATGTATGTTGTTTTA
Source organism: Pseudorca crassidens (assembly GCF_039906515.1). NCBI lineage: Eukaryota > Metazoa > Chordata > Mammalia > Artiodactyla > Delphinidae > Pseudorca > Pseudorca crassidens. Next base: position 94,145,802 of record NC_090296.1, on the reverse strand, counting down.
AGTTTGTGGTAACATTATTATGCAGCAATAGAAAGCTAACATAGCACAGATATATGAGTATTCACATATTCAAAAACAGATTCACATAGAAAACACAACAAATGCATTGTAGACACAGACAGGCATCTAAATAAATACCCGTATTTAAAAGACTAGTCAAGTGAGATGGCCAGAGAGAACGAATAGATAAGTAAATAGTTAAGCGATAGAAGGTAGCCACTGGGAAAGAAAATTGATAGCTGAAGGAGTTAACTGAGTAGAACTGAATGATTTCTGAAGAAATATATTATTAGTATTTGACTTTATAAAAAAATTATATTATAAACATTTATGATTCAATGTACTTTGCTCACCCAACTCATAACTTGAAGAAATCTCTGTGGGTAGAACACATTCTCCACATCTAGTAAAGTGAAATAAGACTGAACTGCATAGAGCCTTAATTGTTGATTTTCTGTTTCATCATCAAAACCTACAAAGAAATTAATATACCATTTTAATTTCTACTAAATTCTCTAAGGACTCTGTAATAAAAACATTTAATTTTAAAATCTTTGCAGAATGCAACAGTTTACTAACCTTCTGCTAGCAGTCTCAGAAAGTTATTGGGAATATCAGGATGCATAACATCTCCTCCTACTGAAAATACAGCATTCATTGTCTGAATAAACCACGCATTATCAGGAGCATATGTGTCCACAGTGTTAAGAACAAGTACACTTCCAAATGCCACTTATTAAAATTATCCTTTCTGTATAAATCTTAAAAAAAAATAACCCTCAGTTCATCCTAGTTTGGCATTTATACCTTTAACTTCTGCCAATAAATTGTTCTCTACTCCAGCTTTATGTAAAATAGGTGCTCAGTAAAAGCTTATTGAATAAACTTAATAAACCAGTTCATGGTGCTTTATCTAGCACCATATATTGCACATAACAGGTGTCCAATAAATAACTCTGAAATAATTGAAAGAAATGTTTCAGCTAACTATGGACAAAAACATAATGGAAAATGATATGCACTTCAGAAACTAAATGTTGTGACATGTCTATCTGAACAAGTTGTTGACCCTCTTTTCTAATCTGTTCTTCTTCAGTTCTAAAATTCTATCATTCTGCTGGCCAGAGCTATAGCACCGGTTAGGACAAAACTATACTTAAGCAATTTCCAAGATACTTTGATCAGCATTATTCATTCATGCAATCTTAGATTTAAACAACAGACATCTTAAAAAGAATGATGAGTAACCTCATGACCTGCAAAGTTCCTTTGACTTTTAAGAAACAAATGTGAAGGAAAGTAACATGTAAATGGAGTTGCAACTACTTCACTGTGACAATTTCTAGTATAAACAGTAGTGTAAAGGATAAATTTTAGCATCCTGATCCCCTCAACAATCCCCTGAAAACAACAAGAACTTTTACTCAGGAAAGAAACTGAGTAGGAAGTAAAGTCAAAGACAAGGAGGGACTCTAAGAGGAATCAGACTGAGATTCCTGTATCCTCCTGCTGATAATACTGACCAATGGAATAAAAAGAACCAGGAAAAAAGTCATCCCCTAGGAAGTCTACACAAATTATTGCTTTTGACAGCAAGAGAGGCTTGAATATCAGGAATGGAAGTTATTGCTGGGCCTCTGAACTCAACCTGCAAGTGACCATGCCTAGAGCAATTATTTTAAAGTCACTGTGTAACTAAAGGTATTTTATGACTCATGGTGCAAACAAAGGATATTTCTCAGCCAGCTCAGCTATTTTGCCAACCAAATTGACAATAATATATTCTTCTTTGCTCTGATGTAAATATTCAAGCATTTTCTGGACAATCACTGTTATATTCTGTGCATTAGTAATTCTGTAAAGAAGTTCCAGAGTCTATTTAAGAAAGAAAAATAAAAATAGTATTATAAAACTATGCATGATAACAAATAAATACTGTAACATATAAGTTTATAACAGTTGATTCTTCCACTTTTATGTAGCTCTACTGGGCAGTTAATAGGTGCTCAAGAAATGCATTTTAACTGAACAGCACTTAAGAAAGGTTAAGACTATTGTCAAAAAAAAAAAAAAAGGAATTATAATCAATTCCAAAGTCTAAAAGCCTTCTATTGATATAGATAATAATCATCTGACATCGCTACATGACAGGCCATGTAAAGACTAAAAAGTTAAAAGGTTAATAATCTATTTTCTAAAAATGTAACAGTTTCTTAAACCTACATTACTTATACCTGTGTGCTATGCATGTGCGTGCGTGTGTGTATACATGCATACACATATAAAAATCCAGTCTTGCAAAATGCTTTTTCCACACTACCCGAACAACAGAAAACCACACTTGAATGGATTTGTCAGCTAAGGGCAAATGGTCTCTAATGGATGGATAAGGTAGTGCAAGCACTTCAAACCCCAGCAAGGCCTACGTTCAGAATCTCGGGTATCAAGGAAGAACCATTTTACAGCTTTCTCAGTGATGAGGCATATACCTCTTGCTGCCTGAAGAAAGATGAAGGAAGACCAGTACCAGAGTAAGCTCCCATTTGGCTGGCTTTCTGAGGCCCTACATCAGGGTTGTAAAAATATCACAGTTCCCAGAAATCAGTAGGAGACAAAGGGCAATGATGAGAAAGCATCGTTTACTGGCATTTCAGGAGCAACAATATTAGCTGCAGGAGAATTTCCACATATCCTTCTCATCAAACTTGTTCATCTATCTTTAGGGTTCTTTCTAATTTTTCAGTCCTATACCCAGGACTTCAAGTACAAAGGACAACAGATTTTGAATTTTTTTTAAACTGTTCCAGTTAATCCTTAACACCATTTAAAATCTATAAATACATAGGTTCCCCATGTATTTATAACTTTCAACCTATGAAGCTGCTTCAGACATGCTTCCTGTAGACTCTATATGTCACATATTTTAAGATAATCTACACCAAATTTACTTCCTACTCTAAGACCATGAAATTTAGCATTTCCAGGACTGAATGGGGACTGGTATTATGAACTGCATGGCTAGAGGTCTTTTCTGTTAACTCCTTCTTGCCTTCTTTTTCCCTGCTACGAAAGAAAAGTAATAAAATCAGGTAAAAGGGAATCCCAGCCTCAAGCAACAGGTCACTCCATATCCCAGGACCAAAGTTCTTGCCATATGGTTACTGATGGAGGTTAGAAGTGACAGTGGCATCGAGGAGACAGTACTGCAGTACCTTCTTGGGGCACCACTGATACTCAGTACCCTTCCCCAAAAATTCAAGCTACTTTTCTCACTACAGATCAGACTTCATAATTTTAAAAGTTGTCTAGTTTCCCTTTGACCCTCATTTTTAAATGAGATCCCAATAAATAAATACAGCAATAAGAAAACTGTATCTAAGTCAACCGTGTTCAATTTACTTAACGACACAAAGAAAATGCATGCTCTATGTCTGTTCAAAGTGGAAGAGCAATATAATTATTTGTTACTGTCCCTTGGCATCTTCTCATTTTTCTACAATGTCCACACATAGAAATTAGTACATCTGTAAACTTCCTGGATTCATTCAAGGCAGGTAACAATTTTCAGAAGATTAAAAATATGAATGCAAAAAACATATATGTATATATATGTAGATGGCAATTTCTTGAAAATATTATTTCAAAAATAGTACTAAAATTCAAAATTCATAATCTTATCTTTTAAAAATTATAGTTGTTTAATGTAATACAGTGTTCTCTCAATAAACTACTTTTAATTCACTGCTTTTAAGTAATTTAGATGTTTAGTAGATTCTTTTTATCTTTATTATTTTTAAAATCAGAAATAAAACTATCTACTCTTCTTACCTAGGTCCCATATACCATTTTAAATGAAGGTATAAAGTGATTCTCTACATAAGAATTAACAGATATACCTACATGGACACCCAAGTAGATATTGAAGCAATTTTATAAAAGGAAAAAGTTGAAAAAAATTAAGTAAATTATGCAACTTTCCTTCCAAAAAGTTCAAAACATTTTAGGGATATCTTTATTAATTCTTTCAACATTCCTACATATTCAATAGGGACTGCATTAGCCTAGTTTATAGACGTTAATAATGGAAAAAATTAATCATCATAAATAACTTCTTAAAATTGTACTAATAGGAAGACCTGGGAATAGAGTTCAGGTCTCCGATTCATACAATTCTTGGACCAAAAAAGATATTAATGAATCCTATACAGGTAACTGGACCTAACTCCTCCAACTCATAATTTATTTTTTTATTATTTTTTTAAGAGTGCTCTTGTCTTGACAGCATTTGTTTCATTTTCTATTTTATTTATTTTTAAAACGTATTTATTTATTTATATTTTTGGCTGTGTTGGGTCTTCGTTGCTGCGTGTGGGCTTTCTCTACTTGCGGTGAGCGGGGGCTACTCTTTGTTGCGGTGTGCAGGCTTCTCATTGCGGTGGCTTCTCCTGTTGTGGAGAGCCCATGGGCTCTAGGCGCATGGGCTTCAGTAGCTGCAACACGTGGGCTCAGTAGTTGTGGCTTGTGGGCTCTAGAGCACACGCTCAGTAGTTGTGATGCACAGGCTTAGTTGCTCTGCAGCATGTGGGATCTTCCCGGACCAGGGCTCCCCTGCATTGGCAGGCAGATTCTTAACCACTGCGCCACAAGGGAAGCCCCAACTCATAATTTAAAACCATTATTGTCGCAGATGTAGAGGATGGATTTGAGGACACGAGGAGGGGGAAGGGTAAGCTGGGATGAAGTGATAGAGTGGCATGGACTTATATATACTACCAAATGTAAAACAGATAGCTAGTGGAAAGCAGCTGCATAGCACAGGGAGGCCAGCTCAGTGCTTTCTGACCACCTAGAGGAGTGGGATAAGGAGGTTGGGAGGGAGATGCAAGATAGAGGAAATATGGGGATATATGTATATGTATAGCTGATTCAGTTTGTTATAAAGCAGAAACTAACACACCATTGTAAAGCAATTATACTCCAATAAAGATGTTTTTAAAAAATAAATAAATAAATAAAGCATTCTTGTAATTACTGACACAAGTGCTTTTTAGAAAAGTTCCTTAAACTTCAATAGAAAGAATAAAATGCACTCAAAAGTTAAAATACACACGTGTGCACATACACACTGCCCACCATTTTAATCTCTCTCCATAATACCAACAAAAAGTTTAAAAATTGTAACACTTCACATACATTACTCAAAATACCAGTTTACCTCTCTTTTAATAATGGGATCAGGATGGTCTAAGCATTCAATTATTGTCATCTGGTGTTGAAGAGCCAGAGTGGGATCCTGTTGGATAACATAGGTAAGAGCCTTCAATCCTAGAAGCAAAGATTACATTATAGAAAGTGACATAAAACAAATACCCAGCAAATTTCAAAAACTTTCTTGGTAATTTCCATCAAAAGAACCAATCATCTTACCTAAATATTTGAGATTTATTTTAGGTGACAAAACAAATTTTCCAATGCACTTGGCAGCCTTCTCAAGTAATTCCGATTTAGGATAAATAGAATAGACTGTATGTACACATTCAAACAGAATAGCTACAGAAATAAAATATTATAATGTCAGGGATCATATTAAGGCATAATAAAAGAATATATCTGTGTAGAACTCCTAACAAAACAAACTAATTGGAAGGTCAGTTTTAGTCAAAAATCTTACTTATGGAAATTTTTCAAAGATAAGAACTTTACTGTTTTCAGGCTTTATACAGTTGTTAGGATTATGTTACCACAGTACAATTTAAAGAGAATGATATATATTAATAGATAAGAATGATATATTCAGTCATGCAACAAGTATTTTCTGAAACTTCCTATGAGCCAGACATTGTTCTACTAGTATGGATACAGCAGTGACAAAAACCCCTGCCCTCAAGGAAATCACATTCTAACGGACACATAAGTAATACATTCATTGTTCCCATATAAATAGATACTTCCAACACTCCTTGAATGCTTAAAATAATTTATTCTTAGGCATTTTCTACCACTTTTACATAGAAACTGTATATGTAGTTTATTTCAGTGCAGTTTATTTCAACATAATCATTTCAGGATGCTCTAGCATTTATTTCAAAATAGGGCCACTACTCAAAAATCTTCAAACCACTTTTTAACAATTAACCTCCAAGGATATAGAAAATCTACTGAACATCTTAATAGTGTTCAAATTTGATTTTCTGGTCTCATCAAAGATCTGATAGCTATATTAGATGATCAAAGTGGATACTAAAATTTTTTTCAAACTCTCTTAAAGAGCATAAGTCAAAGAGCTGGAGCTTCGCCATGGTAAAGAAGAATCATTTAGGCACCATTAAGTCCTGCATGTCCTGTGGAATCACAGAATGAGAAGTGAGACACAGAATCAGCAGACTTAAAAACAGTTCTACTATATAGTTGAAGCATATCGTGTCTTTGATAGAATCACTCCTGGTCTTTTTCCAAAAGCTTAAAACGTAACAATCAAACATTTGTGTACAGGATATAAGATAGATCCTGAATATTCAACTAACTATGTTTTACACTGCTAAGCTGCCTATCAATTGATACACATATAAATTTCTGGTAAAAAGCTTTACATAAATAAATACTTTCTAAAGAAGGAGAGAGAAAAGAAATCAGAAGGAAAGATTTTTAAGAAATAAACAACTCTTTAAGAAGGGAACTGACTTTAATTAAAGGAAAACCTACAAACTAAGTCAACTGAACCTAAAAAGATTCTTTATATATCCAGATGTTATGCTGTAAAAAGTCGTTACTCTGTGCTATGAAAAAAGCTGATTTTATGACTTCACGAAGTAAACAGAGAGAGCCTTAGTCAACTAACTTAACTAATCAACTAAGGCAGGAGTAGGCAACACATCGTTAAACACAGCCCTCAGCCTATGTTTGTAAGCTGTGAACTAAGAATGATTTTTACATTTTTTGAGATATAACTGACATATAAAATTATTACTTTTAGGTATACAATTACATTTTTAAAGGTTTAAAATAAACAAAGGAGAATATATGACAAAAACCTATATGACCGACACAAAACCTAAAATATTTACTATCTAGCCCTCTTTTCAGAAAAAGTTTGCCAAACCCTGAACAAACGTGCTAGTCCTAAGTAAGATTAAAAATGATGATGTTCCATTTTCTATCATAACTGACATATTTTCCTTTATGGATTTCTACCATTTAGAGCTCTCCTATCAAGATGTTTTACTGACAACAAAAGCTTCTCATTACCCATCTAAAACCTAAACTTTTATATTTAGATGCTCGCTCATAAGATTTCTGAAAAGCTAGTTCAGGTAAAATTAATAGTTCAAAAATTGCACTTATTAGTCAACCTAGGCATAAATGAGCTGAAATGAACTTAACAGGTTTTTTAAATTATTTTTAAATAATTTAGAGGCTAATAGCCTTTATTCTCCAACTCTACAAAAGTCTAAGTCCATAAATGAAAAAGCAAGTACTCTGCTGTCTCCTCACTGCAGTGGTTAAAAGAATACAGTAAGTCCCCTACGTACGAACCTTCAAGTTGCAAACTTTCGAAGATACAAATGTGCCCCTGTATGCCAGCGGTTGCACTGTACTACCGTACTTTTCAAGGTACTGTACTGTAAGATTAAAAATGCTTTATTTATTTTTGTGTTTGTTTCTTATGTATTATTTGTGTGAAAAGTGTTATAAACGTATTACAGTACAGTATATACAGCCAACTGTGTTGGTTCAGTACCTAGGTTAACTTTGTCGGACTTACGAACAAACTGGACTTACAAACGTGCTCTCGGAAAGGAACTTGTTTGTACGTAGGGGACTTGCTGTAGAGCCTCTAAGGATTTCTAAAGGTAAAATGCATCGTGGAGCTTTGTTTACTCTTCCAGAGGAAGCCAGGTCCTAATCAAGATACCATCAAGTAAAAAATTAACAAATTAAAAATTAATAACATTCTAACATTTGTGACACTGTGGTTTTATCATAGATATTTTGGGTAGGATTATGCACAAAATTTGAAGAAGTTCTACTGACACTGTATCCTTCAGACTAGACTTTACTTTCATTTTAAATAAGTTAACTACTGTCACCACTCTGGCAGGGAGATGCGGGTACCATGCTATAAGGGTGGCAGTCCGCTCTGCCTCCTTTAACACTTGGAGAGGCAGGGGATGCTGGTTCCTCCTGGATGGGGGATGGAAGTACCCTGCCTGGAAGAGGGAGGGGCACCCCGTTACTGCTCCCTATATGACCTGCATTGAGATTAAGGGGGTGGCCCTGGTATACGTGACCAGTTTAAAAGTCCTAACTCGTCACTAGACTTCTTCTAACGCCACCTCAGGAAAGATGGGAGGGGTACCTCATTATTCCCTGCTCCTGGATAATGTGAAATCCAGGCTTCCCACATCATCTCCACTGGCAATGCCAGGGAGGGTCCCCCTTAACATCTGGCAGGATGAAACTGCAGCTGCCCCTCTTGGTCTTCACCACTAGCCCCATGGGAGGGTTGGGGCACCTCATTGTATCTGGTGAGGGTGGAAATCTTGACTCTCCATTCAGCCTCTGCCGCTGTGGGTGGTCCACAGTTTTTTCTGTGTGATGCTTGACTGTAATAGAAGAGCTATTGTCTAAAAGTTTTCTATCTTGCTAGTTTGCCCTTTTTCCCTTAGTCCTTTGGCTAGAGAGCAGGCTTTTTTCAGGGCACTTTTGTCTGCACCTGTTGGCATTTTCAGACTGCTGGCTCTTCAGTACCCAGTCTGGGGTATATGAGGCAAAAAGAAAGCCCAGGGTACTCACCTTGGTGTTGTTCCTTGAATGCAAAGGTCCCTAACCAGTCTACCTTCATTTATCCACCTTTCAGAGTCTTATATGTTTATTTTACATATAATGTCCAGAGTTTTTAGGTGTACTTAGTGGGAAAAGTACTTCTATCTACTTTTGATGGTTCTATCCCTTATACTCCATTTTATGTAATTCTCCCAACTTACCAAATAGTTTACTAAAAATGTCTTTCTCATCTTATCAGTACCCTGCCCAAAACTATTCCATACCTCCAGATTTATACATTATAAAGTTCCTTTGGCTGCCATGGGAGGACCTCCACAATATGGGCTTCCCACTGCTTCACTATGAACTGTCCAAACAGGCTGGCAAGTCACCGTTCTCTGAAACTGTTTTAAACACGCCTGCCTCTGCACCTTCTCTCATGTTCCCTCTGCCTTAGAACCACTTTTAACCTCCCTTCTGGCTATCTTAATCCTATCTTTCAAGGTCCTATTACATCAATAAATCTTTATGTGCCCTGAAGCCCAGAGTGATCTTTATCGCCTCTGGACTCCTGTAATATTTATTGACTTTATCTCCCCTTTGCATTCTGCCTTATACTGATATTATGCTTTCATAAATAAGTTATCTTCTCCATTATACTGTAAATTCCTTGAAGGCAAAGATTATATTTAATACTTCTTCATATCCTCTACATCACTTTATGCAATGCCTGGCACATAGCAGATACTCAGTAAATGCCTCTGATGTGATTTATTTCTTGATTTGACACTAAGTTATAATAATGAAACTTTCATAAAAATACAGTTTAAAAAATATTAAGACTGAAACCCAGTAAGATAACTGATAAAAGTAAAATAACTTTCTCTTCCTTCAATTCAATTAAAACATATTACTCACTGAGTAATCCAGTGCCAGATACTGGGATATGCTGGCCAATAAGACAGACACAGTCCCTGCCCTTATGAAGTTTATAATTAAAATTCACATTTTTAAGTAATAAGATATTTATATTAGGTTTACTAGAGAACACTCTACCATTGATAAACTCACTGTAAGCTATAAACTGTATCAGTACAAATACAGGGGGGGAAATGTAGAACAAAGAGAAGATAAATAAAGGAAAAAAGGGAAACAACAGAAACTAAGTTTCTCTGGCAAGGTGAAACACTGGACTGACAGACTACAAAGAAATAAACTGTTGGCACTGGTCCCAGCAATCTTAATAAAAGAAGGATGTCCTAATGGAGAACATTAAAAAATATTTCCTCAGGTATACAGTATTCTCTAAATCGAAAGTAGTAACAGTGGTTATCTCCAGGAGGGGGAACTGGGTGGTGGGTCATAAGGGTCAAAGGGACACTTACTGTTCACTGTATACCCTTTTGTACCTTTTGAATTCTGAACCATGTGCATATATTACCTATTCAAAAAAATTTAAAAATTAAAGCTGAAATGTCAATTACAGAAAGAAAAAAAACTTTCTGCAAGGAAGAAAAGCAGAAAATTGATTTTAAACAGAATTCCTTGAGAGCCTTTCAAACCCTTATCCTAGACCATGATTATATCTCAAGCAAAACTTTTTAATTTACTTTAGCTGCCTCCAAAGATTCTGACACTACTCTGGATACACTGACAGCTCCTAGCCAAACCACCTGCCTCAATAATGATCATCCTTATCTCTGGCACCTTATTCTTCTCATTACATAGCAGGATCCTAGATGATGTCAACTATTCATTATACTATACACTTATAAGGGCAGGGCCTGTGTCTACCTTATTCTTCCCTTAAGCTCCCACACTTACCATGGAGGAATACGTTAAGTCAATCAACTCTTTCCTCAATCTGTACCTAGTTTACAAATTAAATTTTTGTTTTGTAGGCATTCAATAAATACTGGGTGAACAAATGAATACACCACACTTATTACCTTAATTACCATTTATACACGCAAAACATAAATCTATGCTTCAAAATTTACTATCCCAATTCACTACCACGTGCATTATTTTTTCCATACTAGTCTTATGCATGCAATCCTTTCTTTTTATTCCTACTGCATTTTTGTCAAGCACTTTTATTACAATTAAACTAGTTCAATTTCTGCCCTCTAGTCTACTCTGCACTTCTACAACCATTGTTCTTAAAGATCCACAGTTTACCATTGTCTGAAAGAACAAGACTCCATCCCCTACTTCACGGTATTTTACCAGACTAAGAAATGACTACTCATTTGAGTTATACCTCTCTATACCTCTTCTACTGCCCTTCTCCATACCAGGTGAGATTCAAACTGTTTTACTTCTATCCTTTAAATATCTCCAAATATCCCAATTTCTTCAACGAGCTTTCTCAGGCTGATCAATAAAGAACTAAGAGTTCTTCCCTCTGGCTATTAAGACTGGAAGTTTTTTTGGTTACTTTTCTCAGTTCTCCTCCCTCCTCTCCCATTTTACTCTTGTCTCTTATCACTAAATTACTTTGTAAAATTGTATTTAACATAAATAGCTATTGTCTCTTCATTAAAAAGTACATTATTCCATATCTATATATTCTTATCTATATCGTACTCATCCTTCAGTTATCTTCTTAAATATCACTTTTTCAGAAAAGCCTTCCTTGTTCTCCCTCTCATCTAAGACTAGCTGTTGTGTTCTCCAGAGTACCTTGTAAATTCATTTCTGTAATATTTCTAGTACCTGTCCCCTTCCATCTATTTAGGCTGTGAGCTCAACGATATTATTTTATTCACGACTGTATTCCAAGCATCTTTCACAGGGTCTGATAAATAACAAAAACTTAAGAAATATTTGGTGACTAGTTGACTGATTATTTCATTTAAGAACTGTCTTAAGTATGGAATGGACCTACTAGGTTATCTTCACAGTCAATTAGATGCTTGATGGACATTTTCAATACAGAGACAATTTCTCTTTAAAAATAAAGACTTGAAAAGAGAGACAATTGTAATAGTCAATTTAGGTCAACATTTAAACAATGGCGTAATTTCAAATTATTTTTATTAGTTATTCAATGCTTCCAGTGAAAAATAATAATCCCAAAACCACCGTAAAAATTAACATTTAAAATTCTATTGAAATTTATAATATTCTAACACAGATTTAGGTATAATACTGAAAACATTATTAGTCATTAGAGCAGCATTTACATATGTTACCTACCATATGTGACATTGTGATTTAACTCAGCTCTTCGTAAGGATTCATCGAGAACATCATACATTAATTCACTTGTCCTGTTTAAAAGATATTTTATTTGCAGTAGAATTATAGTATTATAACCCAATAAAACATAGTTTTTCAAACTTCTCTCTCTTTAAAACTGAGGATCTACAGAAAAGAAGTGAAAGAAATTCATTTTATGAATTGGGAATTTCACTTCTTAAAGATTCCATTTGTTCTTTTTCATGAGTTTAACTTCCTGCTTTATCAAAGCTGACTAGTCAATGAAGAGATAAGTCAATCAACTCTTTCCTCAATCTGTACCTACTTAACAAATAAAGTTTTTGTTTGGTTGAACATGCTATCTTTTATAATTTTCTTCGTAATATAATATTTCTACCTGTTTAAAGTTACTACTCTAATACTTTACATAACCAGATTACTCCAGACAGTATATTATCTGTATTTCAAACACTTAGTTTTTAAAAAATATTCAAATATTAGTCTTTCTTTGAGCAGTACCAGGTTCATCAGAAAGAAAATTTTAACTTTCATTTATGTTAAATATAAAGAAATTATATTTTGTGCAATTAACAGATTAAAACCATTCCTATGTCTTTATGGTCACTGATTACAGTTATAGTTACTGGGTTGAGGTAGATACTACACAAAAATGCAGTGTTTTATAGAGCCCTAGCACTCTGCCACCAAGCCTTTTCTCCAAGGAAAAGTCCTCTCCAAGAGGCCAGTGTGAAAACTATGGCTTCTCAGCTGATATTTTTGTATGTTTTGTAAACTCAAAAAGCACTAATAGAAAAAAGCACCATCAAAACAGAATACCCAGGGACTTCCCTGGCAGTCCAGTGGTTAAGACTCCACGCTTCCAATGCAGGGGGCATAGGTTCAATCCCTGGTCGGGAACTAAGACCCCATAGGTCACGTGGCGTAGCCAAAAAAAAAGTAACAACAAAAACAGAAAAAACCCCGACCCACAGAATACATAGTTGTTTCTTGCAGAGAAACTACACTATAAAACAAACAAAAAGATGAAAATAATCTGGGGCTATACAAATTACATATCATGTATGTTACAACTTTCTCAGAAAATGTCTTTTTTTCCCAAATGTACAGCTGTAAAACTCAATATGAAATGCATGTACTTCTATTGCATCTTAACTAAAGTATAAATATCCAGTGAGAATCCAGAACCATATCCTAAAATTCCTCATTTTATTATGTAAGCATTTCTTGCACAGACAACAACCATATAGTAGACATTACAAATCCTTCCCTCCCTAAATTTGGTAATACTACACTTAGATTATGGTATAGTTGCCCAATTTTAAAAGCCAATGTCTGGCATAAGAGTCATAATTAACCACACGAAATGTGGAAACATTTGCAGACATGATTGAGCTAAATGTTAATAACCTAAGAAGCAGAATGCTATAAAACACAAGAAAATATTCAAACAATACATACAAAAGACCATAAATATAAGAGATTTTTCCAGTAAGTTCTTTCAATTAAATACATTAGAATCCTGTTATAAAATAACTTAACATTTTTACTTTGCCACATTGAGCTAATCATAACTTAAGAAATATACGTTAACATAAAATCTTATTAGAGTTCAAACAACAAAGGAGGGAACGAACATTCTAATGTTCCATAACATTATAAGAGAGTTCTACTCTTTATTCATTTAATTAAGCCTAATTTCTATTCAACTGACCTCTCTGAACTCTATTCAACATACTCATCTTTGTACATATTCTTCAAATTCATCCATGAAGGAAAGAAGGAAGATAATGAGTTAATGAATTTAGTAAATTCACTAAATGCCTCCAAAGTTACTTCCTGACAACATATGATGGCATTAAATCCTTTTGGACCAGTGAGGTCTGAATGCATTACTATGAAATTCATGGTTTTACAACAGAATTCTAGTGAACTCCAACTAGAGCTCCAAAATAGGACAAACATTTCCAATGTGTGTGTCTGGTCCATCAACTCCAGGTTTTCACCCTAGGTTTCAATCAAGGTTGAGATTCATAAACATAGAAAAAAGTAAAATAGCAACACCAAGAGTGATATAGCCCAGTTAGCGCTCATCAGGAGCTCACCAAAGACGGATGCTGACATGACACTGAGGAGACATTACTAGGAGCAATAATAGCCTAGAGGACAATCCCTTAGTAAAGTGAGACTAAAGAATTAGCATATAGGAGTTCCCTGGTGGCGCAATGGTTAAGAATCCGCGTGCCAATGCAGGGAAGCCCTGGTCCGGGAAGATCCCACATCCCGCAGAGCAACTAAGCCCGTGTGCCACAACTACTGAGCCCGTGGGCCCTAGAGCCCGTGCTCCACAAGAGAAGCCACTGCAATGAGAAGCCCGTGCACTGCAACGAAGAGTAGCCCCCGCTCATGGCAGCTAGAGAAAAGCCCACACACAGCAACGAAGACCCAATGCAGCCAAAAATAAATAAAATTTTTTAAAAAAGGATTAGCATATAAATTGTACCCTACCGTATAAAACAAAACCACATCTCTAAAGTCAGAACCTGATCAATAGTATTTTCTCAAGACAGAAACACATCAGGGGCTCAAACCATGGTCCTTGCTCTCAAGGGGACCAAATCTAGTTGCTCTTGAACAGTTTAAAAAAAAATTCTTAAATAAAAATAACAGGTGTGCACACATGCACACACAGAGAGAGAAAGAATGATAAAGCAAATAGAAATAATTGATGAACAGAGGTAGAGAGAGCTCCCTGTACTATTCTTGGAATTTTTCTGTAAGCTTGAAAAACTACAGCAAAATTAAAAGTTACAAAAATATATGTAACTGGAAAGGTACCCATAAAGTTTAATAAAATTACTGCCTAAAAGAGTAATTCAAACAAATGAATTGTTCCAATTAGAGCAACAGGGTAAGCAAACTATAGCCTGCATGCCTAATCTGTCCAGATGCCTGTTTTTGTATTGGCTACAGGCTAAGAATGGTTTTTACATTTTTAAGTGGTTGAAAAAAAATCAAAAGAATAATATTTCATGACACAAAAAGATTATATGAAATTCAAGTTTTAATGTCCTTAAAGAGTTTTTTTGGAACATAGCTGTGCTCATTCATTTACATATTATCTATGGCTGCTTTTGAGCTGTATACAACAGCAGAATTAAATGGTTGCAATAGACAACATATAGCCCACAAAGCCTAAAATATTTATCTGGCCCTTTATAAAAAAGTTTCCCAAGCCCCAAACTAGAATGGTTAAGAAAGTTTCATGGAACATATGGAGCTTCAAAGGTATCTTGCACTGTGAGTAGGACTGAGATAACCAGAGAGCCAGGATTATCCCAGCAACCTGAATTTTTACACTTCTTATAGTGGCTTATTTATCACTATTAAGTCAATTAAGCATTGGGAGAAGCTGGTTTATCATGAAACCTCTAGATGACTAAAGCCTATCAAATTTACCTAGAATAGTTTACCTTTGATCATCTTTTCCTAGAAGTCCTAGTATTCTCAACAGCTGAATTTGTAACCATGGTGCTGGTACACTGTGGTAATTGAAATCTGCAGGGAGTTTTCCTCCAACCACTTGCTTCAAAATTGTTACAAAACTCCCAGTCAAGTCTTTATATGCAGATGAATTCTCCTACATCCAAAAAACAAAGTAAAGCAAAACAAAAAACTTTCTGTTAATAATAATGTCTTAAAAATAAAATAGACCTGGTTGAAATGCCATATAGAATCTAACTTAATACATGCTCACTTAATAAGTTTCATGTTCATATTTAAAGAAACAGTCCTCTAACTGTGTAATTTCTTCCACCATGAAACTCCTCTGGCTACCAGATCCAGAGCTGAATCATGCCCCAAAAAGCTTCCACCACTTCCTACTTCCTATACAGTTTAATCACATTTCCAAAGTTCTATAATTACATCTTAGAACCTTTAAAAGCTAGTATCAGCAATTAAAGCAAAAATTGAAAAGAACTGACATACTGAAAAAAGCAGTAATACCTCTACTTTTGATGAAAACCAAGGTCTGTTTCCAATCTCTGAATTTTGTTTTCAAAAGACTTCTCATGTGATTGAACTAAATATGTTCCAGGTGGAAGAGCATAGCCAAAATTACTCAAACATTTAAAACCCCCAAAATCAGTAAGCCTGCTTATCAAAAATTAATTAACTCTATAGTATTTAAACATATTTGTGATTCTGAATGAGTATGCCTTGATTATCTATCTGACTAATCTCTTGGACTGGGGAAATTTTTTTTTCATCTTATTTTTTTTAACTGAAGTGTAGTTAACATACAATACTATATTAGTTTCAGGTGTACAACATAGTGATTCAGCATTTATGTATATTACGAATTGATCACCACTATAGGTCTAGTAACCATCTGCCTGAACTGGGGAAATTAAATACACATTCCTCAAAATGAATGTTAGACTCTTCATTGTAATTTTTACTGTGTATCAAGGACAAATTTTTGGAAGGGAAATAGTAGCTCTTTCAGAGTTTAATAAATGTTAGAGGAAAAATAAGATTTAATATCAATTATCTATTTATACCACACTATTTTGGAGCACACAATGCATAAAAGTAAAGACAACCTTCAGTTTCTGTAATTTTTAATTGATTTCAACAGCATATTCCATTTCATTATGATGTATGATGAAATCTCTCACAAGTATATACTTTCAGACACAAAGGGTTTCAGGCAATACACTGGGGTTGAATTAGTATAAACCCGTATCATCATTTAGAAAAATTTTTTACCATAGTATCCAATCCCCCTTCCTCCTCCAACACAGTATCAATGTATGGAGTCAACACTGTAGACTATGCATTGCACGTTCTCCACCAGCTCTCCTCATTTCTATAAATTGTTATATGTATCCCATGAAGTTGTATAAAAGGGAGGCACTGCTTGAAAAACCACAAATCTGAAAATTTCAACCACTTTCCAGAGCTACCATTTTTCCATGCTTCTTTCGTAACATGAAAAAATTTTAGGCATAAAAAAAGACTAAATCTATAATCTGTCTACAACTCATGCGATCAACAACATGCAAAAATTACTATTAAAGTGTCAATAATACAAATTTAAATGTGACTTAAGCATTTTACTGAAAAATATGAGTTTTCTTTTAATTACATAATTACATTTTTCTAATGGTAGCTACTCAGTACCTGCTCAAAATGCCAACTTACCTTAATCATCCTAAGGTATATGTGCAAGGATGCAGCCATGACCCCAACATCTCTGTCACAAAGTGCTTTCCGAAACTTAATATGGATATGCTGTACTTGATTAGGAGCGATAAGATAGAATTTATATAATGCTAGGACAGCTTTTCTTCGTATAATCTCCCTAAAGATAAAAAATAAAATCTAAATAAACCATCTGAATTATCAGGCATTTATTAGTTTGAAAAGATTATGGACCAGATGATTGTAAAATACCAGCTGTTACCTGAAGCTAAAAAGAAAGAATTACACATTTATTATTAATTTTTTATTCTAATCTACCAAACTATAAAAGCAGTTATCTCTAGGAGGTAAGACCTCAAGAGACTTTAACTGTCCATGTTATGTATTTCTCTAGTTATAAAATTTTTTGGTAACAAGCATATATTACTTTTGAAACCAAAACAAACCAGGAAAGATAAATTCGTTAATTCCCTAATTCCATTTTTGAAAACCATATCTGTAGAAATTGGGAAAAGAATCAACAGTAAATTTAAATGAGTGAGAGGTAATTTCTGCCAATAACATTAAACAGTCTCTTCATCAATATTAAAAGTCTCCTCAACATTCTAGCTTTTCATATTTCTTTTTTTACATCATGGGCAAGCATACTCCAAATACTTGAGGGGGGGCAGGGGAGTATAAGGGGGACTTACATTAAAAGATGTTACTCCTCTCCTTGCCCAGCTCATGTTTCAAAAACCTCATTACAATGAAGAGGAAAGTATACACAAGTCTTGCACTTCATTTGTAACAGATAATGTCTAGCACACAAGAAGCAAAAATAAAGAGTTGCTATCCTATGAACATAATGTAGTTTCCAAGGAATTATATTCTTTGTTTTTGTCTCTTATGCCTATTTCCACATAGTTCATATTTGCAGACTATGCTGGCAGTGCCCACAACAGCAGTACAGAAGTATTTATTTTCAGGGTTCCTTAATATGTATTTCTGTTAACTAAAATCACAGAATCTCAAAATTGAGATTATTCAATGCAATCCTCTGTGTTTCACTCAAGAATACTTTTTATAAGATTCCTAACAAATGGCCACCCAGCCTCTGCATTAACAAGCAACCTACTATCTTCCTAGGTAAACTATGTCATGCTGGAAAATTCTTTTCACATAAAAAGAAAAGCAGATTAACAAAAGATTTGCCATTAGTATTAATACTACAGTAACTGTAAACTATATCCCAATGTATTGCTATTGGGCATTAACCAATATGAGTTCCGGGAGAGAGTAAGTAAACGAGGTGAGGGAAAAGAATACAAACTCTGAACAGGCTCAGGAATCCCTAGGTCTGGCCCAAAGTGGTGGCAATAACACAAGATATCAAAAAACCTGGATTCGGGCTGTGAATTTGGCGTGCTGAAATATAACCAGGGATTCAAAAGTCGAGTCCAAGCCCTGTCTCATAGCTTCGTTGTGATATCTACCGGTTTATCTGTAGCTCTGTCCCACAGCTCTGTCTTTAGCTCTTTACTCCATAGCATGGAGTTAGGTATGGCCATAATTGCAAAAGCAGAGTTTCAGAAAGTCTAAACTCTAACTGGTAGAAGACAGGAAAGGCCAGGACTTGAAATGACAGTAGATGGGAAGCAATAAGGAAAAAACTGAAAGGGTAAATGGGAAGCAACAAGGAAAAAATTCAATTCTTTGAAAGATTTCATACAAAGGATAAGTATGGCTACCAAAAAACAGTGGTGGTATGGAAAAATTTCATAAAAATATGCTCTGCTGTGATCATATCAACCTCTAATTATCTAAGAAAGGCTAATATTTTATTTCCAGTAATTAATTTTCCATACCCATCATTTGTTCTAAACACAGATTTGATATAAACAAAATATTACAACTCTGAAAAATCTCTGAAGTTATTCCATAATTCTTAGAAAAAGCTATCATTTTTAGCTGAAATATTCATGGTCCGAGATTTAAAGAACACAAACCATAAAACAACATTTTAAAATCTTAGAACACTAAAAATACTGACTTAAGCCTATGAAATATTATGAGTAACAAAAGAAATCTTTATCAAAAATGTATATATAACTAAAATACTGCAATCACAAAGGAAAAATGGCAAGTGACTGTAAACTTTTCCCTAACTTTAAAGATTATAAAGTTGAGGGGCTTGGTTAAAAACAGAATAATTCCAAATGTGGTGAAAAAGTAATCAAGTTGAGAAGGAGAGAGTTAAGGAATCATACAAGATTAGCAAAATACAAGTTAAGGTTCATTTGGATATATTCTGCTATAAAACAGAATTTGAAAGCTGCAGTTTTGATATAAAGCATCCCCAATACATTGAAGGTCTATGTTCATAGCACTTGAACCATTTCCATATGTTTTCCATTACTTCACTTTATCCTCAAAACAACTCTGTGAGAACTAAGGATCTTCAACCAACCCCATATAGCCAAGAGAAAAACAGGACCCCTGATGGTTAGCAGAAGAAGTGGGAAGAAAGCCAAGGATTCCTGATGCTAAGCCTCACTGACTCTCAGTTTAACTTTAGAAAGTTGCCTAACATTTTTCTAAACCCACATAAAAATAAAGGACAATAAAGGACAAATATCAGGGATTTTTGCATTATACCTGGCAGTCAAAGAATATCCTCTATCCTGGTAGCATTAAGTTAAAGTTAGAATAAACTTCTGAGTATAAATTTTCCTTTTGAAATACATAGTGTAGACACCTATCCAAAAAGAATTTACTTACTTAGAATGTTGAAGTTTATCTTCTATTAATGGAAGAACAGCTGGAATCATTTCTCGAGGGAAAATCTGGCTGACGATAGTAAGTGCCATACATACTTCTACTAGGTTAGTGCTCTGCAAGTCCTAACATTATTAAGCAAAGAAAACATTCAGTGCAAATTCTGAATCTAGGGACATTGAGCTCAACATTGCAATGGTCCTACACACTTAATAGTTTTCTACTAACGTTTTAAATTAATTTGTACATTTAGGCTTACCTCATATTTTATAGGAATATCCCTGTTTCATTTGCCTTAATAGAGTCAATAGATAAAGATAGCCAAAAGACAACTGAACTAAAGGAGACTGTACTTCTGTCCTGACAATGACCAAAGTAGTCTTCCTTATTACAGCCTTTAAGACTTTTCTAAACTAGTAACAGAATAATTTTATGAATTCTTCTTGTTAATCAACAATATGAGTGGAAGTTTAAAAGGAAGCAATTCTTGAATATATACGATAAAATGCATGCATTCATATATACTTACATAAGCACAAAGTTTACAAACCGTTCTAATAGAACCCAAAAGTACGTTTTTGAAAGTTTGCACAAGTTTAAGCTATGAGTAAACTTAAGAGAGTATATAACTTAATTCAGAAAGTATTGATACTACACACCCACACACACACTCTCTCTCTCACATATCAAAAGACTGAAACAAGATAAACATGAAAAAGGTCAACAATTCAATTATACTTCATTACCAATTTTGTTTAAACGTTTAACAGGAAACAATACTGTGTATGCATTAAATTGTGTTTTTATTATCTGTACATTTCAGTTACCCAATTAAACTCTGTTCTTCTTTAAACTGACTTTCAGAATTTAAAAGACTTCAATTATTCAGTTTATATCACATCCCTTTAAAACAGATCCTAGAGAAAAAGACAACAGCATGGAAGATGCATCTGACTAAGAGTCTGGAGATCTGAGTTATAATTCCAACTCTGCTTTTTTTTTTAATGTATTCTTTTACTGAAGTATACTTATTTATAATATTGTATTAGTTTCAGGTGTACAGAACAGTGATTTAGTATTTTTGCAGATTATACTCCACTATAGGTTATTACAAGATAAATGGGTATAATTCCCTATGCTGTCCTTGTTTATCTATTTTAAATATAGTAGTTTGTTATCTATTAATCCCATACTCCTAATTTGTCCCTCCCTCTCTCCCCTTTGGTAACCACAAGTGTCTTTTCTATGTCTGTGAGTTTGTTTCTGTTTTGCATATACATTCATTTGTATTATTTTTTAGATTCTATATATAAGTGATATCATACAGTACTTGTCCTTCTCTGACTTATTTACTAATATTTAATTTCAATAGTATTCTCTAGGTCCATCCACAATGCTGCAAATGGCAGTATTTCATTCTTTTTTGTGGCTGAATAATATTCCATTGTGTATATATACCACATTTTCTTAATCCAACTGTCTGCTGATGGGCACTTGGGTTGCTTCCATGCCTTGGCTACTGTAAATAGTGCTGTTATGAACACTGGGGTTATGTATCTTTTTAAATTAGTGTCTTCATTTTTTCCAGATATATACCCAGGAGTGAAATTGCTGGATCATGTGGTAGTTCTATTTTTAGTTTTTTAAAGAACCTCCATACTGTTTTCCACAGTAGCTGACCAATTTACATTCCCATCAACTGTGTACAAGGGTTCCCTTTTCTCCACATCCTCACTAACATTTGCTGTTCACAGACTTTTTCATGATAGCCATTCTCAGTGAGGTGATACCTCATTGTGGTTTTGATTTGCATTTCTCTAATTAGTGATGTTGAACATCTTTTCATTGCCTGTTAGCTATCGACATGTCTTCTTTGGAAAAATGTCTATTCAGGTCTTCTGCCCATTTTTTCATAGGGTTGTTTGTTTTCTTTTGATATTGAGTTGCATAAGCTGTTTGTATATTTTGAATATTAACCCCTTGTCGGTCCCATGATTTGCAAATATTTTCTCCCATTTCATAGGCTGTCTTTTCGTTTTGTCAATTATTTCCTTTGCTGTGCAAAAGCTTTTAAGCTTAATTAGGTCCCATTTGTTTATTTTTGCTTTTTCTTCTGCCTTAGGAGACTGATCCAAGAAAATATTGCTACAATTTATGTCAAAGAGTATTCCACCTATGTTCTCTTCTAGGAGTTTCATGGTTTCAGGTCTTACATGTAGGTCTTTAGACCATTTTGAGTTTATTTTCGTTAACTCTGCTTTTTTAAATGAAACAATAATAACAGCAGCAGTAGCAACTATTATTCTCTACAGTGTTTCATTTAACCCTAACAACTTGGTTAAGTTCTATTATTATCCTCATTTTACAGATGCAGAAACTGATATAAAAGATCTTTCTAAGCCCATTCTATAAGCTTACCTTCTTTGAAAAATACCTAATTTAATATGATTGATGAGAAATGTCAGATGCCTGAAGGAATAATTTAAGACTTCATATTAACCAGCATACAATACCTTTACAACTGTATTCACAAGGAGAAGCAACAGTTCATGACTTTCATGTAGAAATAAAGAAACAGCCAAATAACCTATAAAATTTGAGAGGAAAAGTCTCATAATTACCTGCCAAAAATTAACATTTCCCAAGAAGTTAAACAAAGCAATAATATATTCCAAAATTTAAGTGTCAAAGATACCAGTTACAGGTAAATATAAAAACAAATAGTAAAATAACAAGGTTCAAAAAATTCAGTAAGGAAGATTTCAGATGTTCTTCATCCTGAAGTCTTTCACAATTAGGTATTTCACAGGATATAACTGAAATGGAAAAGAGGCTATGTGCACCAACTTAAAGTCCTGTAAATGACATTAGGAATATATGCCTCCCATCTTCTGTGCAAATCTCTACACAATCAATCAATACATTTTCTGTCTTATAGCCAAATATAATTATTTAAAAACTAATAGCTACTACAGTTAATAAATAGTGAGTTACTAGCTATTTGTATTACTGAATGAGCTACCTGATACCAATCCATATGATGCAAATCATCTATCAGCCATAAACAATACCTTATTTTCTCAATTTGACGATAAACGAATGAATAAAAGTTGTTGAGGAAAGAAACAATGTCTACCACATTAAATGTACTCATTTACTTAAGTACTTTTATTTTAATAATATCAAAATATTAAAAAATACAACTTAAAATTGAGGAAGTACATTAATACACTGACAAATACCATGTGCATGGAATCTAGATGCTCCATGTCATTTTCCTGTCACCCTTAATTTCGATAACATTTGTTAGACAGTTACTGTGGGTTAAGTACATTACAAGCCTCACCTCATTTAATCCTCACAACAACTCTATGAGGCAGATATTATTATTATCCCCAATATAATAATGAGGCCCCAAAAGGATAACTGCCCAAGGTCTACAGCTACTACATGGTGGAGCCAAGACTACAACCCAGCCAGTAGGAGTTAGTTCATGTTTTTAACCCCTGTGTTTTTCTGCCTCTCACACAGTCTACTTTAAGACCTTATTCCCTGACTCCCATCCCCATTGTTTTTCATTCTTCTCAATTCTTCCAGCCTTTTTATTAGGAATTCTAGTGTTAACTATCCCTATTACTACCCAGCATCCATAATGTGTCTGTTGGGGAAGATGGGAAAACTGTTAAAAATTTCCTGTTCTCATAACCAAGGAGTAGCAGCATGATCCACTGCAACATCTTCACTGAAGGTCAGAGGAGCAGAGCTATCACTCCCACAATCAGGAGAGACAAAAAAGAACAAACCAGGACCAGGAAAGAGAAAAACCCTAGACAGCATTTAAAGCAGAAATTAGGTCTTATCAGATTACATCTGTTCAGCTAAGATATCACCCCCTCTCAAGTCACCAATATCAAGATACAAGAACTAAGATCAACAAACTAATCCAAAGACCACCTCAAAACCTTATGAAATCTTAATTCTATCTGTTAAAAAGAATATCCTATTTTGACAATCAGGGAAAACAAGGAAACTGTTTTGATAATCAGGAAACAGGGAAAAAGATATTCTGTGATTCAAAAAATTTTAAAGGTTTCAGGAAAACAAAGAATAACAATTATGATTATAGAATACATTTGATATGACTAAGACTGAGGTACAGGATAGGAATACAGGCTTTGACTCATAGAAACTTGGGTTTATATTCTGGCTTCACCATTTAGTAGCTCTATGACCTTGGAAAATTGACTTGACCTTTCTGAGCTTCAGTTTTCTCCTCTGTCAAACGAAATAACATCTCACAAGATAAAGCACCTAACATAATTCCTGACTTAGTGGGTACTGAGATTTATTTACTCAGCAGTATTCATGTGAAAAATAAGAATGCATTATCCATCAGAGAAAGCACCAAAGCTAGCCTTAGAAATCTCAGGAGAGTAGATGAGGCAACGATACTGGAGTAAAGGCATAAAAAATTTAAATGCTACCTTAAAAAAAACTTCCACTCATTAGCACACATAAAGAATATCTGATACCCACATACACGTCTTTCTAGGTGTCAATAAAATACTTTCCTAAGGAAGATCATGAATCTCAGTAAAAATGACTGTGAGGTTTCCTTAGTCACTGTAACTATGAAATAACCCACATACAAGGTCCTTCACTGCAACATTATTTATTAGAGCAAAAAATAAAAACTACCCATATATCCACCAATAGGGACCTAGATGAAAATACTACAGTACATCCATCCGCCCACTGAAAACTATGCAATTGTATAAAGGTATAAAGATGTCAAAACAAGGTGTGGAGTAATTTCTGTAGCATGCTATCTTCTGTGTAAGAGACAGTATTTGAGTGTGTACTCATGAATTTGCTTGTTTTTTCAAAATGAAACAATGGAAAGATTAATCAGAAACTAATGAAAATAGTTACCCATGGGGTAAGGGGCAAAGCTGGTAGACGGGTTAGAGATAAAAATGAAATTTCTCTGACTATACCTTTTTGTCAGGTCTTAACTTTTGGACCATGTATAAATTACAAATTACATATGTAATTTTTACATATTTTAAAAATAAAATTTAGGGAATTCCCTGGCGATCCAGTGGTTAGGACTCAGTGCTTTCACTGCCACGGCCTGGGTTCAACCCCTGGTCAGGGAACTAAGATCCCACAAGCCACGTGGCGTGGCCAAAAAAACCAATAAAATAATAAAAATAAAAATAAAATTTAATTGAAAATGGAAAAATTACATGAAAGTCTAAAAAGCAAAATACAGCAACAGATGTACAAAGTACAGACTATTGTTTTCTAAATTTCCTGTTGTTAGGGATCTCAGAATTAGTTTGGAAAAGACATGAAAAGACAAACACCATAAGACAACAGATGGTAGGAGCCACCTGAGAGATCACAGAAGAGTTAAAACTTGGTTTGGAATACAGAAAGGGAGAGACAGGATGCCAGAGGACACTCTAGTTGGAGGGAAGAATGTAACAAATCTAGAAGACAAAAGAGTATTTTCGGTGGAGTGAGATTCAACAAGTGGAATACTGTGTTCATATAGTCTCAGAGTCTTTACCAAGACATCTCCCACGCCGTACCCATCATCTGACAGCACAGGTCAATATAACTTGAGAAGAATGTTGGTCCCTGACAACATGACACTATCAACTTCTTTGAATAAAGAACATGTTCTACTCCTATATTATTCCAAAGTGCTTCCTTCTTAAGTTTCTGATATAAAGCTGTACATATATGTATACAAGATTTAAGTCCTTGTTTTCCTAATAGACTTAAAGGTTGATTATAGAAACAAATTTTTTTAAAAGATACCTCAAATCCTCATAGTTAACAATTGTGAAACTAGGAGTAGGATATCGAAAATTATTCAAGTCAATTTCAGTTTTTATCTATTAAAAAAAATCATCCCTTATCATTAAACTGATGAGGTTATACAGACCTTTTAAAATCAGCTTTACTGAGGTATAATTTACATATAAGAAAATTCACCCTTTTAAGTATATAGTTCAATGAATTTTGACAAAGTCATCTAACCACCATCACAAGAACAGGCAATTTTTCATCTTTTCTATAACTCCAAAACGCTATGAATCAGGAAAATTGATTCCATTTTAGGCTGTGAGTTTTTGAAGTGTTATCTTTTAAAGCTTTGGAAATCACAAGGCAGTGTTCTAAAAACATACTACACACCTGCCACCATTCACTTTATATAATAGCCAGAACTTTAAGGACAACATTAAGTGCAAAAGTCTTAAACACATACATACCTACTCTTTTTTCTAAAAGGTTTCCTTGTTGTGCCAACTTGATTGCATGTATGTAACCAAAGGAAGCATCATATCCAAGCATTTCACAATATATAAGTCTCACCATACATTCCTTCATCATTTTCTGAAAAACAAAATATCCAGTAACAGTATAAATAAATAGAATCCTTTGACTTTTTTTTTAGTATGTTGTAATCATTTAATAGGAGAGTTCTTTAATCCTGGCACTGAAGAAATAACATATATAAATTAATCACCCAAAGTCAGACTTTATAAATAAAGAGTTTCTCCCAAATTTAACTACCAACAGTACACATTTTAGTAAAATTATCTCAATATTTTGTTACTGGCAACAATACAAAATAAATCAAACGTAGCTATTTCTAATTCTAGGTGTCCCTCCCACAAAATCTGGTTATAATGTGACACACATGGTCCTCAGACAAAATTTCACTCGTGGTACCCTAACGTGGCTTCTAGAATGTAGCACATCATTTTAACATACTTTGTCAAATGAAAGCATACATAGAGTTCCCACAAGTTGGTAATAATTTCTGTAATGAAAATATTTTTCACATTTAAAGACTAAATTGCACCTGGAGTTTCTTCAGAATTACTGTGCTATATTATAATAGGCGATAGTTTGTTTTATAAGCATTACTTTTTCAACAATTCTCACAACTATTATGATTTCATTAATGGTATAATCATTCCAATATTTAACTTAACTGGATCTTTCAATATTTACAACACGAGCTAATAACTTGTTTTAAGAGATTCTATAAATCTGTTTTCTTAGTATGAGAAAATCTGCATCAATATTTATAGCAAATTTTAATCAACAATTTAAAATATAAATGTGTTTCAAAATAAGAAAAGCTCAGACTATTTTAATATCTAAAAATTAATTAGGTTGATATATTACAGGATTACTGAATCACAAAATGCTTAAGAAACAGTAAAATAAAATGTTTTAAAGAATAACATTTAATATTTCATACATATTATATAGAGTAGATTTTATATATATATATATATATATATATATATACACACACACACATGTACATGTAAATATGAAGAGTTTAAAAATAAACCATAGGAAAATCTTAAGGGAATAATGTTTAATGATTTAATTTAGGTCCCTTGTGTTTAATAAAAGTTAATCCATCAGCACATTAATTAAAACTACTAAACACTGAGAAAACAAGCTTAAAGTATACTGGAAGCCTCTTCAAAGGCTTCTACATCAATGAGTGAAAGTGTTCATTTAAGCCATTAAGTATCAACCCTGATTTTGTAACATTTTATCTCATAGTTTTTCAAAAGTCATTATGGACTTTAAGTAAAATTCTATTGCATTTACATTATTATTCTCTTATTTTTGGAGAAGAAAATGCTTTTCCCAATGCAGGAATTCACTCTAAAAGATTTCTTTAACAAATTATAATCCAACTTCTACATGACCACCTCAGGGACAGACTATTCTGTAAAGTATGCCCAGAGCTGGATGGCCATAAATACTATAAAATCTTCCTTCAAACTCTGGCTCCCTAACTTCTACCTACTTATCTTAATTCTGTCAACACCAGGTTTATGCCTGGTAACATGAAAACTGTATTTACTGATGCCAATTATAGAAAATGGAAATCAAACTAAATGAAAAGAGAGAAGCCATTTCTCTGTAACATTTCTATCAAGTATCATAACACACAGTGATTTTATACATACACATAAAAACATATACATATCTATACATACACATACGTATACACATACACGCATAGATCCCATTAACTATGTTTTGAGTTTCATTTGTCCACATATTATTATGACCATAAAAGGAAATATATACATTCTCTCAGACTTTACAAGTGTTATTCACATACATAATCATGTATTCATGCAAAATGATCACCACAATATTTTTATTAGAAGTGTATTCCACAGCAACTTACACAAAGAAGGCACTCACAAAATATTTCCTAAATAAACGTTGCTTGGAAAAATCTCATTATCTGAAACCACATAAAAATTAAAAGAAAAAAAAAGTAGGCCTTAATCTAACTATGTAGGGACAGTCCCACAGTCCTACAGTGGTCTGCATATGGTGGTCACAGCTTAAATAGTTGCTGAATGAATGCTGTTTGAAAATCAAATTATATGGAACCAAGTTTTTTAAAAACTAGATACTGATTTAGCTATTGTGCAATATACTCAGTTTTACAGCAAGAAAATCACTTTTCTACCTTGTCAGCCAACCTATATTCCAAGATGTAACAGTAAAATGAGAGATTTACAATATATCAATTCAGGTCTGAAAATACTATTTTATTTTTTACTTTTTTTTTTTTTTTTGGCTGCGTTGGGTCTTTGTTGCTGTGCGCGGGCTTTCTCTAGTTGCAGCGAGCGGGGGCTACTCTTTGATGCGGTGCGCAGGATTCTCATTGCAGTGGCTTCTCTTGTTGCAGAGCACAGGCTCTAGGAGCGCAGGCTTCAGTAGCTGCAGCACGCGGGCTCAGTAGTTGCAGCACGTGGGCCCTAGAGCAGGTGGGCTCAGTAGTTGCGGTGTGCAGGCTCTAAGGCATGCGGGCCTCAGTAGCTGTGGCACACGGGCTCAGTAGTTGTGGTGCATGGGCTTAGCTGCTCCATGGCATGTGGGATCCTCCCGGACCAGGGACGGAACCCATGTCCCCTGCATTAGCAGGCAGACTCCCAACCACTGAGCCACCTGTGAAGTCCCCTGAAAATATTATTTTAAATGATGTGTCCTAACCTTCTCCCAGTGCACAACATTAAAACAATAGGATCAGCCTTGGGGTCCCAGGAGTCCCACATTTATGTAACTATCATCATGTTGGCACTGAACTGACAACAGTCAAGCAAGTCTTGCTCTGGTGCAGCCAGTCAGCAATAAAAGGCTAAAATTAATGTCTGACTTGTTACCATCCATAACTGATCTTGACTGTGATAAATTAGATTTTAGCAACTGATCAATTAATGCCACTACTGAGTCCACAGTGGACCAGATTTCAAATTCAAAATGTGCTGGCACTGACTATGCAAACTTACCAGAGTTGTAGTAGGAGCAGAAACAGTTGCTTTCAGATTACTCAGTTCCTGCTGGATTAATTTCTCTTCCTCCTGAAAAAATGAAAATATTTGAATGCATGAATAACCATCTTTTTAAACTGTAACAGTATTTTTAAAGGGAAAAATATAACTTATAATATTTTCAATAAAATGATACATTATTTTAAAGGAGAGTTACAAAAACTATGCACTTAAGATTTGCCTACAGGCATTTCTCAAACTCTCAGAATCATTCCTGGAAAGAATAAATATTTTCATGCTAACTCACCATTCCTCTTTTCTTCACTCAGTTACCGTCCCCTTAAGGACAGGTTAGCAGAAAACCTTTTTTAAAAAAAATTAACAGTGGAGAGAAAGTAGAAAAGCAATTCTTTATGTAGTGGCCCAGAATAAGGTTCTCACACCTTCTCCTTCTTCATGGAATACAGAAACAGGGTAAGAAGGCAGAAACAGAAACTGTTCTTTTCCCCTTAAACTATACTCTTCTTCCCTATCCTTTTTTCCTTATTCTTTGCATCCTTTTCCTCACTTCCCATCTCTCTCTCACACACACAGAATAAATACACTAATATGGTTACTTCTACTGTCTGCATTGTATTTCACCTCCTTAAGCACTTGAAAATTGACCCCAACTTTGACGAATATCATGCTATCTTTAAATTACACATTGAATTAGCAGGTGCCCATTAGGTGACTAACCAAGAATTAACAACGCTAGTGAAGTACAGCTACATTTAGATACCTTATGTACAGTTTCAAACTGCAGTTTAAAACCAAAAGTATTGGGCTTCCCTGGTGGCGCAGTGGTTGAGAGTCCACCTGCCGATGCAGGGGACACGGGCTCGTGCCCCGGTCCGGGAAGATCCCACGTGTCGCGGAGCGGCTGGGCCCGTGAGCCATGGCCGCTGAGCCTGCGCGTCCGGAGCCTGTGCTCCGCAACGGGAGAGGCCACAACAGTGAGAGGCCCGCGTACCGCAAAAAAAAAAAAAAAAAAAGTATTTTATTTCATTCAGCCACCTCATAAAAACTAGCAAAGGACAAAATTTTAAGACAAGCAATATCAAGTCTACAAATAATTGTTTTTTTGTGATTTTTGAATGTGAAGCAGATCCTCCCCAGTACATCATCTTATTTCAATTTAAAAAAGAACGTTTTTAAACCCTCAGAGCACTTTGAAGAAAAACCTTCTCTCTTTGTCTTTTCTTCTCTCCTGACACATATTTCATTGTATACTGCTTACAGCTGTCTTAAGCCCAAGATGAAGGACCAATTCCTTGGGAAAAGGAAATGTGTTTTACACTGTTTCTTTAGGGTCTAACACATAGTCTCTTCCACAAATATCTTTTGAACAGATTTTGACCTACCACATGATCTTTTTTTAAGATACAAAATCCTTGAAGCTTTGAAAAGTCTGTGGGAACTTAAAAACTTCCATTATAACTGCTCGTTTTCAAACCCCATCTGAGGCAGAGACTTACTCAGCAAATAGTGCATTTGGGGAGAATTATGCTTTTTCTTTGCCCAACCCGTAGGTCTAACCTAAGAACCTCAAGCTCCCCAAATATACTGAACAACAGGTTCAAATGGCAGGGTCTGTTTTAGTGTATGACATCTAGCAGTTGAAAGAACCGGGAGCCAGAAAGAACCCGAGTGCGAAAGAAACTTTTTAGAAGAATAATGCTGACATTTCCATGGCACCTGGTAGTTTCACACGCTCAATGTCTCATCTAACTCTCGAAACAACCTATGAAATATGTATTGGTACTCCGTTATGTCAACGTTCAAGAAACACACGGAGGCTCAAAGATTAAAGATATCTGCCCCAGATAATAATGAGTCAGTGTCAGGGCCAACCGTGGAAACCCGGCCTCCCAGCTGTCAGTCCGGGCAGCAAAGTGACGCTTCCGGACAGACGCCAGGACCGACAGACACACACACCTCATGGCCAGCCCCGGAGGCTCGCCGCCGGACCCGAGCCTCCCAGCGAGGGGGCCTCCCCGAGGCGCCCCTGACCTCCCGGCCCGGAAAACACCTACGTGCTTGGAGGTGAGAGCGGTGATGCCGCGGACCAGGCCGCCCAGTCGGGAGGAGAAGGACGCCTTGGCGGCCGCGGGCCCGCTAGCCGACTGGTTCTGCAAGAAGAGTCCCGGCAGCGCCGTCAGCGTCTTCTCCACAATGTCGCTCATCGCCGCCGCCGCCACCCGCGCTCCGCTCACCGCCCGGCCTCATACCCAGGCCCTGCCCCGCCGCCTCCCCGGCCACCGTAGGCACTTCCTGTTTGTCTGAAAAAGAAATCTTTATTCGCGTTCTGCGCGGACAAGCACAGTGTCGTTCTAGAGAGACGCCACGGGAGGGCGCGAGAGTCTGCAAGCGAAAGACAGCGCGCCAAGCCTGTGTGGACGTGGTCCTCCTGTGGAGGAGCAGAAGGGCCGGACGCTCCCGGTTTCGACGGCAACCCCTGCGTCCCGAGCTTCTCTGGGTCCTCCTGAGGTAGCCGCTGCCGTCTGTCCCTCTTATACTTCGGCCGCAAAAGTCTCCCTTTCCCTTTGGCCGCCTCCGCGCTGCCCGAGACCGCACGGGGAGGTGGCCATTCCTGGCCCTCTCTCGGCGGCCTCTCACTGTCTGGGGGACCACCGGCAATCCGCCCACCTCCCTCGGCCGCACTCGGAGGGGCGGAATCGATGCTGGGCCCCGGCGCCACGCGCGGCCCTGGCCCTGGCGGTGCCGGGGACCCTGGTGGTGTTGAATGACGGCGCGGCAGTCCTGTGGATTCAACCTACTGGGTTCAGCGCCCGCCGCGTACGGGGGACTCTTGGCCACTGTCTCTTCCCCTCCGCCCCCCTTCTCCTGGGGTTTGGGGAGGCAGCCAGGAAGGGGAAGTGGTCGGTTGGCCAGCCCCGCGCCCCCCAGACCCCCTGCTCCTGCCCAGCAGGTCGCAGTCCTATCCTCTCACAACGCTGTGTTCTTTTCCATTCTAGAACTGATGGCAGTTGCCACTACATAAATATGTATCTCTCTGTCTTATTCATTGCTGTCACCTCAGCTTCCATCTACAGAATCTAGTGCAGTGCTTTTGAGAATGTGGTCTGGTGAGTTCTGAAGGAGACCCTAACAAAGGATCCAGGAAGTCAAAATTATATTCATAATATTACTTAAATGTTATTTGTTGTTTTCACTCTTATCCTCTCCAGAGCATATAGAGAAGTTTTCAAGATAGAGGATTTAGAACCTCTCAACTGACTGATGAAGTGTGTGCTTGAGTACTACTCTTGTATTTTATAGATTCGTCTAAGGTTTAGGGTATAAGTTTTCAGAGTTTAACTCAGTTTGTCCTCAGTACTTCTAGTGTGTTCTTACAAGCTATCTTTATGATGAAATAAAAATTCATATTTTAAGGCAAGATGAGAAATTTAGACATAAAATTTTTCTCCGCCCATTTGGGCCTCCTCTCTCCCCTCTAGTGTTCATTGTGCATCTGCATCATGCATTAACCAGACTTCCCCAATGGCAGAAGTATCTGCTCAGCCGTAAAGATCAGTTTTCCTTCTTCTGGCTCCAGCCATGTAACTCTTAGAAGATAACATTCCTTTCTCAATCCTGTAAGGGGTCACAGTGCTCCACCACTCACCTTGTATGTGCAGACAACTTTGGTGGACTTTATGTACAATGCCAGGATATCATTCCCCTTAAAGATAGCGGGTGGTGCACAACAGGCTGGTCAGATAACCTGGGGAGATACTGGGCCACACCTAGTGGAAGTTCTTAGCTTAAATATTTACTTAGAACGTTACTTGTATTCCACGTATTTTATAAGATTATTGTTTTTTTGCATCACCAAATGTGTGGCTGAGCCTCAGATAAAATTAATGATGATTAGGTGATTTGAAACTATTGGTCAAATATATAGTCCTATAAGATCAATGATCTTAATAGTGTAACTCCAAATATGGGAAGAAGCAACAAGATGGAACCGTTTCCTGGACCGTAACAGACTAGTAAGACAGGCAGTACAGAGGCTTTTGATTACTGTTAACAGGGCCTAGTCCAGTAATAGCACAGTGAGGAGCATATCAATGAAATCCTTGTCTGACCTGGGAATGAGCATTCCTAGCACCATGGGACAAATTGGTCATGAAATGACTCCCAAATCTTAGTCAAAAGTAAGACCAAAAGGGAAGGGATTATAAAATAAAGAATGTTACCTATCATCCAGTTATACAAAAATCAAGTCATCAGCTGCTGTAGTTGCTGACCTACAATATACCCTGAAAAGAATTCAGCATGAGGCACTTTGTGCTCTGGAAAACTGACAGAACTGGCCCTCAGATAGTTAGATATTTTTAGGAGAAAATTTTATGAACCCAGCATCTTCTTATACTTAGAAAAGCACTAAAACCATTAACTAATATATCTGTTCCTCGGAAATAGCAGTAACTTTCTACCAAGGTGAATGAATGCTTGATTGCACATACCCCTACGCCAAAGTCACATATACTACTGGCCTCCCCCTCTACCTCTTCAGAACAGTTCTCAGAGCTCTCTGAGAGACTGTCTCCCAGGTGGTAATCCTCAGTTGGCTCAAATAAAAGTTTCCATTTCTCCCTAAGAAAGAATTTTGTCAACATTCATTTATACTTATCTCTCCTCATTTAATCATCTAATAAATGGTATTTTGAAATCCCTAAATTCTCCTTGTGCCTGTGTAGAAACACAAGAAAAAAGTTCATTTTGTTTACTTGTTTTGCAAGAATATTTTTAATTTATTGAAAACTTTTCTAAATATTTAAATTTTTTCCAAAACTGTTACTTTTTAGAATTTAATC